>NC_141159.1:94090789-94403061 GCF_053477565.2 Lygodium microphyllum | reverse complement strand
CACTAGGAAGTGACTGTGTGGTCAAATACCACTTTCGCCAGTTTTGCAGATTTTCCCTTGTGAGGGTGAAGCTGTGTTTTTTGCAGTGACAAAATTTTTTGCAGTGTTCGGTAATGGCATCTGATTCTCTTTCACAGATTGTCACTGAAAAGCTTGACAAGAACAACTTCCAAGCATGGAAGTTTAGAATGACGAATTTCCTTATGGGAAAAGGATATTGGGAATTTGTTGCAGGAAATGAAGAAGAACCAGTTCTTCCTGATGTTCCCAATCAACAGCAAATGCAGGCATTTAAAGCATGGCATGAGAGAGCCAGGAAAGTTATGTACTGGCTGTCTATCAGCATTTCAGACTCTATGATTGTGCATATTCAGGATGCAAGTACGCCAAAGGAGGCATGGGATACTTTGTCAAAAATGTATAGCACAAATACGCAAGCCAGGAAAATGCAGCTCAAGCAAGAGTTGCACAATGTGCAAAGAGAAAGTATGAGCATCAATGACTACCACATGAAGGTGAAGAAGATTGCAGATGCACTTGCTTCCATTGGGTCGCCAGTGGAAGATGATGATTTAGTTTCTGTGACCTTGAATGGTCTAGGAAAGGACTATGCACAGTTCCGAACATCCATTTCCGTCCGTGAAAGATTTCCTGATTTTGAGGAGTTGATTGCTCTTCTAATTTCCGAGGAGCAGAGAAATGGTGGTGCATCTTCTTCAGGAGGAACTTCAAAAGAAGCTGTCTTCTACTCAAATGCTAGAAGAGGTAGAGGCAGAGGTAGAGGAGGCCGATATGGAGGCCGTGGTAGAAATCAGAATATGCAGCAAACTCAAGAAAACCAGTCCTATAGAGGAGGACGTGGTAACTCTAGAGGCAGGGGGAGCCAAAGAGGTCGTGGTGGATGGCAAAGAGGCCAAAATACAAACAGTAATGTTGAATGCTACTACTGTGGTAAAATGGGTCATATGGCTAAAGACTGCTATAAAAAGCAGAATGACATCATGAATGGAAAACTGCAATAAGGGAATTATGCATCTTCTAGTAGACAGGGTGATGACAGAAATGAGCATTTGTTTATGGTGCGGTACATGAACAATTCTGTGACAAGTGCAAAAGAAAGCAATGATGTATGGTATGTTGACTCAGGTGCATCAAACCACATGACAGGTCATGCAGAATGGATGGAGGATGCAAGCAAAATGGAAAAACCAGGATTTGTGGAGACTGGTGATGATACTGCACATCCTATTGTGCAGATTGGAAAAATTCCATTGTCTATGCAGGATGGGAAAAAGAAATACCTATCGGATGTATTTCATGTTCCGAATATCACCAAGAATCTGGTTTCTGTTGGTCAAATGGTTGAGCAGGGCTTGTAGGTCAGATTAAATCCTCATGGATGCTTTGTTGAGGATATGAAAAATAAAGGTCGCTTGATAGCAAAAGGAAAGAAGAAGGGCAGAATGTTTACATTGGATGCAGACATGCCTGAATTGAGTGCAGCAATGTTTGCACATGGGACCGGTGTAGTTGCAGATATTGATATTTGGCATAAACGCATTGGTCATGTTAATGTACAACGACTTAAATCAATGCAGGCCCAAAATATTGTTGCAGGATTGCCCAAATTCAAGGTTGCAGAAATGCATAAGGTATGTGAAGTCTGTCAGTTTGGAAAACAGGCAAGGAAACCATTTCCTAGACATGTTCAAGAGAGTGAGAAGCCATTGGAATTAATCCACTCTGATGTGTGGACTACTAAAGCTACATCTCTTGGAGGCTGTCATTATTTTGTCGCTTTTATTGATGACTATAGCAGAAAAGTTTGGGTGTATTTTATGAAAAAGAAAAGTGAAGTTTTTGGGCACTTCAAAACTCTTAAAGCTATGGTTGAAAAAGAAACAGGCATGCAGATAAAATGCCTAAGGTCAGATGGAGGGGGAGAGTACCTCTCAAATGAGTTTTCAAGGTTCCTGCAGGAGCATGGCATAAAGCAGCAATATTCATGCAGTCATACCCCACAACAAAATGGAATTGCAGAAAGGAAAAACATGCATATTGGGGAGGTATCTCGTGCCATGCTCAACGAAAAAGACTTGCCAGATTTGTATTGGGCTGAAGCAGTTGCTACAGCAGTCTACATAATGAACAGGACTCCCACTGCAGCAATACATGGGATGACTCCAGAGGAGAGGTATACTGGTAGGAAACGAGATATTTCTCATTTGAAAATTTTTGGTTGCATTGCCTATGTACATGTGCCAGATGAGTTGAGATCCAAGTTGGATCCAAAAGCTGAGAAGTGCATCTTTATTGGTTACTCTCTGCAGCAAAAAGGGTATAGATGCTATAACCCTTCTACTCATAAGTTTACAGTGAGCAGAGATGTTGTTTTTGATGAGATGAGTAACTGGTATAAACCAGTAAATGTGATTGATGATGTAGATGCACAAAATGGTAATGCTGCATAGAATTCACAGCAGCAGTCACAAAATATTAGTGGACCTGGAGCGTCCTCTAGCAGTGGTTCACATTCTTCACCATGGACAGGCAGATTGAGATCATGAGAATCTTCTCCAAGCAATGCAGATAGTGGTATGCAGATATCACAAAAAGGAAAAGAGAAGGTTGATCAGCCCATGTTTGATGTGAATGCAGGTCACTCTTATGTGGATGGTGAATCCAGTGGCTCAGAACAGAGCATTGATGATGAGTTGGGTATACCTTCTATTGTTACACCTGGAGTAAGGAAGACCAGGGATGTTTTGAGAGCACCTAGAGTGAACCTACTTTGTGCAGGTCTACCAGAGCTAGGTATCCTGTGGATAGGCTGAAATATGATGGATTTACAGCCATTCACTATGCATATATGGTCAAAGTGATACAGGAACCAGAACCCACTTATTTTGAGCAAGCCATGGGAAAAGAAAAATGGGAGAAAGCCATGGATGAAGAAATGGATGCCTTGGAAGCAAATGCTACATGGGAATTGATACCTTTGCCTAAAGGTAAGAATGCAATTGGCTGTAAGTGGGTTTATAAGGTGAAGCACAATGCAGATAGTTCTGTGAATAGATACAAGGCAAGATTAGTAGTCAAGGGGTATGCACAAACATATGGCATTGACTATGAAGAAACATTCAGTCCGGTTGCAAGGATGGCAACCGTAAGAGCAGTCATTGCTATGGCTGCATCAAAGGGATGGTCTTTACATCAGATGGATGTAAAGAATGCCTTCTTGCATGGTGATTTGCAAGAAGAGGTCTATATGGAGCAGCCACCAGGTTATGTGCATGCTGTTCATCCTGAGTTTGTTTGCAGGTTGAAGAAAGCCTTGTATGGCTTGAAGCAAGCACCTAGAGCATGGTCTGACAAGATAGGACAGTATCTTGTCACTATTGGCTTTCAGATTTCCAAGGCAGATTTCTCACTTTATGTGAGAAAAACAGAGAAAGGTATTATGCTACTTGTCATTTATGTTGATGATTTGATTATGACAGGTGACAGTGATGAAGATATCCTTCATGTGAAAATGCTATTGAAGCAGAAGTTTGAGATGAAGGATTTGGGAGAGCTGCGTTATTTCTTGGGCATTGAGGTGATTAGATCACCAAGTGGGATACAGCTCTTGCAGAGGCAGTATGGATTGGACATGCTGTCCAAATATGGGATGACAGGCTGTAAGCCTATTTCAGTTCCTTTGGAGCAGAATGTGAAGTTGAGCACAGATGCAGGTGACCTTCTGGAAGACCCTACTATGTACAGGCGCATAGTAGGAAGCTTGATTTATATGACTATTACCAGGCCAGATTTGAGCTATGCTGTTGGATTGGTAAGTCAGTTTATGCAGGCTCCAAGGAAACCGCATTTGGATGCGGCTAGACGCATACTCAGATATGTGAAGTCCACATTGCAGTATGGACTATTTTATGAGATTGGGGTTCAGATACAGTTGCATGGATACACTGATGCTGATTGGGCTGGTAGCATTTTTGATAGACGATCTACCAGTGGATATGTGTTCTCTTTTGGGAGTGCTGCAGTCACTTGGAGCAGCAAGAAACAGCCTACAGTTGCCTTGCCGAGCACAGAGGGTGAGTACAGGGGTGCAGCAATGGCTGCATGTGAGGTAGCTTGGTTTCATAAGCTACTTTATGATATGCATCAGTCTACAGATGGGCCAGTTGTCATTTATTGTGACAACATGAGTAGTATACACTTGGCAAATAACCCAGTCTATCATGCTAGAACAAAGCACATTGAGGTGCATTATCACTATGTGCGGGAGAGGGTTTTACTAGGTCTTATTGATCTAGTTTATGTCAGCACAGAGGATCAGGTAGCTGACATATTCACGAAGGCATTGGGAGCAGAGAAGCTGCGCAAGTTCAGAGACCTGCTTGGTGTGCATGAATTGGGATTGAGCTTGAGGGGGAGTGTTGAGATATCGAGCTCCACTCGTGATACGCCAGGGTGACCGTTGTGTATTTATGTCACCGACTTGTCAGTTGCAGACGTGGTTGGTACACCGCCCATGAATAATAGCTACATGACAGCTATCCTTATCTACTCTAATTCGTGGCTCAGTTAGTATGCCCTTAGTTAGTTGAGTTTGGTTTGAGACCCATATATAGGGTTCTTCTATTTCTTTGTATGAGAGTTCTTTTGGCTTACACAACTAAGAAGAGGAAAACTATTTTTTAGCCTCCACCCTTGTGTGTATTCTCCCATTGTGCAAGCAAGAAAGCTACAAGTGAGACTCCTTCCTTCTCTCCCACAATCTTGACAGTATTCAAGTATCACGAAAAGGAAAAGAGAAGGTAGATCAGCCCATGTTTGATGTGAATGCAGGTCACTCTTATGTGGATGGTGAATCTAGTGGCTCAGAACAGAGCATTGATGATGAGTTGGGTATTCCTTCTATTATTACACCTGGAGTAAGGAAGACCAGGGATGTTTTGAGAGCACCTGGGAGTGAACCTACTTTGTGCAGGTCTACCAGAGCTAGGTATCCTGTGGATAGGCTGAAATATGATGGATTTACAGCCATTCACTATGCCTATATGGTCAAAGTGATACAGGAACCAGAACCCACTTCTTTTGAGCAAGCCATGGAAAAAGAAAAATGGGAGAAAGCCATGGATGAATAAATGGATGCCTTGGAAGCAAATGCTACATGGGAGTTGGTACCTTTGCCTAAAGGTAAGAATGCAATTGGCTGTAAGTGGGTTTATAAGGTGAAGCACAATGCAGATGGTTCTGTGAACAGATACAAGGCAAGATTAGTAGTCAAGGGGTATGCACAAACATATGGCATTGATTATGAAGAAACATTCAGTCCGGTTGCAAGGATGGAAACCGTAAGAGCAGTCATTGCTATGGTTGCATCAAAGGAATGGTCTTTACATCAGATGGATGTAAAGAATGCCTTCTTGCATGGTGATTTGCAAGAAGAGGCATATATGGAGCAGCCACCAGGTTATGTGCATGCTGTTCATCCTGAGTTTGTTTGCAGGTTGAAGAAAGCATTTTATGGCTTGAAGCAAGCACCTAGAGCATGGTCTGACAAGATAGGACAATATCTTGTCACTATTGGCTTTCAGATTTCCAAGGCAGATTTCTCACTTTATGTGAGAAAAACAGAGAAAGGTATTATGCTACTTGTCATTTATGTTGATGATTTGATTATGACAGGTGACAGTGATGAAGATATCCTTCATGTGAAAATGCTATTGAAGCAGAAGTTTGAGATGAAGGATTTGGGAGAGCTGCATTATTTATTGGGCATTGAGGTGATTAGATCACTAAGTGGGATACGGCTCTTGCAAAGGCAGTATGGATTGGACATGCTGTCCAAATATGGGATGACAGGCTGTAAGCCTATTTCAGTTACTTTGGAGCAAAATGTGAAGTTGAGCACAGATGTAGGTGAGCTTCTCGAAGACCCTACTATGTACAGACGCATAGTAGGAAGTTTGATTTATATGACTATTACCAGGCCAAATTTGAGCTATGCTGTTGGATTGGTAAGTCAGTTTATGCAGGCTCTAAGGAAACCACATTTGGATGCGGCTAGACGCATACTCAGATATGTGAAGTCCACATTGCAGTATGGACTATTTTATGAGATTGGGGTTCAGATACAGTTGCATGGATACACTGATGCTGATTGGGCTGGTAGTATTTCTGATAGATGATCTACCAGTGGATATGTGTTCTCTTTTGGGAGTGCTGCAGTCACTTGGAGCAGCAAGAAACAGCCTACAGTTTCCTTGTCGAGCACAGAGGCTGAGTACAAGGGTGCAGCAATGGCTGCATGTGAGGTAGCTTGGTTGCATAAGCTACTTTATGATACGCATCAGCCTACAGATGGGCTAGCTATCATTTATTATGACAACATGAGTAGTATACACTTGGCAAATAACCCAGTCTATCATGCTAGAACAAAGCACATTGAGGTGCATTATCACTATGTGCGGGAGAGGGTTTTACAAGGTCTTATTGATCTAGTTTATGTCAGCACAGAGGATCAGGTAGCTGACATATTTACAAAGGCATTGGGCGCAGAGAAGCTGCGCAAGTTTAGAGACCTGCTTGGTGTGCAGGAATTGGGATTGAGCTCGAGGGGGAGTGTTGAGATATCGAGCTCCACTCATGATATGCCAGGGTGACCATTGTGCACTTATGTCACCGACTTGTCAGTTGTAGATGCGGTTGGTACACCGCCCATGAATAATAGCTAGATGACAACTATCCTTATCCACTCTAGTTCATGGCTCAGTTAGTATGCCACCTTAGTTAGTTGAGTTTGGTTTGAGACCCATATATAGGGTTCTTCTATTTCTATGTACGAGAGTTCTTTTTTGGCTTACACAACTAAGAAGAGGAAAACTGTTTTCAGCCTCCACCTTTGTGTGTATTCCCCCATTGTGCAAGCAAGAAAGCTACAAGTGAGACTCCTTCCTTCTCTCCCACAATCTTGACAGTCTACACGTCTACACTTAGCATGTTGGTGGTCATTATGATACTCACATGGCCATTGACTTATCACTTATTATATTTAGTTTGTTACACCTACCCACAGCTGGCAAAGACATAGCGCCAGTCGATTAGTGTAGTCGGTTATGTACTGTTTGACTTAGAAGGCCACTTTCCTTTATGTTGTATCTTATCTATACTTTGTGTACATTGTATAGTGCGTGGAAGAAGAAGAAGAAAATCAGCAAGAAAACGTTTTGGCCTCTATCTCTCTTCTTGTGTTCTTGAGTGAGCTTCCTCTTGTGTATACAGTGCGTGTTTGGCGCAGCAGCTCAAGCAAATCTCCCCATCACATGATTCTTGACAAAAGATACACTTAGTATATTTTGGATTGGTTGCACTTTTCCTTTGTTACATATACATAATGTTCATAGCCAAATACTCTTAAGTGATTATAAGTGTGTATTTTACCTGACCATGGTTCTCCAAGAATGCCACCAACCAAGGTAGTTATAGGCAACTTGTTTATCAAATGCATAGTAGTCACAATAGCCTCATCCCAAAATCCTTGAGTAAGAGATAGTATACTTAGCATCCTTTTGATGCCAGGAGGCATATTCCACGATGGATTCCGTGAGGTTTTACGGTGGATTCCGTAAACTTAGATGACCGGGGCTCATACACAAAGAGGATTCTTTGTGCGAGAAGTTGATGGGGACGCCTGTCCTTTTCGGGCGTTTCATTAATTTAGTGTGTACATGGGTGATTCCATAGCGGGTGATTCCACAAAATACATGTTAAATTAATAAACGTTTATGAGTTTAGAGTGCGCACTCGTAATAAATTAAGGTTAGGATTTATTTCTAACCAGTTGATTTATTTATGTAGCTGAAGACTGCTAGGTATTCACTTTTATCGGTTTAATTGTATTATTTTACTAACGATTGTGAATGCTTCAATTGATGTGTAGAGATAGCAGCAGTGGCAGAGGAAAGCATTGGAGTCTAGCGAGTATTCGACCTTTGGATTATATTTTGATAGGCGCCACGCCTATATTTTGTTATGTCTATCGAGACATTGATTATTGATTATTATTTTGTATGCGCCTATGCGCACGGATATGTTATTTCTATTTTGGAAATTGAGATTGGGCGTGCCAGATTCCATGGGCATCGTCCATTAGCTTTATTTCCTATTTTTGTAGAAAGCAAACTCAAAAGCTAAAAGCTTGTCATATTTTTGTAAATTGGGCTATTATTGAGCATGAAGATGGAAATATACATAAAATACATGCTTTGTGAAGTGCTCACACAAGGCATGGGGGGAGATTGAACCCAATTGGTCTCTTGCTTCTTGTCGTTCATGCTTTTACATTGTTTTTTGTGCAAAAAGGTAGAGTTCATTGTTTTTGGGGACCTTCCGGGATTCACTACGTGAGCATACTGCGTCCGATCTGCACACCAGTGGTATCAGAGCGGAGCTGAGATCAAGAGCTGCCAATCGCTACCCATCTCGAGCAAAGGCGGAGCTCCAGGAACGATCGGGCTCTACAGTCAATCTCATCGCGAACCGTCGATACAGGCAAACTTCTGGCGATCAAGAACCCCTGTTTCTACTGTCAGATCACGAAGGACCAGGCTGTGCAGGCGGAGGACCACGCATCCATCTCCTTCATCAAGTCATGGAAAAACCAGAGATAAGCTTTCTTCATATCCAAGTTAATTGCTTCAACAAGGCTTAAGCTTAAGCTTAGAAGCTTTAAAAAAGCTTCAAGCTTCAAAATTTTTAGTCGTGGTATCTCAGGAGCCTTCCCCGTTTTTCGCGACGTCCACAAAACGCCCCCCCCCCCCCCCCCCCACGAAATCTGACGACTCAGTCATTAAGCTTTTTAAGCTTAATCTCTTAAGTCAAAGCAAGGTTTCTACAAGTCACACAGGACAAGAAAGTCACCAAACTCCGGGTCCTGCGCATCAAAAGTCAAGTTCTGCAAGTCAACTGGAATCAAGTCCTGCAAGTTCATCAAGTCGGTCTAAGTTCTGCAAGTCCGCAACTTTGCAAGTCGGCTAAGTCTGCAACTCTGCAAGTCAGACTAGTCAACTGGAGTCAGAACTGACTAGTGCTCAAAACTCCTAGAAGGCTTGTTCCTGCGCAAAAACTCTGAACTGGAAAGTTGTTCGTGGCAAAGTATTCTACCTATCTATAGGTCCGCTGAAGTATTTTCAGCAAACGAAGACGGAAATATTGCAGATTTTCTGAAAATTGAGAAAGAAATACCCAAAAATACATAGCCTTGTAACCGCGAATTTGAGCTACGCTCATCCCGCTAACTTGATTTTGAGTGAGAAAGGTTTATTGAGTTTTACAGGATGACGACCCCACATATGGATGACCCTATGGCTGAAGACGACCTACCTGAGCCTACCATGGAACAAAAGCTGGATCTAATCATGCTACAATTGGAAGAAGAACGAAGGGCTAGGCAAGCATTGCAAGCGCAATTGACAAAATTACAAAGAGAGTCTACCGACAAAGAAGAACTTCAAGCTGAAGATTTGATTCGACGTACCATCGACGCCACTCTTGAAGCACAAACCATTCGCAAGGAATCAAAGATAAGTAAACGAAGTTTCAAATTTCGCACTTTCAATGGCATACGAGAAGGAAAGACTGTTTTATCATTCATTAGCCAGTTTGATGACTATTTCCATGAGGAAACCTATCCAGAAAAAGATAAAATCAAGTGTGTTACTAATCATTTGGTAGACAGAGCATCACTTTGGTGGACTGTAGTATGCAAGAGCATAGAATGTCCTGCTACTTGGGAAGATTTCAAGAAGAAGTTCATACAGAATTTCCTTCCACCGCAATTTCATGAGAAGGCTATCAAGCAATGGGATTTACTTCAACAACGGGATCGTGAGCCTATTCCACAGTATACAGAGCGTTTTTGGAATGCACTCCTACAGCTACGCATGCTTGAAGACGTACCAGAGACGACACATAAACGGAAGTATATGTCTGGACTTCTTGGGCATTACTACGCTGAAGTGAACATGTTCAAGCCTGCTACCCTTGAAGACGCCATCTCACTAGCTCACGACACTGAAGATAAGTTACGCGGAAGAGACAGACGACCACAGCAATTCCAAGCCAATGGTAATTATGGATCTAAACAATTCAATTCCAATTTTAGAAGGTTTAATCCAGGTCGTTTCTCTTCACCATCTTTCCGCAAGAATTGGGCTAAACCACCTGCATTACCATCCAATGTCAATCCAAATCCTAAGCCTATTCCACAAGCAAATCCAAATGTACCTAGACTTCCAGCCATTGCAAATAATGTAACCAAAGCCAAGCCAATAGTATGCTATAAGTGTCACCAGCCTGGGCATCTTGCAGCAAATTGTCATTCAAAGAAGCCACCAGCACATATCAACTATCTTGGAGCCATGGACGAAGACGAGCATGAGGATATGCATGATTTCACTGAAGATGAGGATGATACTACTACTACTTCTGACACTTTACCAGGTATGCCTACTCCACATTCATTATTGACTATGAAATGTTTGGTGCATGGAAAGGAAAGAACTATCTTGCATGATGATGGTAGTACTCATGACTTTATTTCAGCAAAATTGGTAAAGGAATTGAAATTACAGACTGTACCTATGCATTATCGCATAAAAGCTGCATTTTTAGGCACTAGGTATAATGGCACACAAGAAGTACAAGATTTAGAGATTCAAATTGATTCATATATTGAAAGAAGAAATTTCTTAGTTGTTCCATTACAGTCGAGTGACATTATTCTAGGAATGCCTTGGCGACACCAGCATAACCCAAATATAGATTATTCCATGCACACAATGAATATTAATTTTCAAGGAAAATCTATTACATTATATGGTATGCATGCATCTAATATTTTTCCACTGCTTTCGCATACTCAAGCAAAACGTGCATTACGCAAGCGTACTAAATCATATCTCATTTGGGTGAATGAATTGCACGCAAAGGAAAATCATATGCACCCTAGGCATAAGGAATTTCTTGCATATTTTAAGGATTGTTTTGCAGAAGACCTACCACCAGGTTTACCACCTTCACGACCAGAAGACCATAAGATTGATTTAATCCCTGGCACACAACCACCTTGCAAAGCACCATATAGGCACAATCAAATAGAGCAAAAAGAAATCCAGAACCAAGTTGAAGAATTACTAACGGTGCACCTGTACTCTTAGTCAAGAAAAAGAATAATACCTATCGTATGTGTATTGATTACCGAGCTTTAAATAAGATCACTGTAAAGAATAGGTATCCTATACCTAGAGTTGATGACCTTATGGACAAACTGCAAGGATCTTCTATATTTAGTAAAATTGACCTTAAGTCTGGATATCATCAGGTGAGGCTAGATAAATCTGACATATTTAAGACTGCATTCAGAACACAGTTTGGCCATTATGAATTCTTAGTCATGCCATTCGGATTGACTAATGCACCTGCCACTTTCAGTAGAATGATGAACCGTATCTTTCTGAAATATCAATATTGTGTGATTGTTTTCTTTGATTATATTTTGGTGTTTAGTCAAAGTGAGAAAGAGCATTATGAGCATTTATCATTAGTTTTTCAATTACTGAAAGAAAATCAATTGTTTGCAAATCCTGAAAAGAGTGAATTCTTTAAGATAGAAATAGAATATTTAGGTCATATTGTATCAAAAGAAGGAATTAAAGTTGATCCTAAGAAAATTGATGCAATATTGCATTGGCCTGTTCCTAAAAACGTGCATGAATTACGCTCATTCCTTGGTCTTGCTAGTTTCTATAGGAATTTTGTACGTAATTTTTCATTACTTGCTTTACCATTAACCAAACTTCTCAAGAAAGGAATTATTTATCAATGGACTGAAACTCAGCAGAAATCCTTTGACTTACGCAAGCCATTATCAAACTGGAGCTAGATGAGAGCTATATCCACCATGTGGATAATTGTGAGACCTCACAGGATACATGGAAGAGACTTGACACCTTGTTCGGTGCACAGTCTAAATCATCAAATTATGGTCTCCTAATTGAGCTTTTTAGGCTTGAAATGAAGTCCAACACATCACTTGCCACACATCTAAATTACATGGAAGGACTTCTAACCCAACTTGCAGGAATCAACATTAAAATGGAAGAAGATGTTTGCATCGGTGTTCTACTTAAGAGTTTGTCTCTTGAATATAATAATGTATCAACAATTTTTATCAACATACCAAATCTTGAACTTGTTAATATCCAGCATTAACCAATGCCCCTGTTCTACAGTTGCCTAACTTTAATAGACCATTCTTTCTAGTTGTGACCGATGCTAGCGGATCAGGAATAGGAGCCGTACTAATGCAAGGCAATCATCCAATAGCATATTCTAGTTCTAAGTTGAAACCCTCTGAGCTGAAATATTCCACTTATGACAAAGAACTATTAGCAGTTGTACAAGCATTAAGACAGTGGAAACACTACTTAATGGGTTCAGAATTCATGATAAAGACCGATCAGCAAAGCATTAGACATTTACTTAGCCAACCCCAAATTTCTGACCGTCATATCAAATGGGCTTCCTTCATTCAAAGTTTTCATCCTATCATTCAATACCAACCTGAAAAAGAAAATGTAGTTGCTGATGCATTGAGTAGAAGACCTGCAATTCATAATATTTCTGTCATATCTTTTGATTCTTTGATTGCTATGAAAGATACATATCACCAGGATATTACTTTTCATTCTGATTGGCAAAAATTAGTTCAAAATAATTTTATTCCTGTTGATTCATTGTCATATAATGATGGATTTATGTTTTTTGAAAAGAGACTGTGTGTTACTATTCCATTCCGATCTTTTGTTTTGAATGAAATTCATTGTCCCCCATATCAAGGTCATAGAGGTATCATATCTACATTACGCATGTTAACTGAAGATTTTTATTGGCCGCATATGGATGCAGATGTATCTAATTTCGTTTCTGAATGTTTGATTTGTCAAAGAATAAAGAGACATCATGGTAAACAGTATGGATTACTAATGCCTTTGTCTATTCCATCTAAACCTTGGGAACATATTTCTATGGATTTCATTACTGGTTTACTAAATACTAAATCTAACCATGACATGATTTGGACAGTTGTAGATAGATTTAGTAAGCAAGCATATTTTATTCCATGTAAGAAAACTTTAACAGCATCACAAGCAGCACAATTATTTTTTAAAACTGTTTTTACTAACCATGGATTGCCCAAAGTTATCATTTCCGATCGTGATTCTAGATTTTGTAACAATTTTTGGATTACACTGTTTGCAAATCTAGGCACAAAGATTGATTTCTCATCTGCATTTCATCCAGAAACAAATGGACAAACAGAAGCCACAAACAGCACCATTTTAGATCTTTTACGTGCATATACTATCTCTAAACCTCAGACATGGGACACTCATTTGCATTTATTACACTTTGCATATAACAATACACCGCACACATCTACAAAGAAAGCACCTTTTGAAGTCATTTATGGATATAGATTATCTACACCTGTTGCATCTTTGTCTAATAGAATTTAGAGTGCTGATGATATTGCTAGTATGCATAACAGTATTTTTGATGAGGTTAAGGATATGATTGCTAAAGCCCAACAATCATATACCAAACAAGCTAACAAGAAAAGACAAGCCATGAATTTCAAAGTTGATGATTATGTTTGGCTTAGAATAGAAAAACGTAGACTGCAAAGTATAGATAGACATCCAGTTGTCAAATTAGCTCCTAGATTCTATGGACCATTTAGAATAATTCATAAGATTAATGATAATGCATTCAAGTTAGAATTACCATCTCATTGGAAAATTCACAATACATTTCACATTAGTTTATTGAGACCATTTAGAGGCCAATTACCTATCCACCCTGTTTATGAAAACCCACCTTTATTAGAGGAAGAGGCTGAAATACTTGAACCAGAAGCCATCATAGACACTGACTACATGACCACTAGAACTGGCCGAAGGTATTCTAGATATCTAGTAAAATTTAAGAACCATCCTGTAGAGGAAGCACAATGGATGCACGCTAGAGACTTAAATGCTTTCCCCACTCTGTTAGCTCCACATTGAGCTAATAGCAATTGAGGTCAATTGCTATCCCACCCCGGGGGTATGATGCCAGGAGGCATATTCCACGGTGGATTCCGTGAGGTTTTACGGTGGATTTCGTAAACTTAGATGACCGAGGCTCATACACAAAGAGGATTCTTTGTGCGAGAAGTTGATGGGGACGCCTGTCCTTTTCGGGCGTTTCATTAATTTAGTGTGTACATGGGTGATTCCATAGCGGGTGATTCCGCAAAATACATGTTAAATTAATAAACGTTTATGAGTTTAGAGTGCGCACTCGTAATAAATTAAGGTTAGGATTTATTTCTAACCAGTTGATTTATTTATGTAGCTGAAGACTGTTAGGTATTCACTTTTGTCGGTTTAATTGTATTATTTTACTAACGATTGTGAATGCTTCAGTTGATGTGTAGAGATAGCAGCAGTGGCGGAGGAAAGCATTGGAGTCTAGTGAGTATTCGACCTTTGGATTATATTTTGATAGGCGCCACGCCTATATTTTGTTATGTCTATCGAGACATTGATTATTGATTATTATTTTGTATGCGCCTATGCGCACGGATATGTTATTTCTATTTTGGAAATTGAGATTGGGCGTGCCAGATTCCATGGGCACCGTCCATTAGCTTTATTTCCTATTTTTGTAGAAAGCAAACTCAAAAGCTAAAAGCTTGTCATATTTTTGTAAATTGGGCTATTATTGAGCATGAAGATGGAAATATACATAAAATACATGCTTTGTGAAGCGCTCACACAAGGCATGGGGGGAGATTGAACCCAATTGGTCTCTTGCTTCTTGTCGTTCATGCTTTTACATTGTTTTTTGTGCAAAAAGGTAGAGTTCATTGTTCTTGGGGACCTTCCGGGATTCACTACGTGAGCATATTGCGTCCGATCTGCGCACCACCTTTCATTTATCAACCTATTCATATGATCTATATTACCACTTTAAGGTTAGCACTTGTAGTGAGAGTGAGTTCCCTTTTTATCCCACATGCTTCACGGAATTTTTTTAACTTATGAGATATATATTCTCCACATGCTTCACGAATTTTTTTTAACTTATGAGATATATATTCTCCACCATGATCAATTTTGAGATACTTGGGCCTCTAATTAGATTGATTTTCCACAAGCAATGACTAAATATTTACCTAATTACTTAAAATTTTTTGTAAACAAGATACGTGATTACAATGCTAACATGATCACATTAATTTTTTGTCACTCTAGAGCAAGTAAAAGGAAACCTAAAAATTGGTTTAAATCCCCCTAAGAAAATAAAAAATCCCATTGGGTAATATCTATATCCCATTGGGCCCGATGGGTTGACAAAAATCTTGATAGGCTTCAAATTTCGATATAAGGCCACAAGCCTGAGGACCCCATAGGGTTTCATTCTACTCTTGCCTCTAGGCAATCTGTCTCTCAATTGCCTTATGTGGTGTGTGTGGTAGGGTAGGCTTACCAATTGGCATGCACTATGAATTTGATGTATGCATGTATATGTGTGTGCACATGTGCACATATACATGTATATGTGTAATAGAAGTGGCCTTCTGATTGGTATGTGTGGTGAGTTTGATGTATTTCATGATGACTAATGAGGCAATCCCCCATTATCACTCATTGTGTGTATGTATGTACGCTTCACACACATGTACGTGATAGGGGAGATATCTATAATTCATGCATTATGCATATCACAAAGCGGTTCTCCCTTATCATGCATTGATTGTATGTGTTGCATATGTGTTGTCTTATCATTTGCAAGTTATTGGACATGTGGATTGGCATATGTCATATACATATCATGATACCTATTGTTCCATGATGTTTGTGCATAGGGTTGAAAGATGCTTGTCAAATAGGTGCTCAGTCTCGTGAATTCACCAAACAAGTGTCTTTGACAAGTATATCTCAATCAACTTGGCATTGTTTCATGTTCTCAATATAGAGGTGTCATTTTGATGTTACACACTCCCTTTCCCCTTGGGCATGGATGGGCACTTGGTCATGAATTTGGCAAGATAGTGCCCTAATGAGCTAGGTACAAATAAATAAAGTTCTAGGATTTTGGCCATGTATTTGACTGAATAATATCATAATACATAAATTGTTTTATATTGCTTGATGTGATGGACATTTAGTCATGTATTCTCCTACAAAACGTCCTAAAATGTTAAAATTTTTATAATGTTTGATGGGATGTGCAATTAGAACATGTATTTGGCCTAACAATGTCCTGACCTATGGGTTGTTTTATTTCAAAAATTTGCAATGTTTTTATGTTTATAAACGTAATAATGAACTCATACAATTGTATATTTTTATTAAATAATATATGAACCTCTCAAAAAAATTAAATTGAAATCATGCAATTGGTTTTTAATATAGCATTATATGCAACCATTGATCAATTTAAAACTATTTCATACAACTATGCATCTCAATAATTTATACTGTGTTGTTTACATTAAGGAAAAAAAGGGACACACACACACACACACACACACACACACACACACACACACACACACACACACACACACACACACACACACACACACACACACACACACACACACACACACACACACACACACACACACACACACACACATATTTTTCAAATGTGAATAGTAATGCCTTAATGTAACCAATACAAACTACACTAGTACTTTCTCCTTCTTTCCTCCCTCCCTGCCGCACCCCCCCTCTATCTCTCTCTCAACATGAATAGCAATGAATTAATGCATTATGCAACCAACACCAAACTAAATGAGCACTTAATATTATGCAAATTCCAATGAATTTATAGATGTAATGCAATTGAGCTATTTTGATTAAAAAATAGATATATATATATCAATTGTTTTTACTAACTCAATATGGAATGATTTTATGTATCTTATGTGGTATTTTCAAAATCAATCATTGAAGTGCATGGATCTATAGAGCAATGGATTTGTGAATGTCAACACATGTAGAGTAAGAGGGAGAGAGAGAGAGAAGCAAACATAGACACAATATGTGGATACAATGATAATGCACCACTTAGGTTTTTTCAAATGGGTATAAGAATATGGTACAATCCCGAAGGGTACATTCACACTCGGTGTGTGTGTGGGCACAATGGCCCTTTATTCCCAACAACCTCCCCCCTAAAGGCAATCTGCATAAAGGTAGAGGAAAGAATTAGCTAAGTCTAAGCATGTACAAAGCTAAAAACCTATACCTATCCAACTCCCATCATAGTAAACCCCTTTGTTGGAAGACCCTGCATGAGAGAAGATCTGCAAGGTTATCATCAATATGTACCTTGATAAGCTCAATGCTCTTGTTGTCAAGTCCTTCCCTGATAAAGTGATACTTCACCTATATGTGCTTTATCTTTGCATGAAAGACAAGATTCCTTGCTAACATGATAGCACTCTGACTATCACAATGGAGGATAGGAACCTTTGTAATGCAAAGCTCTCCAACCATATGTGAAAGCTATAAAACCTCTTTGCTTGCCTTAATGATAGCCACATACTTTGCCTCTATAATAGACAATGCAACACACTTTTGCATCCTAGATATCCAAGAGACCGATCCTCCTATGAAGGTGAATACATACCTTGAAGTAGACTTCATGTAGTCTAAATGACTAGCATAGTCTACATCCATAAAGGCAACAATAGATGCCTTCTACTTTCCAAAGTAGATTTACAAATCCTTTGTTCCATTGAGGTATCACATGATACCCTTCACTACTTCCCAATGCTTCTTACGAGGGTGTATCATGTACCTGCTAACCACTTCCATTGCAAATGCTATGTTAGGACATGTAGCAACAAGTGAACCATATGGAATCTTGGCCATTTTAGCTACCAACAGCTACTTTCCAATTGCATACATCAAGCTACCAACAGTTGAAATATACAAAATCTTGGCCATTTCAACCTTTTCATCATCAAATATAGTGTTGTCCTTTGCACTGAGTTTCACATATGGAGGTAATGGAACCCCTATCTCTTTCCCACTCCATATTGAAATGTTGCAAAATCTTGGATACATAATCCTATTGTGATGATTGTACCCCTTTGCAATAAGCTATGCTTTTTACTTTGGCGAGGAACCAAAAGTCACTTTCATCTTATAAAACCAATTGCATGGTAGAATCTTCTACTCCTAGGCAAATGCTCCAAGTTCTAAGTACCATTCTTCTCAAGAGATTCCATTTCTGACACCATAGCCTTAAACCACTTCTTGATATCCTGGCTATCTATTGCATCCTTGAAGCATGATGGTTCACCATAATCAATCAACATGACATAATCATCAATATACTAAGCACCAGGAACTCCCCTGCCCCCAAGACCTATTTGGTGATTGATGGATCAAGTGAATGGCTGTCATAATAGTCTCTGCCCAAAAAGCTTAGGGTAATGCAACATGAGATAGCATAGAGCAAACCTTATCCTGAATGGTCCAATTCATACACTCAGTGACTCCATTTTGAAAGGGGTAGTGAGCTCCCTCTTTATCCCTTTACTATCAAAAAATTATTGAAAGGATTTTAACACGTATTCACCACCATTATTAGAGAAAAGATACTTGAGTGTCTTATTAGTCATATTTTTAGCCAATGCTAAGGATTTCTTGAACTTATCCAAATCCTCGTCCTTACAAGATGACGAATAGGATATACCCATACTTTGCATATAGCATCATTAACAAAAGTGATAAAGTATTTCTTTTCCCCTAGAGAAAACCTTGACATTTGACATACATATGAATATACCAAGTCTAGAGGAGAAGATTTCAATAAAAGATACTTTTTATGTGATGTTTGAGCATGTTTACCATAGACACAATGATCACAATGGTCAAATTCAACATATCTCAAATAGTGCAAATAACCCAAATGAGAAATCACTTTCATTCTAGTTTGACTCATGTATCCCAATAGGCCATGCCACAAAGAAACACTTGGCTACTCAATAATGGCATCATGTTTCATTGGAGGGAAAATAGATTGCCGAAAATTTCTGGCTAATAGGTGACATGCATACTAGACATATGCAAAGGATACAAGGTATCACTCTTAGAGCCTCTAGCAGTGACCCGAGATCCCTTATATATTTTCCATTTTCCATCCCCAAAAGTAGTATGATATCCATCATCATCTTGTTGCCCTATGCTTATCAATCTCTTCTTGAGCTGAGGTACATGCCTCACATGATGAAGATTAAAGATTCAACCATGCTAAAAGTCTAGCTGCACACTACTAATGCCTGCAATATCACATCCATAGTTGTCCCCCAAGTGGACAGCACCATGTCTACCACCACTGTAATCAGTGAACCACTCAAGGTGGGGTGTAACATGAAATGAAGCACCTGAATCCAAGATCCAAGTATGCATGACATCATCGGGTTTTGCTACCAATGAGTGTGCACTAAAGCATGAAGAGACAAAAAGTACTTCACCACTATTGTCACTCTCATGGGTTGGCTGTCTACATTGACTTCCTCTATCTTGACATTGCTCTTCTTTGCAAGCTGTCTATGCTTTTTCTCATCCTTGCTATCATCAGTCTTCTTACCCTTGCCTTTCTCTTCCTTCCACTTATAGTAATCATGCTTAAAGTGACATTTCTTGCCACAATGATGGAACTCTACATCTTTTCCATGAGATTTATTGCATCTTTTATTTTTAGATTTTTCTTTCTACTAAGACCTGCCTCTAGTATGCAATGCATTGGAAGACTTGTTGGCTACATTGTTTTGTCGATTTAGCTCTTCCATAAGCAAAGAGCTCTCCATATTAGAGTATAGTAGCAATGCATTAGGGTTGTTGTCCTAAATGTATCCCAACTTTCAAGCAAAGTGCATAGCAATAAAGTGGCCTTGAACTCATCATCAATATTAAAATTCAAAGCAACCAGCTAGCTGAAAATTGAGTTGTGTGAGGTGCCTCCTCCAACAGACCCGAAGGATTCCTCTTAGTAGTTGACTGAAATTCATATCCATGCACATCACCATCCCGTCTACCCATGGGAAACCTTGGACTTAGTTGAACATGGGAATCTCAGTTCTACTTCACAAGGGAAGCGTAGACAAGTCACCCATAACAACAATCTAACACCCACCTAAGAAAGACCACTTTGTAATCAATCAAAGGCAGGAGTGAGGTTAACATTGCACTTGGTTCAAAGAGAGTGAGAGACAGGGGAGAGTGCAACTCGATCCCCCTACCCATAAGGTAAAATCTCAGCTCTCGTCCCCCCAAAATGGTGTTAAACCTGGTAATTAATCCTATCGGTATTAGGAGGGTCACAATTTAATCAACTCTATCTAGTGTTGGAAAGTTACCCGACTTATCGGGTCCACCCAGCCACCCACAGGCATCCAATCGTTAGGATCAAGGCCTCCCACTTTCCTCGATGGGTCTGCTTAGTTTTCTAATTAGCAAAGCATACCACCACACTATTTGGACATATAAAAGCAGCTTCATTTAATAAGTCTGTTAAACTGGGTTCGTTAAACTCAATCTTTAGCACATAACAAACAATTCAAAAATCAAATACTTTATTTCACCATCACTCTACAGAGTGGTACACAACCGTCCAGCCTAGGATAGGACCTTCCAATCCCTCAAGATTGGGTTGTATGTGATCGCACTCCATCTACGATCAACAAGGAATTTACTTGCTCAAGGCCCCTCTAAGCTTCCCTGAGTCTCCGGAGTCGTCCTACATAACAGGGGCACTTACTACATAGCCCTTTGCCCTCTCAGGTGCTCGAGTGATCAAAAACCAAAAACACCTACCTCCCTTAAGAGAGTAGGACCCTCACCCGCAGCAGGTGAGTTTTTCCACACTCCACATAGAGTGTAAGGGAGCTTTGGGGTGGGGACCCCAATGTCTCAAACCACCACACAATCCATAACTCATCCAACTATGCAAGCCCAAAATCATAAGAGCCATAACTCATCATTCACAAATCCAAAAGCAATCATAAGCATAAAACATTTTAACACAGTTGTCAATGCGATGTATAGAATCTATCCCCTTCATCGATTTTTGTGTTCCTTCCTAAAAACCACTTGATAATAGTAACATGCTTTTACAAGCCTAAGTAAGTTCTAACTAATCGTGATCCTTTTCTTATGTACTAACCTGATTATCTCTATTTGGCCATCCATCGTGATTATGGGTAATAGCCGCAGCCTCGATTTGTTGTGGGATGGTTGGTTCTTCAATGGGTTCGGGGTTAACTTTCACTTGTGCTTCAACATCATGTTGAGTTCCCTCAGCACGACCACTTCCTTGTGTTGGAGAGCTCTCTGAGTGTGACCTCGCTCAGCATCTCGATGTCTATTAGGAGCCATGGAAGAAGCTTGATGGATTTGGGCAGCGCTTCCGCGTAAGAGTGGAGAGAGAGAGAGAGAGAGAGAGAGAGAGAGAGAGAGAGAGAGAGAGAGAGAGAGAGAGAGAGAGAGAGGCTAATTGCAGCAAAGCTTAATCATGTCAATAGCAGACTTCTGCATGGATCATTGTATGTCAGTGTATTCATGTGTCTATCATGACTCTCTATCCCTATTTATATAGTAACCGAGGGGAGACTAGAAAGAGGACTTTTACTTTTTAGAGTTTTTTGATGACGTCATCGATGATAAAGAAGGGACGCTTTCTTTTAGCATTTTTTAATGACATCATCAATGATGTTAGGGAGGGGCTCCATTTTCATAGCGTGAATATGTGGACGAGCACTGCACTACACGCCGCATGCCAGGAAAGCGTCACTCCAAGGCAGTGACTAAGGCGGCGACCAAGGCGGCAACCAAGGCATAGAACTTGGCATCTTGGCCTTGGCATACTTGGCAACAGGCTACGAAGGCTTCCTTGGCGCCATTGGCTACGTGTGAGAAGCTCCCACTAGCTTGTAGGCAAATCTTCCTGGGAGGTCACCCATCCCATGGCAGTGTTGTCACCCAAGTGCACTTAGCTACCAAGTGACTATCCACTAGGCTAGTTCTTTTTGTTGTTCTATACTACGAACATAGTCTTAATAAGCTAGTCTTAGGAGGGTTTCCCAAGTCTTTCTTCCATGAACTGGCATATAAAACCTCATTAATAATAATAATTATCTTCGTAATTAGAGCTAGTTTCATAATTAGAGCTAGTTTTAAAAATGTGCAACATAAATCACTTTTCTTTGGAATGAATATGCACATTAAAATAAACTAAGTAATGGGGGCATTACAAGTTGAACTCATTGAGGTGTATAGACATGGATGTACCCTCCTTCATGAGAAGATCCATCTTCTTTAGCCAGTAAACCTTGCTAGCAACATTATTTTGAGCATACAATTCATCAAGTCTCATCCACATAGCATAGGAAAAATCCAACTTATCTATGTTGAACAACATAGCTCATCCAGATCATCCTAATTTACTGGCTCTATGTCTACTGGTTGTATCCCCTTAGTATTAATAGGCTTCACTTGTCTCTTTTGCACCAAGATATTGACAAGAGATATCACTATAAAGACAAGCCCAAATAAAAGATGCAAAATTCAACCAGCAATATATTTCCAAATTCTACTATTCAATACTGCTTATTGATCATATTTCAACATAGCCAAGGCATTTCATATTAGTAGCATATATGAATGCATTGCAAAATAGCATATGATAGCTCTAGGCATAAATTGTCAGAGTAGATGGTACCTGTTGTTCAAAATGTACATCATCAAAATGTTTGAATAAACTAATCTATTTCAGCCTAGATATGAGGCAAAAATCATGTGCAATTAGTGCTCAAGCATATTCTATTATATCAGTACCAAGTAAGTACTAGAGAGCTTCACTGTAAGCATAAGACTCAATCAAGTTCTCTCATAGGTATGATGTGTGCAACCTACAATTTTTTCATAGCCAAAGACAATGTTGGCAAGCTTGAAACCAAGCTCAAAACATCCCCAAAGTCATATCCAGATGTTTAACATTCATGGTATATATGAATACAACATCGATAGCACTCGAGAGATAGCCCAAATACATTAGGCATAGCATAAACCTATGTTTAGTGTATTATGTCTTGTGTATTATAGCACATATATTTATGTCAAAACTAAAAAATTAAAGTGCTTTGATCAGCCCAAAGACATCTCACATCATAAGCATAAGATCCCCAAAGTATCCATTCGGGCATCAAATGAACATAGCCAAGGAATTGAAGATATGGTGGTCTCAATGCCAAGTGTCAATAGTCAATTTCCAAGGTTCATTGCCACTAACCAAGGGTGTAACCAGCAAGGATGAACCACCATTGCAC
Source organism: Lygodium microphyllum (assembly GCF_053477565.2). Lineage (NCBI taxonomy): Eukaryota > Viridiplantae > Streptophyta > Polypodiopsida > Schizaeales > Lygodiaceae > Lygodium > Lygodium microphyllum. The sequence continues at coordinate 94,379,597 of NC_141159.1, read as the reverse complement.
TGGAGTAGAAGCGAGAGAGGACTAATCTGCCAAAAAAGGGATCTGGATAGCTGGCATGAATTTATCCCTATTGTTCTTGAGGGTTGGGCATCAGCAAGCAATGGTTTACAAGCCTCAATCAAGGCTATAGGAAGGCTAGGATAAGCCCAGATCAAGTCTAGAGCAAGTTGCCTTGCAAGTCTTCATGTGCAAACTGAGGTTGAACTAACTTGTGGGCTGAGATGAAAGCTCATTGGCTTGATCTCATCACAAGCTCAAGGAAATCTTGCAAAGCACCCACAAATCCAGGGAAAAAAACAAAACTCCTAGTCTAGCTTTGATACTAGTTTGAAGTGCACGGATCCACGGAGCTTCAATGGAGTTGTCAATGTCAATACAAGTAGAGAGAGAGAGAGAGAGAGAGAGAGAGAGAGAGAGAGAGAGAGAGAGAGAGAGAGAGAGAGAGAGAGAGAGAGAGAGAGAGAGAGAGAGAGAGAGAGAGAGAGAGAGAGAGAGAGAGAGAGAGAGAGGTAGACATAAACAGAGTATGTGGGTACAATGATAGTGTACCACTTATGTTTTTTTAGATAGGTATAAGAATATGGTACAACCCCAAAGGGTACATTCACACCCAGTGTGAGTGTAGGCATGATGGCCCTTTATTCCCAACAATTACATTGTGTAGATGCAAATTTTCTTTGAACATTATAAGAACTCTTTCATTAGAGCACTATCAAGACTCTTTGGTTGGAGTTTGTGACTATGATAAAATACAATTTTATTTACTATAGAATATTATAGAAATTTGTTTTCATACATGTGTGCTTCTCTTGAATTATTATATGAGTTTTCAATGTTTCATACATAAAATATTGTATTGCAATGAAATTAACTTGTAGTTCATAGATTTAGGTTTTGCCACTATACTTAGACACTTGTTTTCATTTACTATAGAGACATGAGTTAGCAACTTGTGAAGATGGTGCTCAATGCTACAAAGGCATAGCACTTTTGTAAAATTGCACATCATATTGTCAACAAGCACGAATAAGAAGATCTCTTTCATCGATAGTAACGATATCACCCTTGTAAACTTCTGTAACAGGGCATATAAGACCTCGGGGAGGTCAATCATAAATATATGCATGTATCACGTGGATTCAACATGAGAGATTTTAAGATACCATTTTTACACATTTTTTACATATAGAAGGGTCCCATACAAAGGGGTTTCTTGAGATTGAATAGAAAAGGGTTATTTTTTATTAAGGAAAAATTCATAGATAGGGATATTTTTAAATAGGCCTTGTTTGCAATGATATAGAGGGTATACATAGTGAACTACCCAAGTATAAGTCCATGCACACACTATTGCAATAGTAAGGCTTAGGGCACTTGGTTGTTGATTCAGTCTTTGGAATGCTAAGAGGAATCTACATTTGTGTCCCACAATGTTATGGAATGCACCAAAGATCTTAGAGTATCTCAAGGAGTTAGCACCGACATCAACTTTGAGGGAGAAGCTAGCATTCTAGAATACAAAGTGGAAAGATGAGGGGCACACTCCAAGTGAGAATTTAAGGACCTATCAGAGGTGCAGTCTCACTTCCCAAGAAATAGAAGACCACCATAGTTGGAATGCATGCTTGGGTCCTACAAGTCAGTCCATTAGGTGGTTCATAGGGGTGGGCACGATTATGTGTACACTCTAATATCATCAATGTGCACCATCAATCAGTACCCCATTCAATGCCCTCACATATGCACTTGAAGAGTGCATGAAGGTCACTATATAGAGGACATTACTTACTTCCCTGCTAAATTGTATATTTCATCAAAGGTATAAGGGATCAAATAACACAAAGCTATAGCAATTCCAGGTGGAGTGTGGCATATATAAGGTCAATGCATCGATTTTCCAATTCATTGCATTGACACCTCCTTGTGTTATTGTATTCCCTCTCTTCAACGGTGGTACATTAAAAAAATATACTTATGTGGACCTCCTTTACAAAATGTAAATATAGAAGAATAATTGAGCACCTCTAGAAGTCCCCATATGGCTTCAAACCTAATCCTGACGTGGAGCATGGTGCTAAGATGAAAGCTAGAATCCTATGCATCATCAACAATATGTGTAGCCTCATTCATGCATATGGGATGAAGGCCATGCACAAAACTAGTGTCATCCATTCATATTTACATGCAAACAAAACTTAGTTTTAGACTTCACTAGTGATAACACCCCCACAATTTGTAATTTCCATCTCAAACAATTTGAGAGCCATTGTGTAAAGTTGTCATTTGTTGTGTTCAACTTCTTTAATAAGCTATTGTTTGTGTAAACTTGTTTCCTGTTTATCATTGGGGTATAATGTATATCTCATTGTGTGTTAACTTTTTTTTAAAAATGCCATGTTATCAATGTAAATCACTATTAAAGAGTCACAACTCCTCATTTCTAATTTTTTTAGAAAGCTAGTATTTAGGGATTTGCTAATGTGTCTCTTGACATGGTAACTTGTTTTCTATTTGTCATCATGCTAATGTATCTGTCATTGCCTATTGTGTGTTCGATGCAATTGCTTATAGTCATCATACTTCTTTATATTTTAAAAAATGAAATTTGACCTATGATCCTTAATATGTTTCTATTTGGGAGACAACATGGAAAAAGGGTGAAGACTAAGAATGAGCAAAGACATGGACCGAAAGGGAGGCCCAACACATAGTCCAATAGCTCTTGCAATGGGCTAATCTAGCCCACATATAATGATAGAAGGTCAAACATACTATGATTAATCAAAATGGTAAAGCTAGTCTAGCCATGCTCAAATAGAGAGATTGAGAAAGAGTGGTAGAAGGTGAGAAAATGCCTTCATAGCGGCATCAAGGAGAATGTTGAGCACATAGATCTTGAGGTTTTTAGCCAACCTCTTCCGAAATGTTGACTCTCGGTTTCACATAGTGAAGATATTATATATGAATTTTGTAATTGGCTAGCCAGTGGAATTCTCATCAAAGGAGGCCCACCATTCTACCAATGATATATAGGCGCACAATTTAATAATCACTTGTGATGATTTACAATTTGCATTACAAGGCAAACATTAGACTTGCATGCAAGAGAGGAGGCCCTAAAGAACAAGGTAGCTCAAATGAAATTAGAATTTTAACAACTTTTACAATCACAAACACTACCTTAAGTGCATACCTACATTGAGGAGTAGATTGGGACATTGACAAGAACCATTGAGCATGTGAAGCACCTCATCATGGAGAGTGGTTCTCAAAGGGGCATTACTATGAGATTACCTCATGAAAAAAGTACTCCATCCCCATTCGGTCATGCAAAATGTAAATGCTCCCATGAACTTGAGCAATATGTGTATAGGTTGCTTTAAGTCATTCAACAAGGAAATGGGGTCATATATTTTGTTGTGCAGGCACTACATGCACCTTACGTGCTTGGTTTAGCAAATGATTATGTTCTTCCCACACTCTATTTCCCGAATCTTTGTATAAGATATTTAGAATCCCCTATATGCAATCTCAAGAGGGAGATCCTAGTGCTCTCCCTAGCCTCTTTGTTGATTGAAATTTTTATGTAAACATTAGCTTCATGCAAAGATTAAATGAGTCACAATGAATATCAAGTAATAGCACTTTTTGAATCCCTGTAAAGAGATGGCTTTCAAAGAATATCAATTATAGAATGCTGAAAAAATAAATCGTATATATCGTAGTTGAAACAATAAACCATGTCTTTCATAGTAGAAATTAATTGTAACTTATTGCTACAAACAACTTTAAATGTCCATAGGCCAATCATTTATAGTATTTAAATTTTTTTACATCAAGGCAAAAGGAGAGATGAAGCTTCAAAGCTAATCCATTGCCACATCATGATGTTCCAACTTAATGAGTGTTGCATATGATCAAGTCATCTGATGAGCACAACACTCATCAATGTTTGCATCCATTATCTTTAGGCTCATCTAAATCTCATTGTCCATTTTGCAATGGTGTGATTGTCACTCTCAACATGCTTGATTCCATCAATGTTTGAGGCATTGGTATCAATAACATAACAATTATACATTCACAAGGGCATACTCTCCTTGTAGTCACTCTTCTAAAGAATCTGGAAGATCTGATGATTGCAAAACATGTATGCCAACTTCTGGGCATTGTTTGCCAACAATCTATCCAATTTCAATCCGAGATGGAGTTGTTAGCATATTGCACTAGTATACACACAAAAATAGGTCTTAAATATGGACAAGTCTCCCTTGCATTCATTTTCCGCCAATTCCACTTTGATTTATCCTTGGCCATATCCTAAGCGAAGGGATTAGAAAATGGACCTTTTCTTAGCTTGTATCTAGAGATATCATTGATATATTCCTTGTGTGTTGCCTCATCATCCACATAGAACATGTTGATCATAGTGTAGAAGTCTGCAACCACCTCATTGTTGCTCCATATGTGTAGGCCCCAATACTCATGTTCTAATAGGTATGCAACACTATGCAATGGCTCTAATAATACATTTCTTTGAGATGCCTTAAATGGTTTTTGCAAGGCTTTGCAATGGAGTCTTTAATGTCTTTAAGAGACTCTAAACGCTATTGCACAATCCACCATGTCATCCATACTTTTTCCATGTTTGCCACATACTCATCTCCGTACTATGTATAGCATACATGACATGCATCATAATATGATATACATCAACCACAAACCACCACCAATTATCCTTATTTAGACATGAGAGTGCAACTTGACAACCTTATCTCTCACTCACACACTTTTCTTAGTCTCCCAATCATACATATTCATGCATGAGAATGTCTCTATCACAACACTCTTGTTTTGAATTAAGAACCAAAGTATAAAAATGCATGCAAAACCATGTATCTATAAAAATCTTTAACATGCATGAAATACAAGCCCATTTTATGTCAAGTACTCATCTTCTTTTGAGAACAAACTTTAAAACTCTCCGAAAATCATCAAAAATGCTAGCAAACCAAGATTTAATCCTCCTTTTCATACCAATCTTTTAGTACCAAATTAAGAGAATGAGTGTTGCAACTACTAGAGGTAATCTTTGGATATTTCTCTTCTACAAGTCAAGTTGCATTTTTACAATTCTTTGCATTATTCACAACAGCTTGCACCATGATGATGCCCTATCTCTTCAATAGTATTGCATATGCAATGTATTCCCCTAACTTAATTTTTCTTGTGCTATCTATGGCCTTTAAGAATATGCTATCTTAAGAATGTATTCCCTTGACTTAATTTTTCATGTGCTGCCTATGGATTTCTCCTCCCTTGGTGAAACTAACATAATGTTTATCAATTGTTGTCATTAACCATCTCATACAATACTACATCCAATTGGGCCCAAGTAGCATAGAACAAACCTTTCACCCTACTCCTTTACCTTTGAATGGCACTTATTAAGAATATCATGCCATATTGAGTGATAAGATAGCGGGGAAAAACTAAACCCAAACTCCTTGATTTTCTTCCATGCATGTTTCCAATGATCACTCTCCAAGATTGTCATTGTGTGGCATGAAAATAAAAGAAGCCCTAGCCAAGGCCATTTGCACTTCTTCTAATTGCATCACATGAAAACTCTCACGGAGAGAGGCGTGGTAGACACTCAATTTATTCTTGGACTTGCAACTTCCTTATCAAGTCATACTTGGAAATCTCTAGAGTTAGAAGCATGGGGTATCTAAGATTGATAGGCATTCCACTAATTGATGATATCGCTCTATGAGTCACAAACATCTCAACTTCAACACATATTACCCTTGCAATGGAAGCCCTTTTGCCTTCATAATGTTTTCAAATGGCTTTAGTTACTTGTTTAGTGGCTTAGTATTGACATATGGGCATGGACTTGTTCACACTACCAAGAAATGGTCCCTAATGTATGGTGCACCACCAAACTTCAAGACATGACAAAAATTACACTCCCAATGCATATATCCACCTAAGAGATTTTTGGTAAATTGCCATTCTATCCCCGATGACTTATTTTTGGAGTTAGCACTTGACTTTGCATTAGGTTGGTCAGAGAAAAAAGTATTGATTGTTGTTGAAAATCAAGGAATTGGTGCCCTCATATGCTCAAATACTACATTGCACATGTAGGTAACAAGTGAACAATGATCACTACTCTATAATGTTACTATCTCCTAGTTACAACAAACTAGTTATACATAAAACTATATATGGAGCAAACAATCAAATAAATAGACAAATGAACTATACAAAAATTCATGAAATAATCAATCATTTAATTTTTTATTTTTCAAAAGATTAATTAAGTAAAATTAAAAATAAGTAGCATACACTCACATGCAAATGCTATTCCTAGATTGTTTTGACAACAACATAGAATACACAAACACTATTCATTTTGATGATAAAGTAACAACTTGTAATACATTTTTATATAGTAATTATAAATACATAATTCATGTGGGTCATGACATGAAAGAATTATAAAAAAGATAAGTAAACATGCAATAAAGATGTGAACATTGAATGCTTTTACACCTAATGAATATGCACAAACACAAGTAAACATGCAAAAATATTCTCAACATTCATAACTCTTAGTACCACACAAATATTAGTATTCACATATGCATATTGTAATATTACATATTTAATTAATTTAAAGTATGTGTTTAAACAAAAGCTAATGAACTAATCTTTGCATGTTTAGGGAACATCATAGTCTAAATAACATCAAATAATAACCATACAATGAGTTAACATTGCCCAAGATAGGATGTTAGACCATTAAAAAAAGTTTACATTTTCTAACCAAATGCTTTATATTTATGATACATGCATCCCATGAGAGGACCAAATATCCAATATATAAAGCACTTTGTAATTGCCCCAATAATGTGTGTATGAAAACAAAAACCAAGACTAGTAAACAATCAAGGATTACCTCTTACTCTCCTTAGAACAAGTAACCTGATCTTATTTGCACACGCTTTGTTTTTTTAAAAGTATCCCTATGCAAAGAATGGAATCTAGTTCATCAAAAGATTCTTAGAACCATCCACTCAATGCATGAGGTGCTCTCGAGGTTGTCCCATAGGAGAGTTCTTCACCCAAGAAAAAGCAAGGTAAATCAAGTCAATACACATTGATTAAAGCTCAAATTTCTTGTGAGAAAATACCTGTAAATAATGTATTGATGAGCCATAGTACAGCATTCACTTGGATTGTCTATACAAAAGCTTCACCATTCAGGTTGATTACACAAAGAGCAACTTGATTATCTTAGGCTTGCCATCCATCAGTACCAGGAACTTCATCATTGTCATGTAGTTTTGTTGATGATGATGATGGTACTAATGTCGACCCTATGTTGATATCTAATTGATTTCGTCGAGTATTGACTGATATCCAATATGGCAAAGCTCGGTCATAGGGAAAGTTCTCTACTGAGTACTAATGGGAAACATACAATCTCATGCAAGTATCCAAGTTTGTACTTAACTTGTTGTGCACCTTGTTTTTTAAAAACGCCATAACACTAAACATTCTTTCATCCTCCACAGATCCTAAAATCATTTTTGAGCCAAGTCAACAAGTCGAAAATATTCATGCATATGATCTTGGAGAACTTTTCACTCATGCTTAACACGTTCCATAATCGAGTAATTGCACCTAATTTTGTAGGCTGCTCTACAAGTTCTGTAAATTGATCCCAAATGATCTCTCCAAAGCATTGTGATTGTTGAAAAAGTGCATCTCCATCTATTATCGAGAATGTTGCATCAGACCCTTGAAATTGTAACATTTTCCCAAAGTGAACTTTAAGAACTCTTTTCTTGAATATGCTTGAAGAGCACACATGTCTTGTTGATAGTTCCAAAATTGTGGATAGACTATTGACATTGCTCCCAATAGTTCATCTCTTGGAAACCGTTCTCTTATTTCCTGTGACACAGACCGTGCAACTTATGCTAATGTGATTTTAACACTCTCCACTACATTATTAAAAGTTTCCATCTTTGCAAGTTGTCTTCTAACAAGCCGTCCTCGAACTCGCTTCCTAGAGACATAAAGATGTACCAACCTTGAATGTACTTTGATGCGTATTATACCATTTATGTTTATCTTTAAAAAGCTCTTGCTAGGTTTTGATTGAAAGTTCATGATGTCATGCCATCTTTTGAATCTCTCCTCATGCAAAGGATGATTCATATTCTCTAGCAAGTGTGGATTGCATTTCTAATATGATTTGCTCGAAATACGTGTCTCATAAGCACATATGTGAGGGATTTTTTGCTTGGCAAGATGCATAGATTTAGCTTTACCAAGGATGGGAGTATGGGTCCAACATAGACTTGTGGGTAGTGATGTATATGGTCCCATACACACTTCCTCTCTTAGTGGATGCATCTTCTTTGTTACCTTCATTGATGATTATAAAAGTTAATATCAAGGGGGCCATTTTTATGCTTTGCTTAGTATTTTCTTAGGCATTAATGAAATGTCCACATGTGATGTGAAAGCCAACGACATCATAATGAAGGGCCAAGGACCCTGAGATCATGGTGAGATATCACAAGGTGTCAAAGGCAAAAGTTATAATAAGCTACATTGCATAGTCACAAGTGACACAATGGAACGAGGATAGGGGAAAGGGGACGAGACACTAGACACAAGGAGAAATTGTTGTCACATGACTATATAATCACATGGAATGGGACGTGGGACAAAAAAAGAAAAGCTACTATTCCATAATCAAGTCCAAAAATGACCGTCACTTGTGACTATGCTATATTGGTCAAGTTTAGTGATAGTTTTGCCCTAGGGTATTTAATTGGCGAATAAGTGTTAGTGGTGATGCTAGGAACTAGGCATTAATCAATTAACTAATGTTAATTCAAGGGCTAATTAATACTCAAGACCATCTGATGGCCTAGCCAATTTAATTGTGGTTGGTCACACTTAATTTTTTGGGCCAAGACAAGGACTAAAATTAATTTTCAAAAAGCTCCAACGGCTGCAAATTGGTTGCTTTCAACACTAACAAAGAAGAGGAATACATTTTAAAGGAATTTGTAGCATTTCTTTCTTCAAGCAACATTATTCATCAATGCACTATGCCTTATACCACAACAAAATGGTCTTGCCAAGCACAAGAAAAGATCTCCTATGGAGATGCTAGATGTATGCTTAAGGGAAAGTCTTTGAGAAATAAGTTTTGGTTGGATGTGATTCTTGCAACTTGCTATGTGTTGAAACTATCACATCTTATGAGGTATGGAATGCCAAAAAGCTAGTATTCAGGTACATGCATACTTTTGGATGTCTTGCCTACACTCATGTCCCATCTCAAAAGAGACACAAGTCGCAAGACAATGTAACTAAATGTATTTTTATCAGGTACAATATTGAGAGCAAGGCTATTAGTTGTATCAACTAGTTATAAGCAAAATCCTTGTCACTAGAAATAGTATTTGCCGAAAAATTCAAAAATGCCTTTACAAGTTTGCAAACACCAGCCAATTATTGGCCCCAAAGATATGTTTGATTCACTTATGCCATCATTCAGATTATTGCCAGAGATTGTTAAGCATGCATCTACTCAATCTCATGCACCATTACAGTAAATTCAGCAACTTGTCTGCATTAATCTTTAGCCTATGTTTCACTCCATTGAGACAATAGATCATGATGATGCAAAGACTACACAAAGGGCTGCCATCTGTGAAGCAAAAACAATGCCTAGATGGTTGTTAGATACTGTATGGAACAACAAAGAAGCTGCCCCTTTTCCCAAACATCTCATCAGGTATCAGAGAGCTTTATAGATTGTGTTCCTTTCCTATGTGGGGAAATTTCCCTACATAGGGAAAATTTCCTATGTTTCACTATATAGAGGGAAAGTTCCCTACATGTGATAGTTTTCCTATATAGTAAATTTCATATGTAATTCTAATTTTCTCTAAACAAACATGAGTTTGACTTTTTGTTTCTGGAATGGTATCAACCAATGAAATAGTGAAAGTGATGGTATATCAACATCGCTACAAGTACCCTCTCCTACTACAATCACACTATTTTACAATATATGACAACCCTACATTTAAAAATATATGACCACATCTAACTCAAAATCTTATCATAAAATTCTTGTGCATCTTCAAGGAGGCAACCTTTGGCATACATATACCGCTACATGGCCGACAACTTTGTAGCATCCCTAATTTCTAAATTGCAACGTCTATTAGTTGTCACTTGTTTGTAGCTCTAATGTTGCCATAGGCTTTTCAAACATAAGCAAAGGCAAAAGTATCTAGAGAAAGGCCCTCATCTTGCATTTGGTCAAAAGAAGTCAAAGTTCTCACCTTGACCATGTTGGACATACACTAAGATAAGTATGTTCAACGTGACTAAGTTATGTGTAGAAGGCTTATCAAACACTTTTCATTTCTTGTCCCTTAATTGTAGATTCTAAGCTGCCACAAACTTTCAATACATTTATTCAAAATACTGCACTTTCTCTCCATAACCATCATGTTAGATCCTGCTAAGCACATTCCACAAAACTAGATTTGAAACTAATGGCTTATCAAGCACCTGTGTTTTTGCAACTAAGCCAAGTTAGCACACATATCTACCAATACAATGCCAACTACTACATCATTTGTGTAATATCCCCCCCCTCCCCCCGTGCCTCACCCATGACAACCCCCCCTTTAATTTTTTTTTAAATTTATTCAAAATTTTTATTCTCCCTCTCTCTCCCCGCTGACAACATGTCGGGGAGAGAAAGAGAGAGAGGGAGTTAAGAAAGTGAGAGGGGGGCATGCACCCCCCCAAGTGGAGGGGTGGTGGCCCGTTAAATGGCTGTCTGCCCCCCCCCTCACATACCACCCCTCCCCACTATAAAGGGGAGCCCTCCAGCCCCACCCCCCCTGGCCCGTGATTTCAGCGCCCCCCCTCCGTGATCTGCAGCAGCGCTGCCGCCCTCCCCCCTGCTCGGCCTGAGTGCCGCTAGGCTGCAAAAGCCATCATCACCATCATCATCATCATCTCATCTCCATCAGCACGACACCCCCTATTAGAAACCAAAAAGGAAAAAAAAAAGCTTCCAAGAAGCTTATAAAAGCTCCCATAAAGAGCCTTCTTAAGGGTGCTTCACCCGTGAAATCGCTTAAGGGACGCAATTCGTCCGTGAAGGGAGTTCCCTTGCGGAAGGGAAGGACCGCCAGTTGTAAGGAATTGTAGCACACCCTCCACCTACCCTAGCCCCGATTGCGATGGCCCCAAAGCACCACAAGAGAGGAGCACACACGGGAGTAAGAGGAGCACATGTAGGAGTCCCCACCTGAAGCGCGAGAGCCGATAATACCCCTCCTGCGGAAGTTCAGGCTCCATCAAATTCACCTTCTTCATTTTCGCATGATATGGGTGCAATAAGTATAAACTCGCATAGGGTAGTCTTAATCGTATTGAACATTTACTATGATTGAACGCTTTGTTTTAAAAAGATCATAGGAATGTTCGGGAAAGTTTTTAATTGCATCACACGGTACTTATGATTCCCGCACCCTCTATGTGAAAGGTTGTGTATTTAGAAATAGTTTGATGGCACGAGTATTGATGGTTGTAGGAGAGGGTTTGAAAATGATAAACCCCTCCCTATTTTGCTAAATCACATAGAGTACATCTACATTGGTTGCTCTCACTTTTAAAAAAGAAAATATTTTTAAAATTGAAAGGGACTTTATACCTCCCCCTTCTATGTGGATAAATATGAAATCAATCCCCCCATTTAAACTTGATTACTGGCTTGAGATAAGCCTTTGATTTTATGAATGTAAAGGATGTTTGTTTGTCTTGGGAAGAGGAGTGCAATCTCGAGTTAAATATGAGAGAGAAGTTTGGAACCACAAAGTGAGGGATAAAGACTTGAATTGGTAGATAAAAGAAGGAAATTTTTATGATGATGATCCTTATGCATGTATGGAGCCCATGGACTAATAATGATGACTCCACCAATTAAACCTCTACTCTAATGCGAGAGCTCTCTCCGTGGGTGCTGCTTGGAACGGGAGGACGCTTGGGTGCCAGGGGAGGCTCTGGCCTTAAATTCCTTGCCTCCGGATCCCGCACAAGAGGCCGACATGACTCGAGATGGGATCTTGAGGTCCGTGTACTAGTCTACGGGCAAAACTTGGAGCAGCAATCTTGTTGATTGCTGCAATCTTGTTGATTGCTGGGATAGCCTTTGGGCATGATACTTGATGTATTCCAAGACTATGATAAATAAAGATCAAATATTTGAAAAAGGAACTTGCTTGACATTGTTTTTGTGTCAGTGCCTAAGTTACATGAAGGAACCTGTGGTTAAATTGATTAATTAAGGAAGCTTCTTTTGCATGTCAAACATAATGTGGTAGGTAAATAGATAACTAAGCAACCCGAGGAAAGTGTGGTGGATGCGACTTGGGTCCATCCTATCGAAGGGTGGTCCTGGTTAGCTGGGAACTTTTCTCAAAAGAATGAAACTGTGAAGACCTAGGGTCAGTAGAGCTAGAATCTTGATTTATGCTATTTTAGGGGAGCGGAATGGGACTATGCCTTATAAGTAGAGAGGTTGAGCTTTGCATCCCTCTCATTTCCCATTCTCCATGAACCAAGTGCAGCATAAATCCACTTTGACTCTGTTGTTCCTATGCAAAGTGGTTCATCTGGAGCTCGATACTAGCTACTTCCTAGAGACTTGGCTAATAGGAAAGAAACCCTGACTTCAGGTCGGTCCTAAGTGGGAACGGTCGGATACGTCCACTTCGGGGCAGACTCGGGAAGACCTAGATCGCAAACCCTGTGACATTCTTTGCGAGTCCCAGGTGACGCTTTCTAAACTCTCTTCTCGATGGGCTACTAAGACGTGTCCCAGAAGTGGAAAAGCGGACACGTTACAGTTGGTATCAAACCAACGAGATCTAAAGATTACAATGGAACTTGGAGGAAAATAAAGGGAATAAGGGGATAAACATGGAAAGGTGAGTGCAATAGAGCAGTGTTTTCTATTGAGAACATTTCTTTACTCACTTATGGATGTTGGCTTGCAAAGTCATGAAGCATGGAGCAAGTTCTTGGTGTTCCAGGTCATGTTCATGATTGCAATGCATGCTTCAAATCATCATTAGAGGCTTGGCATGATGGATATTCTGGACCGCATCTATAATCCTTCTCCCATGTATGCGAAGCGGAGATGGATGGGAGACTTAGGAATATACTACATAGTAGCCCACCGACTCGTGTACCTTCAGACCAACTTGAAGAGAATCAAGTGGATGGATGATTTAAACATCATGAAGCTGTTCTTCTTTGTCGAAGCTCGCATAAATGGAACTTTGCATGTTAGTGATCAGTAAGTCAAGCAGAATAAGTATGTTTATGAAGAAGTGACCTAGGTGATCTCTGCTGTGACAAAATCAAAGTGTTAGGGCGCTATGAGAAGAACAGGTATCAAAGGAAGGGATACCCCAAGCTTCCTATGACTTACTGTTTCCTAAAAATCCATGATCCCACTCCATATTATTATTCTGTCCATGTAGCCGAATATAACACAATCCTATTTTCCCCAAACTGATGTATCAATCAGTCTATCCTACTTATCCAAAATAAATGTACTCAAAGGGTTATGCCCTCATGAATAAGTAAGACTTTTACCATTGTCTATCTTGATCATAAATGTTAACTAAGGTGTTAAGTGATTAAATCACTTAGCTAAAAAGTTATGCAATTCATATTAACGTAATATGGGAACGTATGATAAGATGTTAACATAAAGAATCTTATTGTTCAGATGCAACCCCAAGCGCAGGTTCCAAATCCGACTCCTACACTAAGTCCAGCTGTGGCTCAAGAGAAGAAATTCCTTCTCAAAAAAATTAAGCCACCCGAGTTTGATGGCAAGGGAAGGACTGTTCAAGCCGATGCCGAGATCTGGATTGAGTCCATGGAGACTATTTTGAGGCAGCAGGAACTGCACCTACTAACCAAGCTATGCTCGCCAAACTTAAGCTTACAAGCGAAGTGAGACTTTGGTGGAAACAATGGTGCAGAGCAAGCGATCTCGAAGGGGACAGTCACTTGGGATAAGCTTAAGGAAGCTGTGCGAGGGAGGTATCTGCCACCTGCCTACCGCACACAAAAGATGAATGAATTCTATGACTTGAAGCAGTTAGGATTATCCCTTGAAGCATATTATTCAAAGTTCATTTCACTCCTAAAGTATGCACCTCCAATGGATATAACACAACAGGTGTCAAAATTCTGTGTTGGGTTGAATCCACCCATAAACACTCGATTGGAATCAATGCGCCCAACGGACCTACAAGATGCACTCATTCGAGCTGCTCCAATAATACAGGAGGTGCAGACCAAACCAAGGAACAACAGGATTTGGCCTTACAAAGATCAGAATAAGGGTATGTCTAAGGCTCAGACTAAGAGAGCGCAGGGTCAGAATCAGGGCCAGAGAAAGAAAGCTAGAGTCAATGCTGTCGACAACTTTGTTCCAACACAAAGCAATGATCACAACCCACGTTGCTTCCATTGCAACGAGCCTGGACACTTCAAGAGGGAATGTCCCAAGCTTGGCAGAGGGCATCGCCAGGGGAAATTCCAAGGTCAAAATAGAGCCGTTCATGGCCAAGGAACCACCGTTATGGCTAGAGGGAGAACCTCCAGTGTTTCCAACAAGGAGCTGGACAATGAAGAAGATCCATCCATGGATGCTGACATTGAGAGGGCAACGGTTCACGTCACTTTTCACAAGAAGGGTCCAAATCTCCAATTCTCGGTGATTCAAACTCCATCAGAATATCAAGGTAAAAGATTCAAAACCTTGATTGACTGTGGCAGTACACATTCCTTCATTTCACCAACCTGTGCAAAAAGATTAGGGATTGCCACAATAGATGCACCTACTTTACTTGTGGAATTAGCAAATGGTTTTGAGGTCACTTGTACTAGGCAAACTGCTAAGGTGAAATTCCTACTGGGTGGGAATCCAACTTCTGTGAGATTCAGGGTAATGAATCTAGGTGTCCATGAATGTTTACTCGGAATGGATTGGCTAATACCCAATGATGCCCACATCCGCTGTGGGAAGGGCCAAATCTCCTTCCAAAATTCTGAAGGGGAACTAGTCACGACTCAAGGTGAGGCTGGTAAGCCAAAAATACAGTTGGCAGAAGCAACATGGGTAATAAAAGGTGTTCAAAAGGGTCTACCTGTCTATCTGATTAAACTAAATAAGCTAGAACAAAAAAAGAAATCTGGAGAAGAACCTTCATGGTTAAAGGAATACACAGACGTATTCCCTGAAGATCTGACGGAACTTCCTCCCCAAAGGGAAGTTGACCATGAAATCAAACTTGTGCCAAGAGCTGCACCGATCGCAAAGAGGTTGTATAAGATGTCCATCCTGGAAGCTATCAAACTAAAAGAGCAACTCAAGCAACTGTTAGATCAAGGCTACATCCGTCCTAGCAGCTCACCATGGGGAGCTCTAGTGTTGTTCCAAAAGAAGAAAGATGGAATGCTTTGCCTATGCATTGACTACAGAGGGTTGAATCAAGCAACCATAAAAAATGAATACCCCATTCCAAGAATAGATGAATTACTTGACCGTCTTCAAGGGGCAAAGATCTTCTCAAAGATAGATCTTAGATCTGGGTATTATCAGATAAGGATCAAGGAAGAAGATATCCCGAAGACTGCATTCAATACAAGGTATGGATACTTCGAATTCCTAGTGATGTCATTCGGGCTGACGAATGCTCCTGCTACCTTCAACAGGTTAATGCAGGATATCTTTAGGCCCTATCTTGATGACTTCGTACTCATCTTTTTTGACGATACCCTAGTCTACTCAAAACAGGGAAAGGATCATGAACCCCAGCTTTGCATTGTTCTTGAAACAATGAGAGCACACAAGCTTTATGCCAAGAAGAAGAAGTGCGCATTTTTCAAGCGACAGATTGAATATCTAGGATTCATTGTATCAACAGAAGGAATTTCAGTAGATCCAGCTAAGGTCAAAGACGTTCTAGAATGGCCAACACCAACTTCTGTCAAAGAAATACGTAGTTTTCTCGAGTTAATAGGGTGGTGTAAGATTTTCATCAAAGATTATGCCTTGGTTGCAGCACCTCTGACTGATCTACTAAAGAAGCAAGTAGCAATTGCATGGTCACCTGCTGCTGAACAAACCAGCTTTGACAAACTAAAGCAAAGCTTAGTATCAGCACCCATCCTAAAACTTCCTCCTCTTAGTAAGGAGTTTGAAGTAGTAACTGATGCTAGCTCACTTGTTTAGGATGTGTACTTGTGCAAGAAGTCCATCCCGTAGCATATTCTTCAAGAAAATTGAAGAGCCATGAAAGGAATTATGCTACCCATGACCTAGAGCTATTGGCTGTTATCCATGCTCTCAAACTTTGGAGACATTACTTGCTAGGTAACACCCTCCACCTGCCCTAGCCCCAAAAGGAGCACACATGGGAGTAAGAGGAGCACATGTAAGAGTCCCCACCTGAAGCGCGAGAGCCAATAATATCCCTCCTGCGGAAGTTTAGGTTCCATCAAATTCACCTTCTTCATTTTCGCATGATATGGGTGCAATAAGTATAAACTCGCATAGGGTAGTCTTAATCGTATTGAAAATTTACTATGATTGAATGCTTTGTTTTAAAAAGATCATAGGAATGTTCGGGAAATGTTTTAATTGCATCACACGGTACTTATAATTCCTGCACCCTCTATGTAAAAGGTTGTGTATTTAGAAATAGTTTGATGGCACGAGTATAAACCCCTCCCTATTTGGCTAAATCTCATAGAGTACATCTACATTGGTTACTCTCACTTTTAAATAAATATATATATATATATATTTAAAATTCAAAGGGACTTTATACCTCCCTCTTCTATGTGGATAGATATGAAATCAATCCCCCCCATATAAACTTGATTACTAGGATTGAGATAAGCCTTTGATTTTATGAATGTAAAGGATGTTTGTTTGTCTTGGGAGGAGGAGTGCAATCCCGAGTTAAATATGAGAGAGAAGTTTGAAACCACAAAGTGAGGGATAAAAGCTTGAATTGGTATATTAAAAAAGGAATTTTTGATGATGATGATCCTTATGCATGTATGGAACCCATGGACTAATAATGATGACTCCACCAATTAAACCTCTACTCTAATATCAATGTTGTTGAATAGATCCTTAAACCACAAATTGACGACCCAATTGCACAAATTAAAATTGCACACAAGAGGAGAATAGAGAGGAGAGAGAGAAGAGGAGAAGAGTGAAGTAGTAGGCTAGTTGTTGTTCACACTGAAGGAGGGAAAGAAGACCTAGGAGGAGTCAATAACTAATTGAAGGGAGTTCATCTCTTCTGGTTACACAACCAACATGTATGCTCTCATATGATCTCTATTCTTCCTTACCCATATTTGTTTGGGACTATCTTGAAGGCACACTTTTTGTGGTTCTTCTCACCATGTAGGCCTCTCGACTTGAAAGAGACTCCTCAATCAAGTAGGACACTATGGATTGTTTGCCCTTAGCTTAGACTACTTGAGATCTTGAACTACCTACAAACCCTAACCCAAAGAAAAAGGGGAAACAAGCAACCTAGCTTGCCAAGCCCTTGGAATCTCTCCAAGTCGGGAACGATCTAGGATCGAATGTTGGGAGTATTCGAGAAGAAGGAATCACACCTTAGCAGTTGGTCGTACGAACGACCACATGAATGATCGTGATTGTACACTTAGGTACATTATTTGAACTTCTTTGCTCAAGGAACTAATTCAAGGCCAAACACTTAATGTGTCAGGTTAATAGCCTGGAGGGAGAGGCAGGTTCAGTTACCTCCGACTGCCTGCCTGACCCTATCCAAGGGGGTTGTTTACTGCGCTGGGTACATGGACCGAACCCACTGCGAGAGGTCTCTCCATGGGTGCTGCTTGGAACGGGAGGACGCTTGGGTGCTAGGGGAGCCTCTGGCCATAAATTCCTTGCCTCCGGATCCCGCACAAGAGGCCGACGTGACTCGAGATGGGATCTCGAGGTCCATGTACTAGTCTACGGGCGAAACTTGGAGCAGCAATCTTGTTGATTGCTGGGATAGCCTTCGGGCATGATACTTGATGTATTCCAGGATTATGATAAATAAAGATCAGATATTTGAAAAAGGAACTTGCTTGACATTGTTTTTGTGTCAGTGCCTAAGTTACATGAAGGAACATGTGTTTAAATTGATTAATTAAGGAAGCTCCTTTTGCATGTCAAACATAATGTGGTAGGTAATTAGATAACTAAGCAACCTGAGGAAAGTGCGGTGGACGCGACTTGGGTCCGTCCTACGGAAGGGTGGTCTCAGTTAGCTGGGAAATTTTCTCAAAAGAACGGAACTGTGAAGACCTAGGGTAAGTAGAGCTAGAATCCCGATTTATGTTGTTTTAGGGGAGCAGAATGGGACTATGCCTTATGGGCAGAGAGGTTGATCTTCGCATCCCTCTCATTTTCCATTCTCCATGAACCAAGTGCAACATAAATTTGCTTTGACTCTGTTGTTCCTACGCAAAGTGGTTCATCTAGAGCTCGTCGCTAGCTACTTCCTAGAGACTTGGCTGATAGGAAAGAAACCCTGACTTCAGGTCGGTCCTAAGTGGGAACGGTCGGATACTTCCACTTCGGGGCAGACTCAGGAAGACCTAGATCACAAACCCTATGAAATTCCTTGCAAGTGCCAAGTGGCACTTTCTAGACTCTCTTCCCAATGGGCTGCTAAGAGGTGTCCCAGAAGTGGACAAGCGGACACGTTACAATTTGTATTTCTTGGCCCCATCAAAGATAGGGGGAAAATGGAGGAGGGAAATATTAAAAATCCTTGCAAGGTCTCATTCATCCAACTTTCAAATTGAAAATCTTTCTTTTACCTCCTATTTTTAACAAAAACCTAAGATTTGAAGAGAAATAAGAATCTTCACTTGACATAGATGCCAACACCCTTCCTTTCTATTGGACAATTTGAAATGTCCGTCTCTTAAACTATTTTATTTTAAAAGATCTAAAAGAGATCTCATTATTTTCCTAATGGACCACTATTAATCAATGACTAAAATGCATACTCTAAATACCTTCAATCTCAATATAAGGCATTGAACTACTTAGATATGTAGATACTATTAGAAAACACAATTTTAGTGAATTTGGGAATCTTTCAAGTCCCATTCTTCATTATTTAGAATATTGGGACTCCAAAAAGACATATTTCATTTTTCCAAACCTATTATGTGACACATTATTGGAAACCTTATGAAAAATAGAATCTATTGAGCTATTGAACAAATAAATTTGGAGCAACGGTGTGAGAGTTATAGAAAAGAGAAAGTTTTGACCATGAGTCCTAAACTTGTGGAAAATTCCCAAATTTCTACACCCTTACAATTCCTTACCTTGTTACTCTAAATGATCTCATAGTCTTCCTACTATTTCTCCATAATGCTTTTGTGTATAGAGTCCGTGTCCCTCCAAAGTTTGTATTGAAGTGCTCGATTTTGCGCTATGAGTATATAAGATGAGTGCATATTGAAGCTTCCACTTCCCTCGAAAAGTATCTATATTGAGATAATTTCTCAATGATTGCTTATGATGGATACACCATTAAAATAGGGGTTTGATTCTTGTACTCTACCAATTCCCTACCTCCCTTCTACAAATGGCCTCACACACTCTCTAGTAGTGTTTTATATTCTATTCTTATTTTTTCAGTTGAAATTCTTTGTTATAAAGCACTAACCAACCTGTTCTTTATAGTAGGACAAAATATTATGACAAGATATCAATATGAAATAAATATATAGAATAATATAAAGTAATGTCAAAGCTACATCTGTCTACAGTTATATACACAATATGTAAATTTTGTAAATGTATGTGTCATATGCATAGTCTATAAGGTATATTTAATGTTGTTTGACGATGATATAATAATGAGGTCCATGTAGAGGTCCAGTTGACCTTGATTATATTTAGAGAATCCATCAAGGAAGCCGTAAGCCTCCTTACTGTCCACTCATTCCAGCATGTGCTCTATGCATGATAGAGGATAATTATATCGCTTTGTTGTAGGATTAATTGTCTTGTAGATGACACACTTAGATTTTACCATTCTTTTTTGGTATTTTGAAAATCTGTGATACCCAATTTGTGTGTTCAATCTCACAAATGAAGTTGGCATCTAGAAGTTTGTTGGTTTCTTCTTTAACAATGTGTGTATGCATGGGGACTCATTGCATATGGTCTCTATCTTATCGGTGTGGCACCAGGGACCATCAACATGTTGAGTGTGATTGTGCTAGGGTCAAATCCATTGAGTTCTTCCATTGATCAAGCAAACACATTGAATAGTTCCATCCAAAGGTATCAAAAGGGCTCATAAGATTAGTTTCATCTTTCTTATTTGAATCATCAATCATAGGTCAAGGCTTTTTCCCTTCACTAGCCAAATTGACTTCATTGACCTTGGCAAGTCCTTCCATGGGTTCACTAGCTTACCCTTGATGTTTTGCACCTAGCAATACCACAACACAATCAACTTTCTTGAATTTTGTAAAGTTCTTTGGGAGATTCTAAGGTATTTTTAATTGTTCAGATTTTGAAACCTTGTCTTTATTTTTCCTATCCTCTTTCATCTTTTTATACCTTAGGTGGACTAGAACATCCCCCTTGGTATGTCATGCTTTAGAAGATTGTATGATCTCACGGTCACTATCCAAAATGAACAAATATTTAGAATTCAAATTGCATCATTCACAAGACAATGGTGTTTCCATTGGGGGTCTCAACTTGGATTTGATCTATACTTCATATAATTGGTTCAACTTGGTTGAGTTTTGAGTATTTATACTCAACTCTCTCTAAGTACTCAAGCCACGTTTGATCACAATCCATTCTAATTACTCCATCAATGAGCAACATGGTAGGCTTACTTCCCACTTAGATTTCATTATGATTTATTTTATTATATATCCATCTATGTTGTAATCTATGGTTTTATTCTTAGCATTGGAGGCTTCCTACTTGGATTAATTCTTAGTGTGACCATCTTCTCAATCCTCTTCTTCCAAAGATTCATTGACTATTTGTTCATCGTTGGGCAGAGTTTTGTCTTTTGCTAGAAGGGAACAATTATAAATAGATTTGCAGGGTAAAGGCAATGTGTTTGGCCACCCATCTTACTCACTAACCCTAACTATATGTGTATACACTCATTCATTATTGTTTGATTGATGATATAATAAGATAATACTCATAAGAGAGCCATTGGTGACACCACAAATATAGCGCATGCATGCACGCATGCACACACACGCACACGTACACACACACACATGCACGCGCGCGGGCGCGCGCGCGTGCACACACACACACACACACACACACACATTGTGTGCAATCTCCATTGAAAATTTCTTAGAGGGAGCTCATACAAATTATACTTTCCAATGTAAGGCTTTTTGAGGCCTAATTTTTTAATTTGTTTTGTAATTTTCTGCATCTATATACAGATTGTTCATTAGAACCTGCAAAACAAATCAAGACTTCTAGTATCCATTATAGAGACATTGTATGTAGCTTATTAAGCATTATTAGCCAATGAAAGACTGTTAGAAATAAGAAATTTTAAGTTGCAATTTATTTGATATTACATATTTGAGAGTTTTGGAGTTTGATGCTAGTTGTTATTGTATATAGTAAAGTTATTGGAGTAGAGACTTTGATAGATATGTTTTATCATTTTTTGAGCTACATATATAGTCATATTGTATATCCATGCATATTTGATCATGACTGAGCAAGCACATTGTTCTTTGATGTATTGCAAAGGTTTCAAGGAGATCACTCTTCTAATGCACTTTTGAACAATTGGATGCTATTATACCACAAGATATGTGAGGAAGTATTGATGTAGTAATACAATGATTTCCACAATAATTGGATTGGACATTGACATACGCAATATTGTTGAGCAATGATTCATTTTCTATCTTCTCTTAGTTTTGGTTATATGAGCAAACATTGTAGAAATTCTACCATTTTCATGGTGTTGTTTATTGATTTTTTTAATTGATGTCACTTGACAATTAGTTTTTTTTTTGCACAAATGACTTCAACATCTACAATGGATAGGGAACTATATAATATCAAGAAGTTTGATGGTACTAACTTTAGTTTATAGAATGATTAGATCCAAGATGTATAGTTAGTCTAGCAAACATGTTTGGAGATGATTAGTTAGAGCTTTATGCATTGGCCAAATCTACTTTAGACTGCATTTAACAAAATTCATACATGGTATAGCTATGAATGACACAAGTACACATGACACTTATAGAAGAAACTATGTAACAATTATGATAAAGAAATTGCCTCTAATAAGGTGTATCTCATAAAAAATTGTTTGAATTTTAGATGGAGACACTATCACTACCACAGATGATTTTAGTGGCTATATGTCGCCAAATGGCTATACTTTTATTTTTTCAATTTTTTTTTTCAAAACTCGAGTAGGCTGAGTTATAACTCCAATTTTTTTTATTTGCCAACATTTCTAAGGTGTATCGAGATTTTGAAGGCTCTTTCGCCATTCATGCAAAACAAATTTTGAAAGAAATATATTAAATTCACCATAGTATTTATAACTTATGGGATATATATAGAAACATTTGCCACATGTACATATGTACTCATACACATAGTACATACATAGACACATGTCACATACTACTTATCCTTGCTCCTTCTTTACATACTCATACACATGACTCACACACACCCCTCTGCATACACACATTACTCATTATTACATCTACTCTTGTATTCATACATACATATACACAATTCTTAGAACCAAAAGGTTTGAGGTACTCATGGACCATGGTCCAATAACTTGAGCTAGTCAGATCCTTGAAGCATGCATCTTGAAAGTTGCAAAGCAAGAGAGAGCTCTACCTAAAACCCATAAATGTTAAGGAACTTCCCCTCTTCATAGACTTGACCACAAATAATACCTCCCCTTCAATGAATGGTTTATCCAAGAGCAAGCTAATTTCAGCAAGGTGCCAAGGACTCTCTCCATTTCCTCTCCAAGCTCTTTTACTTTGATTGTGGAGAAAGTCAGTTGCTTAGGTGAGGGATTATAGCAAAGAGCTCCTCATATTTAGTGGCTAGATGTTGCAAAAAGGGCCAGTTTCAAGCAGGTACAGTAGTAGACTAACTTGTAGAAGGGGGGCTCCATAATCAAAGAAGGCTCTTGCAAATGATATAGAGGTGGCCATTCCTCTATGTTTGGAGGTTGCAACAAGTGAGGAGAACAGTGAAGAATGGGATTAGTTGGGTGGTTTAAAATTGTGCTTCTAAGCAACATTGGCATTGAAAAATGTGATGTATGAAAGGGTATCAAAACATGTTATGCATGACTTTTTTATATTTTTGTTGTTGTACAAATGGATTTTGTTAATGTACTATACTTTGAGCTCTCTTGCCAATAATTCCTCTAAGTTGGAATGCAGGCTCCTACAAATTTTCATTGTTAGTTTTGTAGGAGGAAGTACATGCTTAGAGTTCATGTTATTCTTTAGTGCTATACCTCTTATTTTATAGGAAATATTATAAGAAATATAGGCTAGTGATTCCATGAATTATCTATAAGGTATGCTTGAATATTAGTAAAATGAGCAACATTGTAAAATGTGTTTCAAGCAAAGTCATATTTTAATACCCCAAAAGCAAACACACAACCTGATGGAAATTTTGTACAAAAGATGCATAATCATTAGCTATATAATACAAATTTCTAGATATTGAATACATGCTTTGTCTAAGTGCCATTTATATTTTGCTTAGTATTGGTTTTGTTAGAATCTTCAAACAATGCATCCCTTAGTTCTAACAAAACCAAGAATGCATCCCTTAGTATCATTGTCTTCTTATATATTGGCTTACCTTGCTTGCATGCTTGCTGATGAGAAGCTTGGATATGGTCCCCAGCCTCATGCCTTCTCCCTTCCCTCTGAATACCCCTCCCCACTTCCTTGCCATCTTTGCCCTTGCCGTCCTCGCGCTCCTTGCCATTTTTTGACCCCTGTCAGCCCCCCTCACATCCTGGTCGTGGTGTCACTTCACCCTAGCATGCATCTCTCCCATTATGGCTCCTAGGCCATCATCACTGGGAGGCTACATGGATCGCATTGGTTGTGGCTTCTACTTCTAAATCACTGCCGACTCAACCTTATCCTCATCAGTCATTTGCAAGAGAAGCTTGAACCCTAACGTCTTACTTGAAGACAAAGTACAAATCAATGCATGTGCAGTTTGTGGTGCTGGATTTTTTGGATCTTGACCTCAACACAGGGCTCTCCAGGGTGAAGGACACCATCACCATTCTTGATGTGGGGATCTTGATCAATAACACAAGGAAATGTTATCCATATGCACGCTTCTTTCATGAGGTCGATGCAAAGATGATTATGAACCTCATATGTGTGAATGTGGAAGCAGTTGTGAAGATAGCGATGATGGTGTTTCCAGGCATGCTCAATCGCAAAACGTGGTGCCATTGTGAACATTAGGTCCAAAACTGCATCAATACTAGCATCACATCCCTTCTTTGCAGTATATATTGGCACCAAAGGGTACATTGCTTTTGTCTCTGTGTGCATCAAGAGCAGTTTCTTGCATGTGAAATTCTTCTGCATGTGTTGGTAATGAGCAAGTAGGTATGGAAAAGGGGCTGCCCATAAGTTGCATTATCTCCGATTATCATCTAATGTCTGATTATGCGGGTGCATTGGGAAATTCTCTAGAAACTTGTATGTGGAGTAGAAGCACAGTGGAGTTGATATGCAGGGTCAGGTATGCTCCTTCTCTTACTTAGACTAAAATATGGATAGTATATTGTCGAGGTACCATGTATGCCACTATGAGTAGCTACCTTTTTCAATTGTCTTTAAGATCATGGGGTTGGGGAAATGAAATTTCTTTTGATGCAGTTTGAAAAAATTTCTTTTGCTCTTAAGGTACTAGTATTTGAAAGCCACATGAGAGCAAGATAAGAAGCCCAAATACTTGCAATTGGTTTCCCACTTGACCAAAAATAGGCTATGGGGAAGGTAGAAATATGTATGTGTTTTTTAATTAGGCTAGACACATACTTGCTCTTCCCTTGATACCTTTGGCTTTTCTAATGGTTGGTTCCCATTATCTTCTTGTGTCTATAGATGGCTTCTAAGGCTATGATAAATTGTTGGATTAGAAGTAGTGTTTAAGCACATGTACTAATTAACTGTCAATTTTGGTTTCCAACTTGCAAGATGTTTGTGGGATGCTACCTTAAGATGATCAAATATGAAATGCCAAAGGATCATGACACAAAGAAAGTAACCACAAATGCTTAGGTGAGAGTTTTAAGATTTTTTATTGTCCTTTTCTTCAACATGGTTTTTTTAGTAGTGGATCAACTTTGAAGAGATGAAAAATTGAGTTGATTCTTGCAAGGACAAGTTTTGTAGTCTAATGTCTACAAGCATCAAAAGTGGTGGTTTTGCTGGTCTACTTCAAAGAGATCATTGGCTCCATTTATGAAGGCAAACCACAACTACTACTTGAAGGAAGAGAGAAGACATTCAACTTGCAATTGCAAATGAAGACAACTTGTAACCAGGTTGGGATTGCTAGGTACTTTCCTGCTTAGGGGTGGTCTACTGAATTCTTTTAGTGAGTATGTTTGCTCCAATCATGCATTGAATTGTGTTTGAAAATTTAGAGCATATATTTCCTTTCTCAATACTAGGTGGTAAACTTCATATAGTTTATGAAGTGGTTTGAGAAAACTTTTATGTTGTGTAGAGTGTGGTTTGTTGGCTACATGTTGGTAGGGCCTTTCCCCACTATTTTGGAGCTTGTGGTAGCGTATGAGAAATTGAGAAATGCATATAAGTACATGGCCATACTAAAGTCTTATGCTAAGAAAATTTATCTTCACAGGGGTAGCAAATTTCTTGTTGACATTGTCATATTGGTTTTGCTTGGAAATGTACTTGATATTTTGAGCTTCAATTACTTATTTGGCATTCGATTTTGTTTCTGTGGGAGTTACCTACACTAATTTGTGTTGAGAATAGCAAATGATGCTTGGTATGTATGCCCATAGAGGCCAAATGTGTGCCCAAAAGAGGCTTGCCCATAAATGGCTTTGTATGAGAGATATGACAAAGATGTATGCTCTAGAAGCTCTAGGAAGAGATGTCCAAATTCCCATATGCATAGTGAGGTACAGTGGTACTATCCAAAAAGCTATAAAGGCATATACTTAGTTGACACTTTTTCCAAGGAGAATGGAAGTTTCAGTTTGAGTCACTCAAGATTGTGTTTATGAGTCCAAGCTAATCTATCTTGGAACCTAATTCACTTGAGTTACAATCTATTCTCTCTATCATGTATCGGTTCTATGATTTGTGTCCACCATAGCCAACTAGCTTAGATTCGACATTTTTAACATGGTATCAGAGCCATGGCAAGCTAGCATGGCGAGCTAGTTCTAGCATCATTAGTTAGCCACATTCTAATGTAAATGGATAGTAGGAGTTGAACCTACTTTAAGGCCCTCCACCATATCCATATCTTAGGCCACCTAGGGCCAAGAAAGAGGCGTAGAAATCCTTCTCTCTATTGGGCTTGATGAACAAACAAATTTTGGTTTTGGTTTCCGGTTGTCCACTCGAAGAATCTACCCAACAGCCTAGGAAAAAATCTACAACCTTTCGTCTTTGTCATCAAGGGAGTTCAAGGAGGATTTTAGACTTGCTCCAAAGGGAAAAAACAGACCAAAGCTTATTCAAAAGACCTTTCAACAACAAGATAAGAAAGGAACCCCTACAAAGGCCCCTACAAAGGCCAAGAAGCTGACCGCGGCTGAGCGATTAGCTCAAGAAAAAGGAGTCTCTATTAGGCATCAAGAGGAAAGAACCTGAAGGGAAAGAAGGTGCTCCAGTGCTCCTCAAGAAGCTCGGTTTGGAGTTCACATTAGAGAGAAGAGAAAGAAGAAGTGGGTGTAATAGATAGAGAAGTGTTGAGTTTCAGTCACAAAGCCTCATCATCGACGGCAAGAAGATCAAGGCTCAAATCTAGGACACATCAAGCCAGGAGTTTTTTTGGGCCATGACCTCGGCGGTCTACAGGGGAGCCATTTGAGCTCTCCTCGTCTACGGAAAGATCACCTTCGAGAGCATTCAGAGATGGCTGGAATAACTCTGACTCCACTCAAACATGAGTATCATAACTATGCTCATTAGTAACAAGTGCAACCTGGAGCATTTGAGATAGGTGAGCGTGGAAGAAGACAAGGGCTCTGTGAGTCGAAAGCGGCAACTTTTGATTCTATTGTTGCAAGAGGAGGTCCCGGTAGATGAGTCTGGCTAAGCTCATTTACCTAATTGAAGCGCGCCCCTGCATATGGCAAAGTGACAGTATACCTGTAGCAATCCTTGCAACACGAGTCCACAGAGGAGAGAGGCTAGTGTTACCATCGTAGATGCTTGCAGATCAGACCGAGAGTAGAAAAAAAAAACCCCTCAAGCAGCTCACCGCCTGTAGCTCGATATTCTCTCCATTCCGTTTTTTCTCTATTATTTCCTGAAGTCTAAGGCTTTAGGTTGAAAAAAAAAAGGACCTAACTCAATCTCTCCTTTCACACTCAAGCTAATTTTTTTAATGTGTGTTCACACTATTGCTCTCAAAAGTGGTCCAAGCAACCCTATTCACTCCATACTTTGCCTTGAATTGATTTATGTAATCACCTTAAGAAGATGT
Organism: Lygodium microphyllum; assembly: GCF_053477565.2. Lineage (NCBI taxonomy): Eukaryota > Viridiplantae > Streptophyta > Polypodiopsida > Schizaeales > Lygodiaceae > Lygodium > Lygodium microphyllum. The sequence continues at coordinate 94,351,651 of NC_141159.1, read as the reverse complement.
GTGGTTTTGAAAGAAAATCCAATGTCAATGTAATGACAAGCTATATAGCCAATAGGCCAAAAATCAATCCTATGTATCCCAAGACCAATGTAATGAATCATCAAGCCATGTATGTTAGAGAGAATTTGCTAAGCCAAAACAATGTATTCATGTGTATCCATCTCAAATTCATTAAGCAAAAAAAAAAGTGCCAAAAAGACTGAAGCAAAAAGAGAAGTATCATATACCACACATCAAAAAAAGGGATAAAGAGCACAATAGAAGAAAAGAGTAAGAAGATAAAGAAGACTAAGAAGATCGAGAGCAAAGGACCGAAGGATGCCAAAGAAGATGAAGAAAATATTCTCCGCCGCCGATAACAAAACCTTCCCATAGTGGATCCTTATTTTCCGTAGTGGATTTGCGTTGTAAAACAAAACCCTTGCCAAAGATGTAAAGTTTCAAGCTTTAACTTGACTAGGCTGCCTATGAGCTAGTCTCCCAGGCCATTTCATCATGAAGGGGGGGGGGGGGGGGGGGGGGGGGGGGGGCGGGGGGCAAAAGCCAGCAAGTGTAGGAACTCATCATTTGAGGAGGGGTGTTGAGAATAGCAAATGATGCTTAGTATGTATGCCCATAGAGGCCAAATGTGTGCCCAAAAGAGGCTTGCCCATAAGTGGCTTTGTATGAGAGATATGACAAAGATGTATGCTCTAGAAGCTCTAGGAAGAGATGTCCAAAATCCCATATGCACAGTGAGGTACAGTGGTACTATCCAAAAAGCTATAAAGGCATGTACTTGGTTGACACTTTTTTCAAGGGGAATGGAAGTTTCAGTTTGAGTCACTCAAGATTGTATTTATGAGTCCAAGCTAATCTATCTTGGAACCTAATTCACTTGAGTTACAATCTCTTCTCTTTATCATGTATTGGTTCTATGATTTGTGTCCACCATAGTCAACTAGCTTAGATCGGACATTTTTAACACTTTGGATGTTCCATAGAGCTTTGAATTTATGCAGTTGAGCTTAAGCTTAATTTCACCAAGATCGTGGGACACTTACAACATGTACATGCTTTCTTGATACAATGCATGATGTCTATACCTACCGCATGTATGGTTACAAACACATTGCAATTGTGATTGTTCCTAGTCTTTCTTTCTTGGTTGCTCAAATTTGGTTGTTGGCATACTGTTGCAGTTTATTACAACAGCCTATCATTTCAGTTTTACACATTTTATCTAACTCAGTCACTTGCATTAAATAGTTACTTGATTATAGTTTGTGCACAACTCACCATTTTGGCAATTTCTCTTGCTTAGCCCTTGGTTTGGGTGTGATTCTGGGATTGTTTTGTTGTCATTTATAGCAGCATATTTGTCTTGGATTGTGCTTTCATCTCTTGCATTATGGTTGGTGGGTGGATCAAATAACAATGCTATCTTTAACATTGAGTAGTTGGATATGGCACAAATTACAGCTATCAGAAGGCACAAATCTAGCAAGTTCTAATGCAAAAATTACAAGTTAAGCCATTGAATATGAGGGTATAAAGTCCGAACGCTTTGATGCAGAGGATTGGGCTGAACTGGATGAGCTATGTAAATCGACAATCATTTGATCACTCTCTAAGCAGGTCTACTATAATGTTGTCTCTAACAAGTAAACCACCTCGCAATTATGGGATAAGATTTGCAATGTCTATGACAAGCAGAGCCTTGCCTCTCTCAAATGTATTGGTTGAAGGATGGGATAAGATTTGCAATGTCTATGACAAGTAGAGCCCTGCCTCTCAAATGTATTGGTTGAAGCAACTCATGAATCTTTGTATGAAGAAGGGGACCTCCGTGTCCATCCACTTAAATGAGTTTCATTCTATTTTTAGCCACTTGTCCTCATAGGAGATTGAATTTAAGAATAATCTTTGTTCCTTGTTCTTTTGTGTAAATGCAAGCACAAGCTCAACCACAAAGACCCACAGACCACTTATTGTTCAAGTGTTTCAAGTGAGCACTAATGGCTACCTCTCACATAGCCGGCACGCTATCCCTCTCTATGAGTGTAGTGAGCTTATATTGATGCGTGATTGAGTTGCTTCCTCTCTCAAGCACTCCGATAGCTCCACGATTCTTGATGCAAGCTCAAGCATCCTCAACACGCAAAACAAGAGAAAAGAAGAGAAGAGAGAGGATGGTGGAGAGCTTCACCTCCTTGATCCCTCACCCTCACACACTCACTCCCTCACACTCTCACACTCCCTCCCTCACACACACACAAGCAAGCAAAGAGAAGAGAAGGAGAGAAGAGGAAGAGTCCACTTTGCCACACACCAAAGAATGAGCTCTCATTCATCTTTTGAACTTTATATACAAAGCCCTAAATCCCATTTGGGCGGTCATTCCCTTTTTACACGGACGGTAGGCCCCTTTTTCCATTGTTCACCTATCTTCCTAGCTTCCTTCCTACCGCCCATCTATAATTACAATTTGCACAGGTCAGAGCTCGGTACTCTTAAAATAAATCACGGTGTGCTTTGCACTCTTTTACAAAAGTATTGACTTGTGCTTTTTCTTGGGCGCCTTTCCTTGATTTAGAACTTTTTCACACTTCTTGTGTTTCCCGATTTTTCTTGGCTTGCCTTCATTCTCCATTCCACTTTTGCCTTGGCTCTGTCTTCTCCTTTAGATTTTCCCAAATTTCCACCTTGTACATTTGAGGGTTAACATTACCCCCCATATAGTTGAGTGTCAATCCCATGGCACTTGTTGGGGGATGAGTTAAACTCTATTGTTGGAGTAGCCAAGTAGCACTTTGAGTTTGTGTACGAGTTGAGTTGGAAGGTGTATTGGAGGGATTTATGGAACTATGAGACTCTTGAGTTGGAGATTATCCCTTTTCTTGGAGGGATTTATGCACCTGGAAGACCCTTGAGTTTGGACGAAGATCTGGTCATGGAGAGAGGCTGGTGGGTGGATCTAGCGTTGAAATTGAATATTGTGTTGGATGGATCCATCACTTGTCCCTCTGTGTTGGTCTTTTTATGCAGTGTTCAAAAGGAGCTTCTTCATTCACTTTTCAATTGGGGTTGTTGCATCCGCCCCTTGGTTTGTTGGGTCAGAATGGTAGGATGTTTCATAAAATGGGGAGCACATTGCATGGATGATGGGGTCGCTAAAGCTTGTGGGGGGCCTCTGGGTGTGCATTATATGTGGGTGTGTGCCATTGTCATGTGGTGCATGGTGCACATGCTAGTGGGATGGAGCTTAGGGTTACTGGTCTAATCACAGGCAACTGTTACCTCCCTGGGTATGTCCTACCCTTGATGTACCCTAAGTGTGACGTGGGTGGTCAAAATGAGGCTAGGGGGTTGGGGGGATGAAGCCGGCCGACCGAAGCCACCAGACACACCTAACTTGAGAACCCCTAGGTGCGGTGGCTGTGGTGGATGTGCAACTTGCAATGGCGATGTGTGTTATTTTTTCCATTTTTTATTTTTATAATAATAATAATAATAATAATAAAGTTACATAGTCGTGACAAAAGTTTAATCTTCGTCATCGGAGTGAGGTGGAGAAGGGGGCTTAATAGATGTACTAAGGAATCGGCGGCTTTGGAGATACACCTTGAGGTTTAGGCAGACTTGAAGGGTGGTGGTGGAGAGGAATGGATGATTGCAGTAGGTGAAGCATCTATCATTCATGTCCTCTAGTAGAGTTAAGCAAAATGAAGGCAATAGAGTGGCTCTCATCATTAGCCGCGAGCCATCACGCAACTATCTATAGCATCAGGATCAAAATGGAGCACTGGGAGGCCATGCTCCTGTGGGGTGGGGTCTTGCATCTAAGGAGTATCCTAAGTGATCTAAGGTAATTACAAGTGGTAATAAAGGCAGGGTCAGGACATGAAGAGAATTGGTTAGTGAATTGAATTAGAGTATCATACAAATTTTCTAACATGAAAACGAGGGCATCTTCATATGTAGTACAATGAGGATTATAGATTACAGGGAAGTCATAATGGCCGTGGACACACTGGAGTCAAAATCCATTCCCACCCTTCGAGGGTAAGGCATAAAGGTTGGGTCATTCTACTAGAAGGGTTCAATGTTGCAAAAGGCCATCCAAGTGTTCAGGTTGGTGTTGCAGGCCCTTCTTCTCCATGTAGATTGGCATTTCTAGCTGGGCACAAACTGTGGTACCTCAAAAACTTTATTTTCCCAAAATTCGGCATCTTCTATGGCCCATAATGTGGGACTTTTCTCTCTCTCCTCCAACCATCTTTGTCTGAGCTTTCTTCCAATCTTAATCACCTCCTCCACCACCTTGATAGGTAACACTCTAGGCAGGGTGGTGGGGAATTGGAAGTTGAGATCAAAGGGGATCCTAGTCATTTCTTGCCTCTCCCAGATTATGAGATCGGCATGAAAGCTTGCTAGGGTGTCATCTGCACATGGTGGGATAGGTGCCTAGGATGCCCTCACTCCCTTAGCATTCCATTTTATCCATGTCTCCTCCACCATTTGCATTCTTCTTTCTCTTAGTGCCATCTTTCTTTCTATGGAGATGTCTGCATGTTGTTGCTCTTCATGCCTCGGGGAAGGAGGCGGTGGGACAAGCTTTTCTTCATGTGATCCCATTTCAAAGTTCACATTCACCTCCCTTTCCCATCTTGGCTCTTGCTGCTCCTCTTCGAGGAACCCGAGTGCACCCGCTTCTTGTTAGGTTAGTCCTGCCAATAGGAGATAATGGCGTTGTTCTTCTAGGCTTGGACCAACTCCACTAGGTTGTGGCAGCATCTGTAGTCCAACCTTCAGTGCCCTATGAGCCATTCCCAGTTTCTTTTTCATTGCCTCCATGGACTCTCCCTCTATTGCATGGGTGATGTCCAATAGGGTTTCCAGGAAGGCGCATTGTTGGGTTTGGAAGCTCACTTGGCCTTTTCGCTACTTTTGAGAAGTATCTTTTCTTTTTCAGCTTGAGCAAGGCAATGCGCCAAAGCTTTGACCCTTTTTTGTTTTGATTGGCCCATTCGTCTGCCCTCTTGTTCATGTCTTCGAGGCTTTCCCCCTACCTCTGGGCTAGCACTGTCAGCCTTCATTCTTGGTCTTCCATTTCTACCCTTACCTATTGTTGCTCTTCCTTTGCTAAGGTAGCCTCTTGGGTTAGTCTCTACATCTCTATTTCACACCTGCAAGCTCTTTCCTCCCTCAGCTCCTCCAACTCTTCTGTGGCTTTAGTGAGTTTCTCCATTTGAGCTTGAAAACCTTCGTAGAGTGCCATAATCTCTTCATTGTGTTGCTATAGACATTGCGTGGCTTTGGTTTCTCCGTTGTTCAAGTGCACCTGCCTTTCAACTACTGTCTCTTCCTTAGCTTGTAGCTGCTCTTTTAGCTCATTGACTTCACTTTGGGCCATGGCCATTTGGCATGTTCTCTCCAGCTCTAGGATGCTGCCATGCCCTCCTTTTCAGCTTCAAGCTCTATTATCGCGATTCTCTTCTTCTCCTTGGCTCTCTCTAGTTGAGACAGGAGCTCTTTGACATACTCATTGTATTCTTTGGGTGGCCTCTCTATTGTGGAGACAGAGGTTGTAGAGCTTGCCAACTTTTGCTTCTTAGGGTCTCGCCTTGACTTGGCATCTGCCCAACTGGTCTTTTGGTTCCTACAACTAGGGGGGTTCCTTCTCCTGCTCCTTGGCCAATTTCCTTATTTACAAAGTATTTGACCAAAGCCATTAGGTTGTTGGCATCCACCTAGGTCGTAGAACTAGGAGTGGAGATGGCAGTGGTGATGGCGGGTGTCAGGAGGGTGGATATGGATTTTATCAGGGCCTTGCCCTTGCCTTATTACACTACAGGTGGCACGAACTCAAGCACATAGGCGCTTGAGCTAGGCCCTTTGTCTCTGATGGGGCTCACGGGTTCCATCTCATTATGCATGGACTGTTGCTCAATGGACCTACGCATGGCGAGGGCCATGTCTTCCTTCTATTTTTTTCTCAACTCCTCCTCCTCCTCTTCTTTCTTTCTCTTTCTTTCATCCTCGGTCTTTCTTGACTCCCTGCAGGTCTTTTGCAAGTCCGCCTTTTCTTGTTTCCTCTTCTCCTCTTCATGTTGTTCTTGTGCAGTTTTCTTTTTTATTTTCCTAGCCTTTCCCCGACTAGTTTGCTCTTCTTGTTCTTTGCTTTCCTCTTCTTCACTCAACGTCATCTCGCTGGAATGTGCCTCCTGTTCCTGGTTAGGTGGCGACCTACTTGGTGTTTCATCCACCCCCTGTGACTCCTTCTTCCTACTCCTGTCCCAAGGCTTCCTTGATGATTGCAGTGAGGATCCCATCAAATCCAATGGTTGCAGCCTTTGAAGATGAAGCTTTCCTTTTAGCTTTGGTGGTAGGAGATTCTCCTTCAGCGATGTCGCAGTGCATAGAGTTGAAGGTCACCACAGGGGTTTGGCAAGGAAAGTGGACAAGATAGATGGAGATGTGTCTTCAAGAGATAAGTAGGATTCAAGTGAATGTTTATAGGTTCAAGAGGAACTTCACAACCTTCAGTTCACCATATACTTTGGCTTATCTTGGAAAGACAGATTATACATAAGACAATTGAATAAATGGGTTAAGACAATGAAAGAGCTTGAAACTTATGATCACAAAGATGGATGATTTGTAAACAGGAGTACCACTTCAATTGATACAAGAAGAGTCTTGCCCTTCCTTGTCTATGAATATAGCTGCCTATTTCAGTCTAGGCATGAAGAAGATCTTCAAGACACTTTCTCTTTTCAACTCATTAGAACAATGAAGATAGAGGATCAAGATGAAGATTGCCTATATCAGCCTTTGAATTATTCAAGGTTATGGAACTAGCATCATTGTTGCTAGTTTTTTATGAAAAGATCATGAGATTCATGACTTAGATCATCATAATACGAATAAAACAGTTGCAATGAAAGCTTCAGCCTATGGAATGACTATTATGGACAGCCAAGATTAATTCTAAAGCATGGCAAGAAATCACCAAAAGACTTCTTTGAAACCTCCCTTGAATGAAGAGGAAGCAAGATACTATGTAGAGGAAATTACAAGTCTAGTTTGTACTTGTAATGATTGTAGAAGAAGAAGAATTTGTGTTTATAGGTTTTAGGCATGAAATTCTCGATTTTAGGCTGAGAAAAAGAGACCAAAAGTATCACATAACAATGCCAAAAGATGTACTGGAAACTTTCTTACAAAGATTATAGCTTGTAGTTACTCATAAGAACTAAGAACATCCCATGTTTTACCAAGATAAAAGAAGAAGATCACAAATAAAGCTTCAGCCCATGAATACCCTATTTTAGGGCTACCAAGGATAATCCAAGATGACACAAATAATCTCCCAAAGAGTACTTTCAATGCCTTTTCAAGGCAAGAGTGATAAGATGTAGCAATTACAAGTGAAAGTAGATCATGTTCTCTTCATAAACATAAGAATAGAAATGGATCATCAATGAGATTCACCCCAAAAAAAAAGAGTGTTGGGATGCATATGACAGTCCAAAATCAGAGCTTTATGTCTCCCAAAGATCTCTTCTTGATAAAGAAGAGAGTCTACATCAAGAGGTAGGTACATAGGACATTGCCCTTCTCTTCTTCTTCAGAAATACATGTACCACTTGAACCGTGCAAGAGGTGCTTTGTAAAACAAAGATTCTTCCATAAAAGAGCAAGCTTGGGCCTTTAAGTACAGCCCACAAGCCTTGATAATATAGATCAAGAAGTGGAATAAGAGGCTCACTTGATAGGAGAGAGTTGCTACTTCATAGACATAGACACAAACAATGTTCAAAGCTTTCTTCTTTCTTCTTCAATGAGGATGATTCCCATGAATGGGCTATTGCCCTCCTCTTTATACACATTTTCTCTATTTGTCGCAGCCAAGAGTGGCCTTCCATTTCCATCCATGCATGGAAAGAGAGGTACTTACATGTCAAGTAGAGTCTTCTTATGTTGCTTGTGGTTGCATGGCTTGACCTCCTCCTTTGTGTGGTAGCTTGGACTCCTTTTTCCCTCCTCTATCCATGGCGCCCTGACCTTTCTTCAAACTGCCCAAAAATCATGGCGAAAAAAGCGAGCTAATCCTCCTCTACCACAAGCTTAATACACAAAGGTTTTAAAGTTTCATAATTCATATCAAGTCATTTACAAAATGTCATGTGTGCACTAGATTGACAACATACAGTTTGGAGAATTATAAGAAACTTAAGAGAGTAGTTTTCCCATTCAAGCATAGTGAGACAAAGAAGCTTACAAGGCAGAATCAAAGGGCTGGAGTCCCAACAACCCAATCTTACATCATGTTTTATGCTTGATGATTTACATCTTATTACAACTTGTGGTCAAAGAAGCAAAGTAGAGTGGGTTTTAACTTCAAGGTAGTCATGACATTGTCTTTATTCAAGGTGGGAACATATGACTCAAGGCAGAAAGACCAAAGGATGGAACATTATGTTGGAATGAAAATAGAAGTGAAGGACAAGAGTGATTGAAGTAGGAAGAACAACTTATTTTGTGAACTCTCTAGAAAGTTGTAGAGTGGTTCAGAAACAATAGAAAGTGTTATTTTTCATTCATGGGCAAACTTTCCCATGACAATGGCCTGCCCTCTTGTTGCCAAGGCTTTTGTTGAGGTCTCAATGGTCTTCCTCACAAACCCATTGAGGTTGACCTCATCCAACGACCTTGTTGCGACAGTCTCTAATAGGGGGACGTTGATGCAACGCATTATGGAGTTGTATCTTTGGCTAGAAAATAACACGTGCACCATCTTGGCTTGGAGTTGGATTTCGGGATGAGGAATATCTGCCAAGCTGATGCCATCATTGGTGTGGACTTTTACCTTGTCCATCCCTAGCAAGGCGTATACGTCTCTTTTTGTCTTCCTTTCCACTTTGTTTGCCAGGCCCAATGCTTTTTCCACCACCACTGAAAAAGGTAGCTTGCTCACCTTTTCTTGGCCTGCCATGATGGGCACATGTCATGAAGCCATATTTACCATTAGTGGTTTTTAGACTAAGCAACAGGGAATGACTACATGCTTGTTGAACTAAAATGCTTGTGTGCAGAAGTAGACTTTTCCTCCCAGTAGTCTATTGATTTTAACTTTTATCAACCTTTTCCTTAATCACAAGTCATTGCATTTTACCCTTGCAGTGTGTGCTTTTTCTTTATTGTTTTCTTTATGTGTTTGGTTTGATTCACCTTACCCCTGTTTGGTTTGATTCACCTTCCCCCTTCGCAATGAAAAGAATCCTTCCTAGGATGAAATGGTTAGAGGATGAAGGGCCTTTGGCGCACAATCTTAGTGTTTTACTTTCACATGAGCCAGGCATAGAAACTCAGATTATATTCTAACTGAGCATAGCTATCCATATCGAAATGGCAGATGCCCACATGTGTAATGTAAGTGAGGACATCAAGTAAGAAGTCACCAGAGGCCACTTTGCTGGCAACGTGCAACTCCTCCTCATTGAGGATACGATCTAGATAAGGGTATTCTTTAATGTGGTCTTCCATGGGTTGATTACGGAGAGTAGTCAACATCCTATATGAAGTTGGAGAGACATAGGTTGGGTCATATTCAAATGCTTTGATTGTACATCGTTGTTTAGCATTGGTCATTATTTGGTATCCCTCTAGATCCCATTGCAATCGTACAACGTACCATTTCTACAAGAAGGGGGAATTGTTGTCGGCAAGCCGTTGCAATTTCTCAATTTCTTGGTTCATGGCCATAACGGTGCTCTTGCTATACGACGTAATGAGACGATGTTTGGTTTCTTGATACCTCGGTTGTAATTAACTCCGCAACTAGCTTCTTCAAAAGCTTTAATGAATACAAACTTGGACTCCTCCCAAGAGCAAGGGAGTGTTCACACTTCCATCGCTATAGGTTCTTCCAAGACTCCTAGATCTAGTCGATCGTAGCTTTTAGCTAATGTCATGAAAGTAGCCTCCAAGCGTCAGAGGCAAATAACCAAGTCGTCCCCCATGTTTTCTGCTAAATCTGTGGGGCCAAGGTTAGAATTGAGCGCCGCTCATAAGAGGGTCTAAGCCCGGCTGGTGGTTGAGGTTTAATAGCACTAGAGAGGTCAATAGCTAGTGGTTGTCACTTGGTTTGTTCACGAGGTTGTAGCTTGGCCTCATGTTTGATGGGCGTGGTTGTGGCTATGGTTGACGTACTACTTGGTGCGTTTGAGAGTTGAGGGGGGGCATCACCGAGACTAGATGTGGTCGATTTGTTAGTAACAGGTTGCAGTTTTGGTTGAGATATTGGCTTATGCCCTGTGGAGCTAGGCTTTAGAGGTTCCATGGATTTAATGGCTTGAGTCATGATGGGACCTAAAATGGATCAGCACTGGCTATGGCACTATTCGGACCTCATGCACACACCAGACAACCCCACCACACGGCCTCACGGCTAGGAGCATCTAACATTCACTCTACACTAAATGCTAATATCAATTCTGCATTTGTATAAGATCATAGTCCAACGTTTATCATCCCTTCTCCTTAGAGGGAGATCCCATAACATATAGGTATAATACCTTGTATCACACACATAGGGAAACACCTCTCGACTAACTTCAACTAGCTGCCACGGCTCCACTACTACGACTCTCCTATACCTTGGGGATTTTCCCCAAGATGCATCGCTCCAACATAAACTACACACGATACAAGCTCCACTCTTTCATCTTGAATGTATTCCAGGAGATACCATGTGTCCTTACCACATAATTTTCCAAGAACGATCGACTAGCCTACAACTTACCACGTCTTCACACACTCAAGAGTAGGTCATCATAACAAAAAACATGTGCTATGCATCCAATTCTTTATGTTCTCATACCATGGTTGATATGCACATGCGAAAGTGGATGATCCTAATGTGCTCAAACATAATTTTCAATCAGAAATGTGTCATGCACAACAAGGCTTTCCAATGCTCTTTCACTAACTCGTTGCGACGATGTAAGGATAGCACCGAGACGGCTCATGCTAATATCCTCTTAATTAAAATACTATGAACGCTATATCATGATATGCATCAGCAAAATCAACACTAAACAGCACCCAAATCGCATCATTCAAACATCCCGCCCCCTACTTTTAGGTAGTGCTTACGTTACATATGTATAGGGGTTCATTTTGTCATGTTTTGATGTATAAAAAGAGATAGGGAAAACTAAGGCTAAATCTCATGCTCCGTCACTACTATACATTCACAAACACTCATTATATTTTTTCTTATTTTTATGAAGCATATTTCTATTTTTTTCTTATTTTTTAGCATACGTTTCACAATAATCACTATTATTTTTTATTTTCCTTATACCAATCATTTGAGCACACTAAAATTCAATTGTATGTTCCAGTTATTCCCATATGAACACATTTCACCCACCCGAAACGACAAAACCATCATTTTACCCTTAAAAACTGCATTTCGAGTTTTGCGAGATTTAAATAGCACATATAAATCATTATGAAATCAGAATTTTCTGATAGACAGCAATTAAACATGGTGCAACTAGCACTCGAGCAATTTCTCATCGCATAAGATTATCGTTTCCATCATAAAATGTCAAAAACACTTCATTTCCTTCATAAAAAATAGTCATACCGTGTTTCTACGAAACCGGAGATGTATTGAATGACTCCGTGACCAACGGATGGAGCCTCCATTGCTCTCAATTCCATGCTACACATCAAGCTTCAGTATCTCCATTAATCTCCATCATCATTTTCTTCAATCTCCTTTTCGATTCTTCCTTCAAGATAATGCACATGAATAGCCCATAGAGGGGAGAGGGAGGAGAGAGAAAGACTAGAAAATCAAAAATTTAAAACCTCCATTAAAACGGGCAAGCTTACAACCATCTCATTCCTCTCTCTGCCCTGATCGAGAATCTCCCTCTCTCTCTCCAAACAGGTTTGAATCGAAGAGGCATCGAGCAAAAATGAGGAGGTGCATTGACGCTTCCCTCTGTTTGACAATTTTTGCATTAGTTTCAAGGCTTTTATTAAGCCTAAGGTTTAAAACATTAAAATAACTAGTTCATCTTTTTGTGTTCACACTGTCCCGCAAGTGGATTTTTTAAATTGAATTCCCAAACGAACTCCGATTTACAATACGATTGGACAGGCGGCTTCGTGGCATCGAATTCCATCAATTAGGCCTCTCCCCCCGCTTTACAGCTTCCCGATCCGGTAGCTGCTTTATAATACTGAACCTTGCGAGGATTAAATGGGGAATCAAACGACCTCCGATTGACGAACTGAGACTTGTCTTGGATTCCTGATGTCGAAATGCATCTAGGAAAACTCTACCTTGGCCATCTACCTCCATTTGATTTTTCATGAAAAATTGGCTTGTTGACTTGTCACGGCCATGTTTCCGCTTAAAAATGAGCTCGAACTGCTTCCAGATTAGCTTAAAGTTGGTGCCTAAAATGCAACTCTCATTGGTGACCATAGGATAGGGCGACTAAGCCCGCCCAACCCCATGAACAAATGTGCACATCAACACAACCACAAAGAGCATCAAGCTGATACAAAATAGATACACAATAAAACACATCACAGCTCTCACTCTAGCCCCTGTCAAGACCAAGGCATGATATCCATGAGGAGTAGGTCTAGCATAAATTGACAGAAAGCCTCACGCTAGTCACGAACCAACTGCTCAAACATGGCCAAGCCAAAAAGAATTATCAAAGAGGTCACCCTAAGTGGTGGTCTGAACTACCGTCCTAACTGAGGACAACTTAACCAGGAGCTCCTACTAGGTGAGGACTCCTATAGTCTGATCAAGAAATATTTTCTCTTAGCGCATTCTCCTTTTAGGCCTTTATTTTCCATACTCAATGGTGTAAAAAGGAGGGAGCTGAGCGTAGTGACCCAAGGAGAACAGGGTATTGGCCTCAGGTCCTGTCTCAGTACCCAAGAGCCTACCAAGCCCTCACAAGGTGACACTTAATCCTTTTCTGACACTCACTTTTATTTTTGCTCCAACTTTCTCTTCTTTTTAAAAATAAATTTTTTCAGCAAGATGCCACCCCTAGGAAGACAAGGCATCGGCCCCACGTCTTGTCTCGTCCCCCAGGAACCTAGCAAGCCTTCACAAGGCAATGAACAACTGCTCAAGGATTTTTCTTTCTTTCCTTTTCTATTTTTAGAGGGGCTAGAACCCCTTTTTACACACCTTCGTATATTCATATATTTTCTTCCATATATTTAGGGCTTTTTCCTTTGTACCAGCATTTTATCGGGCATGCTTTTCTAACTACCTCACACTAACAGGAACTCCTAGAACAGTCGCTTAATAGGTCAGCAGAACAGGGTCACTAGAACTCTCGTTTAAGACAAGTATTTTAGTACCTGACAATGACTTCGCAGGAGGCAACAACTACTCAGACCTCCCCCAGACATGCTTAACCTAAACCTAGGACTTCATGCCTTGATTACTGGTCCCCAACAAACAAAAAGAAAATACCTCGAATGGCCACAAGAAGCTCCTCCATAGCAAAGGCTCCCTCCAGCGACTTCGTCAACCTGTATGATGCAATCACTAAAACAGAAAACCATTAAACATACCTGCACCAAACAGACAGATAGCCCTCTTGTCCTAAAGAAATAGCACAATTTACTGCAAACTAACTGGCCCTCTTGGCCTAACAAAAGTAGCTCATTTGGTTGCATCTAATGGATGGTCTTTTTGGCATATATACTGCATCTTAAGGATAGCGTACAATAGGAGGACTAACCCCATGCTACTCATGCGATTTAGCTAAAATCTTGATCCGTGCCTTTTGTAGATTCACTAGCCCAAGCCTTTCTACTGATATCTCAGTAATAATGGCCATCTCTTCTTGGGTACTATGAGCTGAATGAATGACATCATTAGGTTGATATAACTCATCTTCTTGGTCTTCATTCAAATGGATTGCTTGTCCCAAATTTCCATTAACTCCTCCTATAGGGAGAATCATGGATTTATGATCATTCAACCCTTCCCTATTCGGATCATTTCATGTATCAATGGTACAACCCAAACTAGGTAGAGCCTCATGCCTAGGCGCATCACATAGATGCATCTCAAGGCGGTACCTATTGTCAGATGTAGCATTATGGCCTTTAGTCGCATCCTCTTGGGAATTCATCAAAGCATGTCTACATGCGATTCGTGGCCCTTCATTGGACACACCAATAGTATTTTTAGGGGTTTTGGGCCTCCAAACCCATCTTACATTTCTTGTTATATGCTTATACATTCTCATTTGCCACATTGTTCTAATGGACTCAATGTGGACTTATTGCTATAGCCAGATGGCCTCACATCCTTAGCACTTGTACTCAACATAGGTGGACCTTGGGCATGGTACACCTTCTTCACATGAGATGTCTTTACTTGCCTTTTTCCACTCTGCAAACTGCTTATTCCAAGGAACCATGCTTTTACTAAAAGGAATAGTATCTACTGGAAAGCATGATTCATCCACAAATTGAAAAGGCTTCCCAAGAGCCTTACTAGCAGCACAACTAGGACCACTCATAGCACGCTTATCCATACTCATAGACCCGATGGTCCTATCAATGTAGCCATTGCAACTACCTCTCGTGGAACTATTGCAAGCCTTGATGGGACTTGCTAGGCGTGGAATCTTTTTATCACTACTCATCGAATTGCCATTTCCTCCTTGCACATTCTGGCTACCAAGATCCCCTACCAAGGTTGTCTTGGTATTAGCGAAAGGATTTTCTCTTTGCAAAAATGGCTAGATATTTGGATGCACTTGCAACAAGCAAGGAAAAATCCAAAAGTTTTCCCAACATCTTCGAATATACTGCTCATATTCAATTGCATTCCCCTTGGCCTCATTTAATGACTTAGGATCTTGCATCCTCACTTGGATTTGTGTATTAATCTCTAAGCCGCTCATAAAGAGATCACAAAGCACATCACCTGGCAATATAGAAGCTCTTCTTGGCCAAAGCCTAAGAATATCGTCAAAGGCTCTAGCATATTCTTTAGCAGAAGGATAAGACTCTTGTCTTGTCTGCATAAGCTGCCCAAAGACCTGGGTCATATGCACCTTCCTTTCATATTCATCTAAAAATTTATCGTGTAGCTCCTTGAACGATTTGATTGACCCTCTTAGGAGGCTCCAATACCATTTTCTAGCCTCTCCCTTCAGGGTGCTAGAAAATACAAGCATCCAATGAATATCATTGAACCCACTTGCAAGGCAAGTTAGGCCGTATTCTTTTAAGTGCTACATTGGGTCCTCATTTACCAACCCATGAAATACTAGGAGATCCCTATAAGGAGGAGGGCATTTAGTCCTCTCCTTTCAGATTAGCACTGGGCTATTAAAATCTTCATATTCATGACCTAGCTCTAGTGTCTTAGGGTCTCCAACCTCTTTTATTTCCACCTTTACTAGTGTAGGGAGGTTAATATTATCCTTGCCATTCCTTTCTGCCAACTCACAAAGTGGTTTAGGGAGTCCTATAGCTCTTAGCATATCATTCCAATCCTTTCTTAGAGGATCTTCCATATCTTGCCCCTTCCTAGGCAGTTCCATGATTGCTTTATCTAGGAGCTTCTGTCCCTCATCAAAAGCAAACTTATCCTTAGCACTTAGGACCTGGGGACCGTGCCTTTTAAGCAATGGTTTTCCCTTTACAGCTAGGGCTTCTAATATCCTTGTGATACCTAAAATTTTGGGATGTTGCCCCACCACATGGGATGTTTCAGCCCTAACTACACTCCATTGTATGTCAAGTTTTGCCCATGGCACTACGGCTTTAGCATAATCACTTGTTGATGCCATAACTGCCATAGCTTCCAACGTACTTGTTCCATGCCCTCTAGGTTGATGGATGGTTATACATGATTTCTCTTGGGTAGAGACCACACCAAGGTGAACCTCGGCCCATGCCATCGCATTAGAGGATGGGGTAACCACTAAGTGGTTACTCTTCTCATCACCTAAATTATCTTCTATAGAAGACTCATGCTCTACATAACTAACTAAATCCATTAGTAAGTTTTGTATAGGGAAACCAAAGGTTTTCCATCCTTGAACGAACCCCATTTTATGGGCAGCTTAGCACACTACTAATGGAAATTATAAACCTAGGTCCCTTTACAACCTAGATTCGGAAACCGCCACTTATAGGCAGCTCCCGACAAACGCACCACTGATGGGACCTAAAATGGGCCGGCACTGGCTATGGCACTAGCTAGACCTCATGCACACACCAAACAACCCCACCACACGGACTCGCGACGGCCAAGAGCGTCTAAGATTCACTCTACACTAAATGTTGATGTCGATTCTGCATTTGTATTAGATCATAGTCCAATGTTTATCATCCCTTCTCCTCAGAGGGAGATCCCATAATATATAGGCATAATACCTCGTATCACACACATAGGGAAGCACCTCTTGGGGCTGACTATCGCGGCTCCACTGCGACTCTCCTACACCTTGGGAATTGGCCCTAATATGCATTGCTCCAACATAAAGTACACACGATACAATCTCCACTCTTTCATTTTGAACGTATTCCAGGAGATACCATGTGTCCTTACCAAATAATTTTCCAAGAACAATCGACTAGCCGACAACTTAGCACGTCTTCACACACTCAAGCGTAGGTCATCATAACAAAAAACAGGTGCTATGCATCCAGTTCTTTATATTCTCATACCATGGTTGATATGCAAATGCAAAAGTGGATGATCCTAATGTTCTCAAACATAATTTTCAATAAAAAAACGTGTCATGCACAACTAGGCTTTCCAATGCTCATTCACTAACTCGTTGTGATAATGTAAGGATTGCATCAAGACAACACTCATGCTACTATCCTCTTAATTAAACTACTACGAACTCTATATCATAATATGCATCAGCAAAATCAACACTAAATAGCACCCAAGTCGCATCATTCAAACACCCCACCCCCTTTTAGGTAGTGCTTCCATTGCATAGGTGTAGAGGTTCATTTTGTCATGTTTTGATGTATGAAAAGTGATAAATCACAAACTTTGACAAAGATATAGGGAAAATTAAGGCTTAACCTCATGCTTCGCCACTACCATACATTTACAAACACTCGTTATATTTTTTCTTATTTTTAAGAAGCATATTTCTTATTTTTTTCTATTTTCTCTTTTTTTAGCATTTATTTCATAATAATCACTGTTATTTTTTTATTTTCATTATACCAATCATTTCAACATACTAAAATTCAATCTTATGTTCCATTTTTCCCCATAGGAACACATTTCACCCACTCGAAACGACAAAACCATCATTTTACTCTTAAAAACTGCATTTCGGGTTTTGCGGGATTTGAATAGTGCATGTAAATCACTATGAAATCAGAATTTTTTGATAGACAGCAAGTAAACATGATGCAACCAGCACTCGAGCAATTTCTCATCGCATAAGAACATCGTTTCCATCATAAAATGTCAAAAAAACTTCATTTCCTTCATAAAAAATAGTCATACCGTGTTTCTACGAAACCGGAGACGCATTGAATGGCTGCGTGACCAACGGATGGAGCCTCCATTGCTCTCAATTCCATGCTACACATCAAGCTTCAGTACCTCCATTAATCTCCATCATCATTTTCTTCAATCTCCTTTTCGATTCTTCCTTCAAGATAATGCACATGAATAGCCCATAGAGGGGAGAGAGAGGGAGGAGAGAGAAAGACTAGAAAATCAAAAATTTAAAACCTCCAATAAAACAGGCAAGGTTACAGTCATCTCATTCCTCTCTCTGCCCTGATCGAGAATCTCCCTCTCTCTCTCCAAACAGGTTTGAATCGAAGAGGCATCGAGCAAAAATGAGGAGGCGCATTGACGCTTCCCTCTGTTTGACAATTTTTGCATTAGTTTCAAGGCTTTTATTAAGCCTAAGGTTTAAAACATTAAAATAACTAGTTCATATTTTTGTGTTCACACTGTCCGCAACTGGATTTCTCAATTTTGAAGGCTCAAACAAACTCCGATTTGCAATTCGACCGGACAAGCAACTTCGTGGCGTCGAATTCCATCAGCCTAGCTTCTCCCATGCACTTTATGGCTTCCTGATCCAGTAGTTGCTTTATAATACCAAACTTTGCAGGGATTAAATGGGGGGTCAAACGACCTCCGATTGACAAACCCAGACTTGCGTTGCATTCCCATATGCACAGTAGGAGAAGTGCTACCATCCAGTTTCCTATAAAGCATTGTACTTGCTCTCTTTTCTAATGCAATGTCATAGTACTTTTGTCCTTCAGTAAAGTCTCTATGTCATTGTCGATCTTATACACAAGATTGTGTTTATGAGTCCAAGTTTCAATCTTGGAACCTAATTCACTTGTGTAACAGTCAGTCATGTCAGTGTCTTCATGACTCACTCTTTCTCTTCCAACCTCCATAGCTTCCGCATTTGCCATGCTCTAGATCCTACGTCTTTTCACAATTTGTGACAGCTCATCTTCCACTTATGTAACAGTCAGTCATGTCAGTGTCTTCATGAACTCACTCTTTCCCTTCCAACCTCCATAGCTTTCGCATTTGCCATGCTCTAGATCCTGCATCTTTTCACAATTTGTGACAGCTCATCTTCCACTTGCTGGTGATCATGCTTGGACTCTTGGGCATTGTGGCACTACTTGGATTGATCCTTGGCATGCTTTGAGCCTTGTGGAGACTTTAGGGCACTGATATTCAGCTTCAGTTGACTGTATGAACAAGAGACATGTTGTCTATGTCTGCAATTGACATTTACATCTACATTGGAGCTCTCTACATATACTACTTCATGCCTGTATGCCATGCCATTGATGCATATGCTTGGTAGATGTTGTGCACATTCTTTGCCATGATCCTAGACTGATTTTTGGGCTGAAAAATCACAATTTTCAACAGTAAATCATTGCTATACAATAGTGGACCGAAGCCTATTACTTCATGTTTGCCTATGCCTCTTGGAATCGGGACATGCTTTGGAGATGTACTTTGATGTATTGATCATTGGGGATCTTGACTTTGAGCTTGATATTACTTCGGATCATTGTTGGGCTTGAGATCCAGTTTTTAGCACTTGAATCTCCATCTTTGGATGTACTTTGGTATGTACCTCACTTATGTCTAACCGGTCTTGACATGCTTGGCTTATGCCATCTCTACATATGCTAGTTACATTGTCTTGGAGTTGATTGTTATTGTGACTTACTTGGGCTTAAAATTTGATTTCTGGGAGCTTACTTTGGCTATTTCTTGGCTTGTCAGAGTTATAGTTTGGATGTACTTTGGCATGTACCTCACTTATGTCTGACCGGTCTTGACATGCTTGGCTTATGCCATCTGTATGCATGATGCTAGTTACATTATCTTGGAGTTGATTGTTACTACGACTTACTTGGGCTTGACATTTGATTGTCTGAAGCTTATTTTGGCTATTTCTTAGCTTGCCAAAGTTACAGTTTGGATGTACTTGATGTCTATTTATGCTATGTATGGATGCTACATGGCCTACATGCTCTAGATGTCTCATTGATGCTTGATCTTGGACACATGTCACTAGTGCACTCTTAAATACTTTGTTCTCTTTCTTGCTTGACATTTACGGCTTTTATGCCAGTGGGAGCATCTTGATATGATTGATAGGTGGGTTTATGCTACTTGACCATTCGGACACTTGAGACTAGGATCTTTTCTTTGGATGTTGCATGGTTGATATGTCGTGGTCCTCACAAATGTACTTGGGCTGATTTGGGTTTTGCACTCCATGAGCATACACCTATTTGTGTCAGGTCTTGCCAGTGTTGTGTACACTTTTCCCTATTACACAAGGGGTGTGCCGGCTTATTGAAAGATTTATTTGACATGCTTGGGTACTTGCTTTATGTCCATATGACTGTCACATGCTGATTTATGCCCGCTTGATCCTGGCTATGCTTTGACAGTCAGTGGTTGACTTGGTGCATTCATTTTGCCTACAGTTTGCTCTCATTGTACATGGCTGTAATTTATTACAACAAGCAGTTATGTATGGAATGTGATGTATTTTTCATGCTGAATCATCTTGATTTTATGTACTTTTGATGGTACTTGGTGGGTAGCATCATTA
Organism: Lygodium microphyllum; assembly: GCF_053477565.2. NCBI lineage: Eukaryota > Viridiplantae > Streptophyta > Polypodiopsida > Schizaeales > Lygodiaceae > Lygodium > Lygodium microphyllum. The sequence continues at coordinate 94,331,489 of NC_141159.1, read as the reverse complement.
GCTATCAGTTTGTGGTCATTTTGCCTTGGTTTTGGTGGTATTTCGGCTGTTTACAGAGTAGAAAATAGCAAGCAGTTTTGAACTATCTGCACTGTTTCAACTTGCAATATCGCATCGTCTTCAACTGACAGTACTATCTTCAACATCACTAAGCTTGATGGTACAAATTACGCCTATTAGAAGAGCCAATTTTGGCAGGCATCGATGCAAAAATCATAGATAAAGCCACTAAGGTTGCATGGAGAGCAACTTGAAACTATGATTGATGATGAATGGATGGAGCTTGATGAGTTATGCAACTCCACCCTCATCTTGTCTCTCATGAATAGGTGCAAACATCTAGGATATGATACCATATGGTGTGTACAATGCAATTGTGTATGAGTACCGTGCTCACTCAAGTTTATTCATTAACAATCAACATCATGAAATGACAATTGTTGTGTTGCTTAGAGCTAGTATCGAGCATTCTCATGCTACTAGACCCTTTTAATTTTAGAAAACAATGAACTGTATATGCCATGCATCATGAAAAATCAGAATTCAATATACTTTAAATACTCAACAACCCCCTTCTCCCTATCGTTTAGAGTTATGCATTCATTGGCAGGTTTAAGGCATATTTTTCATGTATTTTTCTTTTACGAAAGTGGTAAAAATACACTTTAACAAAGAGATAGGATTGAACTGAGGCTAAAACTCATGCTTCAACTCTACCATACATTCACAAACATAAATCTTATTTTTTCTTATTTTTTAGATGTGAAAAACCTTTTTTTTTCTTTTTTTAACTATGTATTTATAGAAAGTTGCTTATATTTACTAATTTAGATGGATTGATCTTACTAAGAATGATTTTCTTATCATGTTTCAACCCATAAGAATGGCATATGCATGACAAAAACTTAAAAATCGCATAATTCCCCTTAAACCGCATAGTCTTGGGTTTTGCGTGTTTAGCATAAAATTATTATACGACTAATTTTTTGTAATTTCTTCAACATGGCTGATAAATCAGAACATCGACAATCAGATACAATCATTTCTAACCATTTCCAACCAAAATTTATCTTAAAATAATGAAATCGATGACTTACTCATGAAATCGCACCTTATGATATATGTATTTCTAAATCGGAGGCCCCTTGATGCTCTTTAACGGCCGTTGATGATCCGTCCAACCTTGATTTATGTCCATTTGCACTCTCACATCATCAACTGATCTGTAATATTTCCATGCAATAAAAGTTAGTTGGTTAGTTCGAAAGTTAGTTAGTCAATTAATAAGTTAGTAAGATTACTAACTAAGGTAAAAACTAACTAACATTTATAGCTAATAATTTTTATTCAATTAAAAATATATTTAAAAATCGAGAGTCATAAATCTGACATTTTTCTCGTATTGATAAGGATCGTAGCCACCCTTCACGAAAAGTACAATGTAAATGGGACTTATGAGCCATATTAATCACTAGTATTAATGTGTAAAGTTTGGATGGTGGTCCAAAAATATTAGATTTTTGGATTTAAAAAACTATTATATTTTAGATATTGCCCTAAAAAGATAGAACTAAAAGTTATTTAAAAGAAAAGATAAGTGATGTTTTAGTTAGCTTTGGAGATTTTATAAAAAGAAAAATAAAGAAAAGTGATCAGCGAAATCGCGCATGCCGCGATCGCACTCTACAGGCAGTAGACAACACTTCGAACAAGGAGAGGAAGAAGGAGTGATCTAAAAGCTTTCCAACCAAGTGACTTAGGATTTTACCCCCCTTTTGGAGCCAATGCAACCATTAGATTTATGATCTGAGCATCAGATCACCGAGTCTTCTAAGAGTCCCTCCACTCTTGTTCTCAGTCTTATCCTCTCCTCTCTAATTCATTATAAATATGAGGCATGGGGAGGCACAAGGGAGCATAAGGAGACCCCGAGACACTGCGAGAGAGAGGTACAGAGAAGGATACCTCTCCAAGAGATTGTGAGAGAGAGCTTGAGAGAGAGAGAGAGAGAGAGAGAGAGAGAGAGAGAGAGAAGAGTTACCGCGAGAGGCTACACAATTCCCTCTATCTCTTGACCATCTTCTCTTACGCTCTCCCATCTCGAATCTATCATGCCTTCTTAATCTCTTGAGTCTACTTGCGGATGACGGCCTCCAAGCGAAGAATGTCTCGTGCGGATGACAATCCTACAACCAACAACAAAGCTTCGACGGGCGAAGGCATCACTGTCAATCCAATTGCGATACCGATCATAAGAAATGTATTTTCAAATTGATAGATGTTTTTTTTAATGCTCGCAAGAGATACATTAGGATTCGTACCTTGTGATGCTAGAATAGGTCATTGAAAAGGATAAATCGCATCTCAAATATTCAAAGATGAAGTTTGTGATGTGCTTATATCGAAGGGAGTTAAATTGCACCTAGTTGCTATGTGATGAATCCTTGCATAGCATAAGCAACATATGGGACACTAATGTATTGAGCATCGATGAGTCTTTGATTAATCTTTACCGAGGATAATATTATTTAAGGTTCACAAATGCATATAGACGATACATACATGGGAGAGATTATGTAAACTTTACATAGATGACATGCGACTCCTTGCCTTAGGAGAAAGGAAGATAAAGGCAAGATAAAATGTTGCATAGTAGGAAAATGCTAAAAGATAATTGTCACTTAAAGAAGAGGCATAAACGCTCTTGCTAGATTGATTAATTTGCATTGGAGTGATAGGACTTACGTCATATATAATATTGGAACCTTTAGCATATGCCTTAGGCTAAAGGAGGGAATATTAAGTAAATTCTACTCTTTGGCCCCAAGGGGGAGAGTAAATATGCGATGGAATTATTATCGCGTCTATTATTGTATTGTTTGAAAAAACTACAATTAATTTTGATGGTTGATTGAACAACACCCTAAATGTTTTTCTTTCAATCAAGGGATTGTTGCATTGTGATTTGGATAAACATTCCAAGGCTTGTGTTGATGGAAAATGCATGGCAGGGGTCTATAATGACAAGTTGCCATGGGAATAAATGAATGTTTTCCTAGAAGATGATATTATGGTTGATTACTTTGATTGTGCTTGAATTTTAATTGGATTAATTAAGGAAGGATATTTTGCACGCATGGATCATCTCCAAGATCGCACCGCGGATTATCCCGAGACAGTACTGCTTGATTCACAAGCCAATGGTCGAGTGGTGAAAATGCCAACTATGAAAATGGCATCTCACTCCTAGACCACTTGTGGGTCATGTGGAGCTCTAGACACCCCTTACCTGTCCAAAATGGAGTTGGAGATCCCCGTGAGCTCAACGTCTGAGACATTGGAAGATCCTATTCTAAATAAAGGATGGAAATTTTGGTGCCATGTGATTTGGACCGGGTACTTCTATTGGACAGAAGGAATACATAGTTCTCTTGTATGGGCAGGAGACAAAGATTGACTTAAAGATAAGCTAAGTAAATATAAGTTAAGGAACTTGTTTGATAAAAGGACTGCTTGTTTTGTTTTTGTATATGTGTTGTAAATTACATGAACGAACTTTTGTCCTAAAAGGCTTAATTAATGAAGTTGATTTTAAATGTCACACATAAATGTGGTAGGACCTAATTAGAAAACTAAAGCTATCAAGGGAAGTGGGTGGACAAAATCCCCCGATAGGTCCGTCCTACGGCTGGGTGGTCTAAGAGAAGTGGGAGGCTTCTCACAAGGATTTATCGTCAGATGACTTTAGGTATTGTTAAGTTAGAACCCGATTCATGTCGTTTTAGGGGACCAGAATGGGACTATGCCCTACGGACAGAGAGGTTGAGCGGTGCATGCCTTTCCTTTCCCATTCTCTTTGAACCAAGTGTGACATGGGTCTGCTTTGTCTTGGGTATCTCTGCATAAAGTAGGATGCCCAGGATTCGATGCTAGAATGCTGTTAAGAGACCTTGGCCACTGGGAGTCCAAATTTCAAGTCGATCCTAGTGGGTTCGGCCGTGAACGTTCCATTGCGAGGCGGATTCGGGAAACCCTAGGCGACAAAACTCGAAACATTCCATGGGAGTGCTGAGCAATGATGCTTATATTCGTTTTTCGATAGACCGCTAAAAGCGTGCCTAGATAGCTAATGGGTGTACATGTTAGAGTTGGTATCAGAGCGAAACTTCATGATGATACATGATTGATTAATGTTTGGTTCATAGACATATCCTAAATAGAAATAACCTGAGTGGTATGGCTTGAGTGTCAGTCACCTTTTGCACCCACGAATGCTGACATGCAAGAGAAGAAATTTTTTCTCAAGCAAATTAAGGCACCCGAGTTCGATGGAGAAGGGTTAGACGTCGCAGTAGAAGCGGAGATATGGATTGAGTCGATGGATGACTATTTCTCTGCTTCGGAAACAGTCTCCATGAATAAAGCAATGATTGGAAAACTGAAGTTAGTTGACCAAGCTCAATTATGGTGGAAACAATGGTGCAAAGATCAAGGTGTTTCTGAAGCTGAAGTTACGTGGACGCAGTTGAAAGATGTTGTATGCGGACGATACCTTCCGCCAACCTACCAGACCTTGAAGATGAATGAATTCTTTAAGCTCAAGCAGCTGGAATTAACCTTGGAAGCTTACTACTCAAAGTTTATAACCCTACTAAAATATGCGCCACCTATGGATATTGCACAGCAAGTATCCAAGTTTTGCCATGGCCTGAACACTCCTCTGAACCACCATCTTGAAGCAATGCGTAACAGACTTGCAAGATACATTGCTCCAAGCGAATCCAATCATTTAAGAACTTAAATTGGGCAATTGTAGCAAAGATGACCCCTGAGATCAGGGTAAGAGATGCCATACGTGCGGAGAGATAGGGCACATCCGTAGGAGATGTCCTTAAAGTCAATGCTTCCATTGCAATGAGCTAGGACACATCCAAGCAGACTGCCCTGATCTAAGTCCAGAAGACATTGATCCTCCAAGAAAACGAAGCTACACAGGTGCAGTCTATGGATATATAGAGGAATCAGATGAAGACGGAGATCTAGAGCCCACTATACCTTATCAAGAGGACTAAAAATCCTAGAAGCTTAATCAACATGTAACACAATTGAGAATAAATCCTACTCTTGTACCTATGGTTAATTGTAATAATATGAGTACACTACTTGAAACATTAAGAATAGCGCAGCGAATACATGGTGGGTCTTAACCCACAGGCCCTAAGCCCCATTAGTGCTTGTCTTCCCCAATTTCTCTCGAGATGAGGACATCTCGATTTCTCTAGAGGGGAGAATGTAATATTTCCACACAATAAAAGTTAGTTGGTTAGTTCGAAAGTTAGTCAATTCATAAGTTAGTAAGATTACTAACTAAAGACTAACTAAGGTAAAAACTAACTAACATTTATAGCTAATAATTTTTATTCAATTAAAAATATATTCAAAAGAATCAAGAGTCATAAATCCGACATTTTTCTCGGATTGATAAGGATCGTAGCCACCCTTCACGAAAAGTACAATGTGAACGGGACTTATGAGCCATATTAATCACTAGTATTAATGTGTAAAGTTTGGATGGTCCAAAAATATTAGATTTTTGGGCAAAAAAACTATTATATTTTAGATATTGTCCTAAAAAGATAGAATTAAAAGTCATTTAAATAAAAAGACAAGTGATGTTTTAGTTAGTTTTGGAGATTTTATAAAAAGAAAAATAATGAAAAGTGACCGGTGAAATCGTGCGCGCCACGATCGCAGTCTACAAGCAATAGATAACACTTCGAACAGGGAGAGGAAGAAGGAGTGATCTAAAAGCTTTCCAATCAAGTGACTTGGGATTTTACCCTCCTTTTGGAGCTAGTGCAACCATCAAATTTATGATCTGAGCATCAGATCACTGAGTCTTCTAAGAGTCCCTCCACTCTTGTTCTCAGCCTTATCCCCTCCTCTCTAATTCATTATAAATATGAGGTATGGGGAGGCACAAGGGAGCATAAGGAGACCCCAAGAGGCTGCGAGAGAGAGGTAGAGAGAAGGATACCTCTCCAAGAGATTGTGAGAGAGAGCTTGAGAGAGAGAGAGAGAGAGAGAGGGGAAAGAGACAGAGAGACAGAGAGAGAGAGAAGAGTTACCGCAAGAGGCTGTACAATTCCCTCTATCTCTTGACCATCTTCTCTTACGCTCTCCCATCTCGAATCTATCCTGCCTTCTTAATCTCTTGAGTCTACTTGCAGACGACGGCCTCCAAGCGAAGAATGTCGCGTGCGGATGACAATCCTGCAACCAACAACAAAGCTTCGAGAGAAGGCATCACTGTCAATCCAATTGCGATACCGATCATAAGTAATGTATTTTCAAATTGATAGATGCTTTTTTTAATGCTCACAAGAGATACATTAGGCACCGTATCTTGTGGTGCTAGAATAGATCATTGAAAAGGATAAGTCACATTTCAAATATTCAAAGATGAAGTTTGTGATGTGCTTATATCAAAGGGAGTTAAATTGCACCTAGTTGCTATGTGATGAATCCATGCATAACAGCATAAGCAACATATGGGACACTAATGTATTGAGCATCGATGAGTCTTTGATTAATATTTACCGAGGATAATATTGTTTAAGGTTCGCAAATGCATATAGACGGTGCATACATGGGAGAGATTATGTAAACTTTACATCAATGACATGCGACTCCTTGCTTTAGGAGAAAGGAAGATAAGGCCAATATAAAATGTTGCATAGTAGGAAAATGCTAAAAGATAATTGTCACTTAGAGAAGAGGCATAAATGCTCTTGCTAGATTGATTAATTTGCATTGGAGTGATAGGACTTACGTCATGTATAGTATTGGAACCTTTAGCATATGCCTTAGGCTAAAGGATGAAATATTAAGTAGATTCTACTCTTTGGCCCCAAGTGGGAGAGCGAATATGCGATAGAATTATTATCACGCCTATTATTGTATTGTTTGAAAAAAATACAATTAGTTTTGATGGTTAATTGAACAACACCCTAAATGTTTTTCTTTCAATCAAGGGATTATTGCATTTTGATTTGGATAAATATTCCAAGGCTTGTGTTGATGGAAAATACATGGTAGGGGTCTGTAACGACAAGTTGCCATGGGAATAAATGAATGTTTTCCTAGAAGATGATATTAGGGTTGATTGCTTTGATTATGCTTGAATTTTAATTGGATTAATTAAGGAATGATATTTTGCACATGTGGATCATCTCCAAGATCACACCGCGGATTATCCCGAGAGGGCACTGCTCAATTCACAGGCCGATGGTTGAGTGGTGAAAAGGCCAACCACGGAAATGACATCTCACTCCTAGACTGCTTGTGGGTCAGGTGGAGCTCTGGACATCCCTTGTTATCCAGAATGGAGTTGGAGATCCCCGTGAGCCCAACGTCTGGGACATTGGAAGATCCTATTCTAGATAAAGGATGGAAATTTCGGTGCCATGTGATTTGGACCGGGTACTTTATTAATGTTTTGAGAAAAAAGAGATGGAGACAAAGGCTCAGGCCCAAGGGTAGCAGACAGCTCCCTTCATTTCATTCTCCATTATCCACACACAGTCACTCACAAGTCAACTGTATGTACAACACACACTCAAAGATTAAGTCAGTGTGACTTAACCTTATTCACTAAGGTAAACAACTGACAGAAGACAAATGAGCTTGAGTCTCAACACTCCCCCTCAAGCTCAAGTAGGATACTTGACTCCAAGTAACTCTCTGAAATACACAAACTTATCTTTACCCAATGACTTGGTAAAGATATCTGCAACTTGGTCTTCTGTCCTCACATGGACCAAATCAATGTTACCTGCAATCACTTTTTCCCTGATGAAGTGATAGTGTACCTCAATGTGCTTAGTCCTAGCATGATAGACAGGATTACTGGCTAAGAGCACACTACTCATGTTGTCACAATAGAGTGTGACAGGCCTGACTTCCTGCATGCCTAAATCATCAAGAAGCTTCATGAGCCATGCTGCCTCACATGTAGCTAGTGCAGCACCTCTATACTCTGCCTTAGTACTAGAGAGTGCAACTGTAGGTTGCTTCTTACTGCTCCAGCTGATCATACTACTACCAAGGGAAAATGCATACCCACTAGTAGATCTCCTGTCATAGGTACTTCCTGCCTAGTCAGCATATGTATATCCTGTAAGCTCCAAAGGCTTACCATGCTCATAGAATAGACCATAATCTGATGTAGCCTTTACATATCTCAAGATACTCCTCACTGCATCCAAGTGTGGCTTCATAGGCTTCTGCATGAACTAACTAATCAGTCCAACTGAATAGCTAAGATCCGGTCTAGTAATGGTAAGGTAAATCAGGCTACCCACCATTTGTCTATACATAGTGACATTCTCAATCTCATGCCCAACATTTGCAAGTAGCTTAACATTTTGTTCCAATGGAGTGCTCAATGCTTTGCAATCCAACATACTATACTTGGTTAACATATCCTGTGCATACTGCTTCTGCAACAACCAAGTACCATGAGATGTAGAGATAACCTCAATCCCAAGGAAATACTTCAGATCTCCCAAATCTTTGACTTGAAATTCAGCATGTAACATTTCCTTGATCTTTCCAATTCCTGTGACATCATCACCTGTAATGATTAAGTCATCCACATAGATGACTAATACTACATAACCAGCTCTTGTCTTCTTTGTGAATAGGCTATGATAAGCCTTGCCATAGTAAAACCAAGTTTTTGTAAGCTTGCACTTATCTTAGCATTCCAAGCTCTAGGTGCTTGCTTCAGCCCATATAATGCTTTCTTCAATCTACACACATATGTAGGAAAATCTGGATGTGCATAGCCCTCGGGCTGATCCATGTATACTTCCTCAACCAAATCACCATTGAGAAAAGCATTCTTCATATCCATCTGATACATACTCCATCCTTTAGATGCTGCCAAAGTAATCACTGTCCTCACGGTTGCCATTTTAGCAACAGGACTGAATGTTTCCTCATAATCAAGACCATATTGTTGTGCATACGCTTTTGCCACAAGTCTTGCCTTGTACCTTTCCAATGTGCCATCTGATTTGCATTTCACTTTGTATACCCATTTGCAACCAATAGCCATTTTTCCTTCAGGCAATTCAACCAAATCCCAAGTGTCATTTTCAGCCAATGCTGAATATTCCTCATCCATTGCCTTACACCAATGATCATCCAAAATAGCTTCAGAAAACTTTGTGGGTTCCTTGAAGCTAGTGACTTTTGCCATATATGCATAGTGTCTCACTGTGTAACCACTGTATGTAAGCCTATCCATAGGCTTCCTGACTCTTTCTGATCTCCTCAACTGAGGTGCAGTATGAGACTCTCCTCTCTCATGAGGTGGTATATATCTATGTCTCGCACCAGGAGTCACAACTGATGGAATACCAAACTCACTATCCAGGCTATCAGTACCAGGTGAATCATAACCACAGGTGAGTGGCCCTGTAACATCATCAAGTTTTCCTTTGCCTTTATCCACATCTCTCCCCCTCACTGACATACCCGTGTCAGTGGACAAAGATGTTGAAGTCCTTAATCTACCTGTCCAAGGACTAACTGACGTAGTAGCATCTTTAGAAGGCCCAAAAATTGCTGCACTTTCATTTGTACCTGCATGTACATAAGGCTCGTGATAGCCATCCTCATCATTCATCACAGTGATCTTCTCATGCCATGATTTTAGCTCATCAAATACCACATCTCTTGAGATCAATGTCTCATGCGTAGAAGGATTGTAGCATTTGTACGCTTTCCTATCTTGTGCATACCCAATAAAAATGGCATTTTCTGCCTTTGGATCGAGCTTTTTCCTCTTTTCATCTGGAACATGTACATATACCAAGCATCCAAAAACCTTAAGATGGCTGATGTCTGGCTTTATCCCATAAAGCCTCTCATAAGGAGTCTGTTGAGTGTTGAAATGACTTGTTTTTTGGCTGATTTTTGTTGTTTTTGAGAGCTGAATGGTTGATTTTATGAGATGATTGATTGGTTTGGAAGTGGTTTGAGAGTTTTTTGGATGATAATGATTGTGTTTTGGAAGTTCATGATGTTTATTAGTGGTTCTGTGATGTTCTGATAGGTTCTGATTGGTTCTGTATACCTTCTGTTTTGCTCTGTTTTGGTCTGTTTTGTTCTGATTGTCTTCTGTAAGGAGGGATGGAGTATTGATTGATGAAGATTGAGATCTTGTGAAAGTTTATTGAATGGTTTGTGAGAGTTTGGAATGGTTTGAGAATAAGTTATGAGGTTTTGATGACCTTCTGTAACCTTCTGTAGGTCTTCTGTAGAGCTTCTGTCTCTGTTCTGTTCTGTTCTGTACTGTAGCTGTTCTGGTACTGTTCTATATGCTTCTGTATGTGTTCTGATGGATGAGAGTGTAGCTTGGGAAAGTTTTCTAGCCTTGGAAAGAGGTGAATACAAGTGCAAAAGAGCTGAAAGAAGTGGAAGAAGTAGCTGCTGAAGACTCAAGTGAAGACTAGAGTGAAGTGACAGTAGTGAGCTATGAAAGGACACTGTAGTGGCTCTGGTGACTCTTCATATCAGACATACCTCTTGGGAGGGGTATCCACGACCTAAGAAGGATTATTGAGAGTGATTTTAGTGAAGATATGATGTATTATTGATGGAGAGAGAGAGAGAGAGTCAGAGATAGCCAATTCTACTGAAACAGAGTGATTGTATGTGAGAGATTGAGAGACAAGACTATGAAGATGTTGAAGATGAATACTATGTGATGTATTTCCATTCAAAGATGGTGTATTCCTTTGCTTTCTTTTTTCTATTGATGGATTTTATGAAGATATTGAAGAATATGGTTGATTCTATCAAATCCGTGGGAGATTCACATGATGCTGCATGAAGATTTGTTGTGCCTGGTGTTCTTTTCTTCATTGTGATCATATGAAACATAATAAACAAGCTTGTTGATGTTACAAGATAGATTTTCTTGCAAGAGAATTCCCTTTTCCTTGGTGTTCCTCTTGGGGCTCCATGTTTTTGGTGCGCAGCCGCGGAATCTTGCCATCAACAAGCACCAAAAGAGACTGAAAATGAAGGAAATGGCATTCCCAAGAAGAGAATAATTCAATGGATGTTTGTAAAGTTCCTTCTTCTACTGAAGAGTTTGAATTTCTCATAATCAAAGCCACTTTCCACAAGAAGTTCATCCCACAATGGCGGAAACACATTACCATCATGATGCATGCTCTATGTAGTGGACAGTTTCCTCTTCCTATTGAAGCAGCAGAAACTTGCATCTTGGTGGCAAACTGTTTGGGAATAAACTGAAGAGCAGAAACAGAGAGAATGACCATCCATGGAAGATTTGGCATTCATTGAGAAGTTTCCAGAAAACATCAAGTGGGAGATTGTGAAGAAGCTTCAGGAGTCTTGGTCTGTAGAGGTTCACAAAGACAAGAAGGAAAAGAGTTGGAATTTATTCGTGGACGCTAAACAGCAAGATACATGGGATGCTTGGTGCACTGATAATCTTCTGTTTGTTCAATTAGCAACCCACTGGAAGTTGATAGACAGAGTGTTTTTCACAACTTACACTATTGAAACCATCAGAAGCTGGCATTACTATGATGATGGCACCACCATAATGCTCAGACGTATGCATTTCGACACCTTCAGAACCGAATACCTTCCTCTGTGTAGTGGAATGAAAGCAGAATTCAGGGACGTTGAAAAGAAAGAAGTAGAAGAAATGTTGGCAAGAGAGTCCTCCAGATACTGAAGCCTTCTGTTAACCCTCTGTGGAGCACTAACAACATAGTGGAGCCAACCCCCTGATGAATGACGCAATAAAGAGGCAAGCGTTAGAACGAGTCCAGAGGTACGTGAGAAGAGAGAAAGCAAAAATCAAGGCTGAGAACAAGCTCGCAGTAGAAGCTGCCTTTGACGCCCTTGCGGAACTCTTTACAGAATCCCCAATGGCACATCAAGACCTTCCTCCTCCTGCTGGAGGTCCACTTCCAAGCCAGGTCCGTCTTGGAAATATTGATGACAGGCCAGCGAATGTAGTCCCATTGCCGGTTTTTAAGGGAGAGTACAATGAAGACCCCGATCTTCATGTAGCAGAGTTTATGGTAGCGTGTGTGGCTAACAATGCCAGAACCCCTGAGCATTGGTTAGCAATATTCCCCGTCACTTTCAAGGGCGCGGCGTTTCAGTGGTATGAGAGACAAGCAGCAAGAACTTTTGGCACATGGGACGACCTGAAGTTGGCCTTCCTCACTAAATTCAGGCGTGAAGGTTTTGAAGAGCGGATGAGAGAGGAATTTATGAACCTAAGTCAGTCCTCTGGAGAAAGAGTAGAAGTTTATGTCTCACGAATGGAATCCATCTTGAAGAGATGGACTAACCATAATCTAGATGATGGCATTCAGAAGGGAGTGTTTCTCAGAGGATTACAACCAGAAGTCCGTAAGTTTGTGGAGCTGCAAAGACCAGCCACACTACAAGCTGCAACAGAAGGTGCAAGACTGTACGATGAAGTGGAAGCTCGATTAGCGATGAATACAGGAAGAGGATTCCTACCTCCTCTGATGCCAGGAATGATGTATCCACCAAATGCAGTTCCAGGGACTGTTCCCTATCCCTACCAACATTTGCCGCCGGTATCACAGTACAGTGCACCAAATCCACAGTGGCCACAATCCATGCCTCAAATGATGGTCCAGCCACAACAACAATGGTCTCAACCAATTTCCTCACTACCAAATCAGCAGCAACAGTGAAATCCTACCAACTGGAGCCAACAGCCAATAGTTCAAACAGGAGCTCTGAATCAGAACCAGAACAGAGATCCCTCTGTACCAGCCCAACCCGTTTATGCAATGATTACAGAGACTCCTCCAAACCCTCCTACGAGTGCCTCAAGAGGAGAAAGCTTGAAGGACTACTTATCCAACTCAGTTGCAAACATAAAAAAAGAGTTGATGGATGTGATTATAGAACAACTACAGACGTTGAAAGTGAATACCGCTAGCCTATCCAATGTTGCAGGAGCAGGAAGAGATGTGATGCGGTCAAATACTTGGTGTGGTAAGTGTCATCAAGCAGGCCATTTAGCCACTGAATGTATACGAAAACCAACTATTCCTGGGGCCTTCTGTTCCTACTGTTTGCAGAAGAACCATACAGAGGACATTTGCTCTCTGAAGGAGATGCATGATAGGAGAAGGAAGGAAGAAGACACAAGATTCAACTTGTTGGAATCCAAAATGACAACACAGGATATTGGACCCAAGCCTAGAGAGTTTGGTCCTAATTTCGGACCCAGAAGATTTCCCTCTCAAAGTTACAGAGGAAGACAGTCTAGTGGTGGTCAGAGATCAGAAGTGGAATGTTACAAATGCGGAGAAAAGGGACACGTCTCACCAAATTGTCCAAATCCCATAAGGTCAGTGGATTACAAGCCCTTGTGCAGTCGATGCAAAGGAGAAGGCCACACTGCAAAAGACTGTCCAAGCCCAGCCCCGGTGAAAAACAGTGCTACTAATAGTCCGGCCAAGGCCCAAGACCCTACCTCCAATTTAGTGGAATTGGAAGTTGCTGCCATCACGCCTGCAAAGTAGAAGGAACCACCTATCCAGAAAGAAAATAACCCTCCAGCCAGAACAGTGAAGTTCAATCTTCCACCAGAAGAACATAACAAAACAGAGCCTAACAGTGTCGTACAGAGCACTACAGTGCCACAGAGAGTTACAGAGATAGTTACAGAGACAGGACCAGAGGTCCAGGAGATAGAAGAAGAGGAAGTGCCACAAGTGACAGAAGAAGTCCCCATGATGCCTCTGTTGGAAGAAAGAGGGAAAATGAAAATGGGTGTTGCCCCATTCCCTAACCGATTAGAGAAGCCAGTAGATCCTATTAAGGAATACGATCTAGTCAGAGATCTAGATACCTTTAAACCAAACCTCACATTCCGACAATTATTGATGTTGTCTCCCAGTTGCCGGAAAAGGTTCAAAAGTATACTAACAAGGAGACGTGGCTTAAGGATTGCTCCCTCAACAGCAACAAAGTCCAATAAGGCTCCAGAGCCTGTCAAAGAAGTGGACGTAGCTAACGCTTTCCTAGATCCGGGTACTCCAAAGACTGGCGTGTGGATAGAAGGCTGCTTCATTGCAAATGCACTGATTGATGGTGGTTCATCAGTGAACATTATGACGGATGTGACAATGAAGTATCTAGGCCTACAAGGTGTGCAACCCACCCAATGGCTCATCAGACTGGCGGATCAGAGCAGAATCAAGCCTTTGGGCATTCTCCCATATGTGAAGACTACAGTGGCTGGAAAAGATTATTGGCTAACCTATTTGGTGGTGAAGCCAAACTCTTATGGTACATCCTACCCTTTGTTACTGGGCAGACCATGGCTTTTTGAAGCCCGAGCAAGGACGGATTGGTTCAAAGGAACCTTGACCTTGGGTAGAGGACCCAACAAAGTGGTGCTGAAACTGTATGGTTCTCAAAAAGGACATGGATCCGCCTCCTTGGAATTATCTTCTGACTCCCCTAATGAGGTTACAGATGGAACATCAACAGACAAAGATGCTGTCAAACAGATCCTTCCCAAGAAAATAGTGGCACATTCCTTAACAGTGGATACTATAAGCCGACTTCCAAAAGATGCAGAGCCATTATCAATGGGTGAATACTTCCTGCCTGAACCGGGAATGACTTCTGAAATCACTTCTGATAGTGAGATAGAAGCATGGATGTACTGCTCTCCCTGTTACATGGCCATAGCAGAGCCAGCGACAGAGGCCGAAGAGGAAACAGAGAATCTGTTCTTCTATTACAGAGCGCCTGCAGAAGCAGAAGCAGAAGCAGAGACAGAAGTAGAAGCAGAAGCAGAGACAGAAACAGAGACAGAAGAGGATGGATATGATATGGACGAAGAAGGTTATGAAAGTGAGCTAGAAGAGTTTATTTCACCTGCAGAGGATATTTATGAAGAAGAAGTTCCAGAAGCTTCAGAAGCAGACGAGCTCATGCTATGGGACAGAATGGTGATGGTACTATTTGGTCTGGTAAATGGATCTTCTCATATGCAAAACCTTTATAAGGAATGGATTAAGAAGAACAAGCCGTCTTTTAGCAGTGGCTCATGCCATCCTCATCCATCCTTGCCAAAGAAAGATGATGATGATGCACCGTGCCAACAAGAACCAATCCCACCAACCCAACAGGCATCAGAGGGTTCCTGTTATGTGACGTTCCTGGATGTGTCATCTTCAGAAGAGGAGCCTTCAAGACAAGAGGTAATTAATCTTGAAACCAAACCCGGAACGGCTCTAATTCCATTTCAACATCTTAAGGAGCAACCTAAGTCTCCACCAAAAGAAGAAGTTGGTTCTAGTGGGACATCAGAAGAGGACATCACTCCCTTGAAGGAGTCAGATCTGTATCCAGAAGCAGTCCATGGGACCTTCATCCGTGAAGTAGAAGGTGAAAGGCAGTTAACCTTTGTGGATGCAGAAGGCACTGAACGCCACTTGAAGGTGGGTAGCAGTCTCCTAGAAGAGGAGTTGTCAACCTTGTACAACTTGTTGAAAGAAAATTTGGACGTGTTTGCATGGTCTTACAAAGACCTAAAGGGGATTGATCCCACAATATGTCAACATCATATTGACTTGGAGCCTGATGCCAAGCCAGTACGGCAACAATAGCGGCGAATGAACCCGAATTATTCCACATTGGTGAAAGCGGAGCTGCTGAAGCTTCTGGAAGCCGAGTTCATCTATCCAGTGGCAAATAGTGAATGGGTTTCACCCATCGTGGTTGTACCCAAGAAGAATGGCAAATTGCGAATATGTGTGGACTTCCAAAAGCTCAATTCTAAAACAAAGAAGGATCACTTTCCTATCCCTTTCACAAACCAACTGTTGGACACAGTGGTAGGACATGAGCTTTATTTCCTTTTGGATGGATTCAGCGGATACAACCAAGTCCAAATCGCAGAAGAAGACTAATCCAAAACAACCTTCACCACAGAATGGGGGACCTACACTTACCGAGTGATGCCATTTGGGCTCTGCAATGCCCCTGCTACTTTCCAACGAGTCATGATGGCTGCATTTCAGAATCATCTGCACGACTTTATTGAGGTATATTTGGATGACTTCTGTGTCTATAGTTTGATCCGTGAACATTGGGAGCACCTGGAACAATGCTTTGATCGATGCCGGGAGTACGGGATTTCCCTCAACCCCGACAAATGCATCTTTGGGGTCTCTTCTGGAGTCCTGTTGGGCCACATTGTCTCTGCACAAGGGATATCAACAGACCCTGCAAAGATTGAAAAGATCGCAGCTCTGACAGCACCCACCAACCTCAAACAGTTGAGGGGATTCTTAGGCCATGTGGGTTACTACAGAAGGTTCATAGCCCATTTTGCAACAAAGGCAACCTCCTTGCACAAGCTTCTGAGGAAAGATGCAGAGTTTACTTGGACGGCAGAATGTGACAAAGCCTTCCTCTGAAGCAGTGTCTGATAGAGGCACCCATTCTGCAACCTCCTGATTGGACGAAAGAGTTTCACGTACACACTGATACATCTATTGAAGGCTGAGGCGCAGTCCTATGCCAAAAGGGCTCCTCCAAATTGGATCAACCGATCTATTATGCAAGCCGAAAAGTCACTGATAGGGAACGGAACTATACAATGACAGAGCTGGAGTGCTTGGCAATGGTGTTTGCCCTAGAGAAGTTCTGCCATTACCTCCTATCTACCCACTTTAAATTTTATGTGGATCATGAGGCCCTGTCCTTCTTGATGAACAAAGCAGATGTGAAAGGATGAATGATGAGATGGCTCCTTCTATTTCAGGAGTTCGACTTTGAGGTGATTACTAAGCCTGGTCGTTCCCATGTTCTGGCTGATCATCTGTCGCGTATCCCACAAACTGCAGACGAGGAGCAGGATGACCCAGACCTCCCTGATGCTTCCCTATTCTTGGTAGAAACTGTCACTCCCTGGTATGCAGACATTGCCAATCTGCTGGCCACCCAATAGTATCCTCCTGGTATTTCTAGTCGGGAAAGGAAGAAGCTCATGCTAGAATCAGCCCCCTACACCCTGCTAGGTGGCGCACTGTACAAGAAAGGCAAAGATGAAGTGCTCAGAAGATGTGTTGCAGGAGATGAGATTGGGATTGTTCTGAAGGCTTGCCATGACGAGCCCTGTGGAGGTCACTTTGCAGGAGAAGCTGCAGCCAGGAAGGCTCTGCTAGCAGGATATTGGTGGCCTACCATCCACAAGGATGCCTATGATTACTGTAAAAGATGTGATGCTTGTCAAAGAATGGGGAAACCCACGAAGACAAGTGCCATGCCACTGCAACCTATCCTTCCTTTAAAGCCGTTTGAGAAGTGGGGCATCAACTTCGTAGGTCTGATCGATCCTCCTACCAGAAGGAAACAGAACCGATACATCCTCGTATGTACAGATTATGTTACAAAGTGGTGTGAAGCTAAAGCCCTAAAGGGGGATGATGGTAACAGCGTGGCCCTGTTCATGTACGAGAATATCATCACCCGTTTTGGCAGTCCCTTAGAGCTGGTAAGTGATAGAGACACGCATTTTCTCAACAAAGTCATGGAAGAGTTGACAGAGTTGTATAAGATCCGCCATCGCAAGTCCACTCCTTATTACCCCAGAGCCAACGGCCAAGTCGAAGTCACCAATCGCATCCTCTGCTCGATCCTGACAAGAACGATTGCCGCACATCATCGTGATTGGGATGATCGACTTACAGAGGCCCTCTGGGCATACAGAACCTCCCATAAAGCCGCAACAGGACAGACACCCTTCCAGCTGGTGTATGGAACAGAAGTTGTTTTTCCTGCTGAATTGGAACTACCCTCTTTGAGAGTGGCTATCAAAGAGCGTTTGGGGGACGATGATTCACTTCAACGCCGTCTCCTACACTTGGAATGTTTGGACAAAATTCGTAGGATGGCTCTCCAGTGTATGGAAGCCACGCAAGCTCGACGTAAGGCTTACCATGATAGCTTCATCAAGCACAAGGAGTTCAAAGAAGGTGATTTGGTCCTAGCCTATGATTCATGATTTGGCAAGTTTCCTGGCAAGCTCCAACAGCGGTGGATGGGCCCCTATAAGGTACTTTCCGTCAACCTTAATGGCTTTGTCCAAGTGCAGACCGTTGATGCCTCTGATGATCCCTTTCTGATTAATGGATATCGCCTGAAGAAGTACTTCCCTCCTTGGGGATCTTGACAATTACGGACACTTGATCCTTTCCCTCGTTGGCGTGGCACTGTACTTCTTATGATGCTACTTCTGATAGCCGTTCTTTAGTCACTCCTGATGAAATGGACGCAACCCTCTGTCCCCTCAAACCCCCCTTCCAGCCTTGATCTCTTATCCTCTATTTTCCACCAGCGACAGTGGCGAGGTGGGTTCTGACAAATGGTAGTTCTACCATTCCCTTGCTCAATTTGAAAAAAAAAAGAAAAAGAAAAGAAAAGAAAGAAAGAAAGAAAAAGAAAAAAAAAACAAAACATATCGGTCATGGGAGAAAAGGACTAGGTCCCTGTCATGCTGACCTATTCTTCAGGAAAAGGTGGAAACACCCTCGGGAATAGGGGAAAAACACGAGAAAAAAAATGAAATGAAAAAAAAACAAATCTGTTATGAGAGAAAAGGAAGCAATTCCCTGTCATAGCAAGCCTCGTTCCAAGAAAAGGTGATAAACACCCTTGGGCGAGAAGCTGGCTGTGGAAAAGGTGGCAAGACCCAGCAGCCCAGAAAGTGGATTCATTAATTGATATCCCGAGGATCCAATTCCGAAGCTGCCTCCCTTGGTACGCTGTGTCCTGGGTCTCTCTGCAAAGTGCATAACTGTCCTCTAGCAGACGACATGTTCTTATCCAACACAACGTTCGATTTGATGGCTACCTCCCTGGGTACGCCTCTTCAACAACTGATGACGCAATCTTCATTGACAAACAATCAAGTGACGTGAGCTTTCATCCTAACCGGATGGGGAAGTGAGTATGGTTGCCCTCTTGTATCTATCAACAGAGCGTGAGACAGGGGGTGGGCCGAGAGACCAGTCTTTTCCCTTCAAATCAAATGAGAGGTGAGTAGTGTGAATGAAGTGTTGCACCCACGGGATGGGCCTCTCAATGCACAAAGCACAATTCGTTCTGTGCACTGCACCATAAGGCTCCCTGGCCTTCCTTCTCGCACCGTATGCCGGCACAGGGCGGGATGCACCGTTGCACCATCAAATGCGCACAAGGCATACAATCTTTGCACAAGTGACTGTGAGGATTACATCAATGGGTTTCAGGAAAAGGCTGCCCTCGTGTATCTATCAACCGAGAGTGAGACAGAGGGTGGGCTGAGTGTGACTGGAGTTTCTTCAATCAAATATCGAGAGGTGAGATTGAGGGACGTTACGACACTTGGAGTCAGGTATGTTCCCGTTTTCCTATGCACCCACGGGATGGGTCTTTACCGTCAACACAAGACACGTCACCCTGTTCTGTACATTGCATTGTAAAGCTCCCTTGCCTTCCTCCTTGTACTTATGCCAGACGGGTTGGACGCACTAATGCACCATCAACTGTGCACTCTGGCATACTCCTTCTGCACCATTCCCCCTTGTCGATTCCTCGACTGGGTACGCGATAGGGGTTTCCATCCTTATTCCTTGAGTGATATTAGTCATGGGGCGAGTGACTGTTCTTTCATTCCAATTGAGTGACTGCGAGTTGAGTGTAGTATCCCTCATCATCGACGGATTTCCTGCGATTCCTTCAACCAGCTACCTCCTTGGGTATTGTTGCATGGTCCCTGCCATGAAGGACGTGCGCTGTAAAGATGCCTTGGTACCTCCTGCAGTCGACAACAACCCTGGACATGCCATTGACACTCACCCTTGCTTCTTGACGAAATGGGCCAAGTTTTTCTAACCCTCCCACTTTGGTTTCTTCGTGAAGATCATGTTTTAAGTGTGGGGACGTTAGTGGATGGTCTGTGGCGTGGTCCTAGGTCCCTGTTGCTTGGTTAACCCTATCCATTGAGGTTTTAAGTGTGGGGACGCGTCCCTGCGCGTCTACATTGCATATCCTCTGCATATGCCTTACCCTGCTCATGCATGTATGCCATGACTTGCTGTTGCCCTGATGGGGTCCCTTCCCACCGACCCGTTCATTTTCCACCCACCCTTGGGGCTGTTCCCTTGCAGTTTTCCTTCATTCCCTGATTTTGATGTCCTGCCATGAGAATGCACCCTATGTTCACCAAAGTCCAAATCCAACCTCATAGCCCTGTTCCTCTCTTTAAACTAACCATTTTTCCTTTTTACCTACCCCTGTTCCGGTGCACGGTTTTTGAGTTATTAATTTTTGAAGCATTTTGCGCAAATTAGCAAGTTTTCCATATGAACGCGCTTTGCTTGCTTCGGAACCGTGATCTGACATCATAGCCCTGACAATCACTTTTCCCCTGATATTTTTCCTTCTTAATCCACGTCATTCTGCTCCACGGTTTGTCCAATATTCATTTTCCAGTTTTTTTACACATTTTTCGTGCATCTTTTTGATATTTTTCCATGTGAACCTGCCCTCTTTGCATCGGAATTCCAATTTGATTTGACAGTCGTGTCCCTTGTGTCTTCCCTCACCTTTTTTCTTTTTCCTCCCCTTTTTTTTCGACTTTCGGATTTTTACGTATTAATTTTTAAATCAGTTTTCGGGAGTATTTTTGGAGTTTTTCGCATGTGAACCCTTCCTACTTCCACCGGAACTGCGATTTAACGTGATAACCTTGTGCCACTCCTTCCTGTGGACATTTTTCCTTCTTGCTGCATGTCATTTCGGCGACCGGTTCGTCCGATATTAATTTCCAATCCCATTTTCGAGTCTGTTTTTTGGGTTTTTTCCATGTGAACGCGTCTTATCTCAGTCGGAATTATGTTTTGATGTGATAGGATTGTCGGGCACATCTTTCTGCACAGTTTTCCTTTTTTTTGCACCTCATTCCGATGCACGGATCTCCTGATATTAATTTTTATTTGCGTTTTTTGATACGTTTTTTGTGTTTTTGCACGTGATTGCCCTTTCTCCCCCCTGAAACCTCCGTCATATATTTTCCTTGTTTTCCCCCTATCCAATACTCATCATCTACCGACAATGGTCAAACCTCTCTACTGGAAGACCTTTTGTGAGAAGGTCGGCAGGGTTATCACTAGTGTGCACCTTGACCAACCCAATTCTCTTGTTGTCAAGTACCTCTCTGATGAAATTATATTTCACATGCATGTGTTTTGTCTTTGTCCTGCCCACTTTTTGTTTTTCCGCTATTTCGTTTTGACGTCCGGATTGGGAGTTATTAATTTTTTTATTTTTATTTTTATGAGTATTTACGCGCCCCGTCCGGCCCGTGAACGCCCCTGTTTTCGATTTTACGCGTCTTAACGTGCCTCGGTCGCGTCCGCGTGCCTCGTCCCAGCATCCAGGCGCCCTTTCAATGCCGTCACGGCAAATTTTTTTTTTTACCTCGCCCCGCGCACGCACGCGGGACTCGTGTTGCGTGTGAACGTGCCTGTTTTTGGTTTTACGCACTTCGGGACGCCCCGTGCCCTCGGTGCCTCGTGGATCGCCGTCCCCGTCCCCTTTGATACTACCAATACCACTTGTTTTACTCCCACCCCGCGCATGGGTCCGGGCTGGGGGTGCACTCACTTTTTCATGCCCAACCACACACAACACACAACTTACATTAACCACACTAAAGCCAACAACTACAAACAAAACCAACAAACAAAACCCTTTTTAAAACAAAAGAAAAACAAAGCACACCAAAAAAAAAAACAACAACCAAAAAAAAAAACCAAAAAAAAAAAAACACACAACAAAACAAAACAAACTAACTAATATTACCCCCCAACCAAACCTAACAACTCAACCGGAATACAATCCAGTACACCACTTCCTCCGAAAATAAAAACAACACCCCCCAAACACACAATAAATACATAATTAATTTATTCATTTTACACAAAACACACCCACCACGATAACCCCTAACACCACACGCACCCAAACCACCACACCCTTCTTTTCAAACTTACACATTCACACAAAGCAACCTATTTATACAAAAAAATTATTAAAAAAAACCTTTAACCACCAAACAACTCAAAACAAGAGAGTAAAACACACGAATTCAAAACACACAACCCCTAACTGTCGCCTTCTGCGTTCTCCTTTCACGCCCCCACTTCACGACCTCCTGCTCCTGCCCCACGCTGCCCCGCCGACCCTTCGTCCCCGTCGCTTCACTGTCGACCTCCCTAGCGGTGCGTTCCATGCCCCCTGCCCCACCTAGCCCTACCTCCTCCTCTCCTCCTTCCGCCACTACAGTGCCCACAGCCTCCGGTTGAGCAACCGTTGTCTCTGAACCCCTCGGCTGGGGTGGTCCTCGCCCCCGACTCGGTGCCGTTCATCGCAGGGATCCTACGGTTGGCCAGACTGCACTTCTACCTCGCCCCCGCACCCTACCATTCCTGGTCTCCGCGAACGTCGTCACCATTCTCCAGATGATGCTCCTTCCCTGCCATCTTCAACGCCCTCGCGGAGGCCCTGCAACTCTCCCCGGAGAAGCTGGCTGCCAGCCGCCACATCCTCGCGAACTACGGCAACATCTCGGCATCAACTGTGCTCTTCGTCCTTAACGAGCTCCGTCGCCGCGACTCCCCCTCCGACGTTCAACCAGGCTGCGACTGGGGCATCGCCATCGCCTTTGGCCCCGGCATCACCGTCGAAGGCGCTCTCCTTAGTGTTGCTATCCAGCTAGTAGAGTCCCTCTATTTGGATACTAATCGTTCATTGTTCCATAGTGATGATGTATTTCCACATTCCTACCTAGGGTGGTGCCTATTGCCTCACTCAAAGCTCCTTAGTAGACCTTGAAGACATACTATTCTTAGCCCTTGCCGCGTCTCCTATGTCATCAATGGGGTTGTAGCCGCAGTGGTTTGATGTCCAATATGTACATGGGTGTATGAGTCCAAACCTTGGATGCATCCCTTGCGGCATCTTTCTCCTTTCAAGCCTTATCATAACGATTCACTAGAGTTTCACGAGTTAAGGAAAGGTAGCCGCATTTCTAGTTAGTAGGTAAGGAGTTAAAAGTGTGGCACGTTCATTTTGTTTTCAAAACTATCACAAAGTCTAGGAAGAGCTCAACATGGTATCACCCTAGATTATCTAGCCTACCAAATCCACGTTGTAACAAACCTTGATATAGTGACCACCTTCCAATATTTGCATGATGTCCTAGCATTTCTGCAAAAGCAAACTCCGGTTGCCACGCGACTTGATCTATCACTACTCTTCCAATATTTCACCATGACCTTTGTACGCCATGCAGTCACTTCTACGTTCTTACTCCTCCATGTTACTCCCCGTGAACGCACATATTCCATTATATATATATATATACATATCTCTATATATGTAGATTACATGCCATAATGACCATCCTCTTGGACTTAACACAAAAACAACAACACCTACACACAAAATTTATTTTTTTTAAACGAAGAGAAAAAAAACAACCAAAACATAACCTACCATATTAAAACACCCCTAACTTACCCTTAACATACAATAATCATACTTACCATTTCACCCACACCTTACTCATATAGTAATTGCATCTAATGTGATTTCCTTAATAGTGCTTTGATATTTCTTTTGTTTCTTTTTAAAAAAATATACTTAGGTCCTTCCTTTTTTTTTCTTTTTTTCAATCAGTGGTCTTTACTTTTCCTTTACTGGATTCACTTCTTTTGGGGGACTCTCCCGTGCGCATTTAGGCATTACATACACACCCCTTCCAGGTATTTATTTTATGTGCTTTATTTATTTTCATTTCTCCCTTAATCACAAATTAATTCTTAAAATGAACTCTTTATTCACCCACAGTTCCACCCGCATTAGCGCTCAACACACACATACTTTTTAATTAAAATAAACCTGTCGTTCACTTAGCACGCGCTACGTGCGCTACAGAGGCACTTTAATTTTTAATTAAAATGAACCAGCCGTCACACGAGCACGCGCTGGCAAAAAAACTCTCCACATCACCTTAATTTGTAATCAATGAACTTGCATTTAGAGACCCAGTCTGGGTGTCGCAGTCCGGGATTCGACTTAAAGCACCGTTTTCACCTAATAATTGGTAATTAAATTTATAATAAGGAACCGCCGTTTTCTTTCTAAGGTTTATCACTTAATAAAAATTCACCATTCTTAATAATTTATTAAAATGAACCCTTCATTAAATTAATTCCCCCCTCACTGCACTTAATTCCCCTTTTTAATGAACCGTTTCGTGGGATGGGTATGCGCAGTCATTAGAGTTATTTTCTTGGTCAAACACTGGTTTATCAATGATGTAGTCTTGATATGTGTCAGATGTGGTATTGTTTTGGTTTACTATCTTTGTTACGGTTATGGGTACGGTATGCAGTTTTTTCTTTTCTTGCTTGATATGGGTTCTGGGTGTTTGTCTGATGCATCGCATGAAGCTTTCGATCGCATTTGTCTCGAGGTCATGTCGAATTTTTTCTAGGTTGTGGTTTGCTTGGGGTTAGTTGGTCGAGTCACGTTTTCTTGTTTGGTTGTTCTCTTATCCTTGGTTTTTTTTGTCTGTTGCTTTGCAGGCATTCTCCTTGATTGTTTGTGTTTGTGGTGTGTGTGTAACCATCTGAATGGCGCCTTCTCATGCTCCTCCCCCTATCCAGTACGTCCCACTAGTTAGTAGGGATTACTCTTCCCTACTTACTTTTGAGTCTCTCACGAAGGCGGGACTCGCTGCTTTTGTGGCTACTTCTTTTCCATTGCTTCTAGAGGATTCGTCGTTATGTGATGAGTTTCTGGCCTCCTACAGCAAGAAGACAGGACTAGTCCAGGGCATTTCTATGACTTTGACACCTCGAGGCTTAGGGAAGGCTCTGTCTCTACCCTCCAAAGGTGAACCTTTTGTGACCACTCGTCAGCTTTTCTCTAATGAAGAGATTCTGAAGCTGTTGCAAAAGCAGACAAGGGAAATGCTGGATGTTAAGAAGGTGATTAACTCTTCAGGAGTTTCCTTTTCTATGATCACTAATCCTGTATGGAAGACGATCTGTCAGTTTCTCCAGGACAGGTTTATGCCTGCCAAAACGCCATCCCAGTACTTGTCCAAAGAGCTTTTTACAGCTTCCAGGATGGTGTTGAAAGGAGTTGCTATTGATTGGAGCACTTACCTCCTTACTAAAATGGATCAACATTTCGTCAAAGTCACCAGGGGTAATGTTACCAATGTCACATATGGATCATATTTGTCTGCCTTCTTGACCTATTCAGGTTTACAGAAGACTGTGTCTCCACCTCCTCCATCAGATCCAGTACCTCCTCCTCCACCTTCAGATGAGTCCGAACCTATTGATATAGAGGATGATGATTCTCCGCCTCCCCTGGTCATCCAGCGCAAATGCTTGAAGTGGGTAGCGGATAAAGCTCCTTCCGTACTTCCTTCAGTGTCCATCCCTGCTACCTCTGGCAGTGATCTCCCTGGGTATCTCACTTGTAATAACCTGTTCAGAGCACATCGAGAAGGATCATTGGACATATCAGTTCCCTCCCTGCACAGTCTAGTTTCAGGAGATGCAATTCCTTTCCTCTGTAAAGATATTCAAAGTTCCATTGAGTTGTCAGTAGCAGCCTGTGTTCAACAGCTGTACGCGTCTTTTTATGAAGAACTCATGCAGTCTAAGGACCAGTTGCATAAGGCAACATCTGAGTTAGCTTCTGCTAAGGATACCCTAGCAGATTTATTTAAGCAAATGGAACAGCAAACCCAACTGGTTGCCACCCAACACGATGAGCTCTCTTCTTTGAAAATCCAGTTACTAGAGGCTCAATCATAGGTTACTAGCCTTTCAGAGGAGAAGGAGAGGATGTCCCGAGAAGCGCAGGAGTTCCAAGCTATCTTAGATGATAAACTTTCAGCTTTACAGCTTGCTAATGACACAGTGGCCTCCCAAGCCTTCCAGATCCAGCAGTTACAAGATCAACTAGCCAAGTCCCGCTCTGTTCCTCCAAGCCCTAATGTTCCATTGATCCCTTCTCTTTCACAGCAAGACTTGGCTGCTCTTCAGAGACAGGCTACTTTGTGTCCTCTATTCCAAGATAAAGTGGAAAGATTGCAGTCCAGAATGGACTTGTTATGGTCTACATTTGAACAGTTTCAGGAATATGTCTCCCCAGACCATTCTTTCTTTGTCCACTACCACTTACAAAAGTTGGTCTTCTACATGAAGCTTTCCACGATGGATTTACCTATTCCAGAGGATGGCTGGAGTGGGGCTTGGTCTGCTGAGTTGTTGACAGAGGTAGTAAGAATGGTGTTTGAAGATTCTGTCCCGCCAGATACCATGTTGATGTCCTACATGTATCTACGAGGAGACTTGTTAATCCCAGATGAGGTGGATATGGCATGGTATGTGGGGGATGTGGTCTTACAGGCTGTTTTGTATGTCAACCATTTGAAGTTGCGCATAGCGGACATGTTTCACGGTTACTCCTCCAAAGTGGCTGATTGTCATGATAATTCGTGGCATCCCATGATTGATTCTGTGGTCCTGAATCACAGACAAAACACAGCTCCTATCTCTGCCCAGAGTACTAATCAACTGAGGATGGATCTCTTAGCCTATCTTTCAAAACATAATCCATTTGATGCTACCTTCTTTGATGCCTATCATCGACGATCTCTCTTAGGACCTTCTGTTCCTACCCTCCTCTATTATCAACAAATGGCTCACTGCTATGCTATATATCTTTCCCTTTGTCAATCTAATTCCACCACTATTTTACCCCTTCTTTTCCAACCTTCATCTTTCCCTCAAATTCCCATTTTTACATACTGTTCCTTTATTGAGGATAGGGTATTTTCCCCTTCTCCACCCTGTCCTTCTCCATCCATTCATGTACCCTCTACATTTCCTATTTATCAGTTAACACCCTTCCTTAGTGATTCGCTCCAAATTTCTACTACTCCTTCTTTAACCTTTTCTTCCTTTTATGATTTTTCCTATCCCTCCCTTCATCCACTATTCCTTATTCTATTACCCTCTCCTAACACTTCCATATCTCAACCACCTCAGTTGGTTAGTGACTGTGACGGGTTTGATAATCAGATTTCTAGAAGACGGGGATGGAGTTTGGATGATTGCCTTACAGGACCTCAGATCAATTGGCCAGTAATTCCAGGAGAATGGACAGCTTCCAGTCAAGCTTATCAGAACTATGTTCATTTTGCTCAGCAGTATTCACAATCTGCAGATCCTTCAGTGAGATTAACTGCTTACTTTGCTTGGTACCTGGCGTATATGCATAGGCACTCTCATAATGATTCCAAGCCTATTCCAAAGTTGTGCATGAATGTCAATGTGAGCATTGATTCCTAGCAGCTGGATATTTTGTATTTTCATGCCCTTTGTTTGCCTAGCAGATACTTGGTCCTGTTGGAAAGGATGTGTTGTCTCCAGTTTTTTCAAAATCATCCCAAAAACTTTGTAGATGAATCCTTGTCTATGGATCGTTTCCGACAACATCAATCTTTCAAGAGGGATCATCTTCATTGATACCTTTCCAATGTATGGTGGATGCTTTTTAATGAAAATCTCTCTTTTTGGAGGAGTCATTCAGATGGTTGTGTTGTGTATTCGTGTTTATGTTGTGAGTTCATTTATGTCAAACGAACGTGGTGGTTTCCTATTGGATTTCGTGTACAAGCTACATTTTGGAGAATTGTGGTGATGGGGTCGTGGTTGGAGAGTTGAAGCTGATGCTGATGAAGAAGAAGAAAACTCTTATATCCTTTACAAATTTGTTGTGATTTCTAGTTTGATAAGAAGTGTTAATGTAAAACGGGTTTTCCTTTCTTTGTATTTTTATATCAGAACCAGGTTATAAGTTGGGGTCGTGGTGGATGGATTCTTTTTGAAAAGATATTGAAGATTAAAGTTGCGATTTTACCTGAACTTGTATTCCCTTTTTCCTTGAAATGACTTGTTTTTTGGCTGATTTTTGTTGTTTTTGAGAGGTGAATGGTTGATTTTATGAGATGATTGATTGGTTTGGAAGTGGTTTGAGAGTGTTTTGGATGATAATGATTGTGTTTTGGAAGTTCATGATGTTTATTAGTGGTTCTGTGATGTTCTGATAGGTTCTGATTGGTTCTGTATATCTTCTGTTTTGCTCTGTTTTGGTCTGTTTTGTTCTGATTGTCTTCTGTAAGGAGGGATGGAGTATTGATTGATGAAGATTGAGATCTTGTGAAAGTTTATTGAATGGTTTGTGAGAGTTTGGAATGGTTTAAGAATAAGTTATGAGGTTTTAATGACCTTCTGTAACCTTCTGTAGGTCTTCTGTAGAGCTTCTGTCTCTATTCTGTTCTGTTCTATACTATAGATGTTCTGGTACTGTTCTGTGACTGTTCTGTATGCTTCTATATGTGTTCTGATGGATGAGAGTGTAGCTTGGGAAAGTTTTCTAGCCTTGGAAAGAGGTGAATACAAGTGCAAAAGAGCTGAAAGAAGTGGAAGAAGTAGCTGCTGAAGACTCAAGTGAAGACTAAAGTGAAGTGACAGTAGTGAGCTATGAAAGGACACTGTAGTGGCTCTGGTGACTCTTCATATCAGACATACCTCTTGGGAGGGGTATCCACGACCTAAGAAGGATTATTGAGAGTGATTTTAGAGAGATTGTAGTGAGGATATGATGTATTATTGATGGAGAGAGAGAGAGAGAGTCAGAGATAGCCAATTCTACTGAAACAGAGTGATTGTATGTGAGAGATTGAGAGAGAAGGCTATGAAGATATTGAAGATGAATACTATGTGATGTATTTCCATTCAAAGATGGTGTATTCCTTTGCTTTCTTTGTTCTATTGATGGATTTTATGAAGATATTGAAGAATATGGTTGATTCTATCAAATCCGTGGGAGATCTACATGATGCTGCATGAAGATTTGTTGTGCTTGGTGTTCTTTTCTTCATTGTGATCATATGAAACATAATAAACAAGCTTGTTGATGTTACAAGATAGATTTTCTTGCAAGAGAATTCCCTTTTCCTTGGTGTTCCTCTTGGGGCTCTAGAGTCACCTCATGTATACCTGCTGTTGGTGTACGATTCATGACATACACTGCAGTCATTACAGCCTCTGCCCAATATGCATTTGGTAGGCTTTTCTCATTCAACATGGCTCTAGCCAATTCCATGATCACCCTGTTTTTCCTTTCTGCCACACCATTTTATTGTGCTGTGTACCTGCATGTCAATTGCCTTTTAATTCCATGAGCTGCCAAGAAGTGATCAAAGTCTTTAGAAACATATTCTCCACCACTATCAGATCTCAAGCATGAGATGTAGCAAGCCAATTCTTTCTCCACATGTCTCTTAAAATCCTGAAAAACATCCATGACATCACTCTTGTGCTTTAGCACATACAACCATGTGTACCTACTATAGTCATCTATGAATGACACATAGTAACGTGATCCCCCAAGAGATGCATTCTGTGAGAGTCCCCATACATCAGAATGTACAAGATGTAATGGTCTAGTAGTAGTACTTACATGCCTCATAAATGGAAGCCTTGATTGCTTTCCAAATTGACAAGACTGACATACATGTCCCGATTCTGCATTCTTGAACTTAGGAAGTCCAAGTACAACTTGTTTATGCTGCATATTCTTCAACTTTTGAACATTTACATGTCCAATCCTTTTATGCCATATCTCAATGTCCCTTATTGCAGCATTTTCATGTGAGTACATAGCAGCATTCAATGCTGGAATTTTCGTATCCAATGTAAACATCCTGCCATTTCTTTTGCCTTTAGCAATGAGTTTGCATCCTTGACCATACTCTTCAATGTAGCATCCATCTCTATTGAATCTAACTTGTAGATTTTGTTCAGCCATTTGTCCCACAGAAAGCAAGTTTTTGGTTATGGAGGGTACATGCAATACATCATAAAGACTCTTTTTCCTGTCACCATGCATCATCAAGGGAACAGTACCTGTATGCATAATGTCATGTTGCGTATCATCCCCTGTGCAAACATATCCATGAGCACCTTCTACCAATGTGTCAAACCACTCTCCATGAGGAGTCATGTGGTTAGATGCCCCTGAGTCTATATACCATACATCATCTGCTTTGCCATGTATAGGCAACCCTTTCTTCACATGTTGCATTGCAAACAATCTGTCATCCTCCTGCATACCACTAGAAGAAGCATAATTACCATGTTGCTTCCCTCTTGCTCTCTGATCATTCTGCTTTTTGTAGCACTCCTTAGCTACATGCCCGTATTTGCCACAATAATGACAATCCTTATTTGCATTTGATTGTTGTCCATGACTCATTTGAGGCTGCTGCCAAGTGCCTCTTCCTCTAGGTGAATAACCTCCTCTTCCACGAGCATTTGAGGCACCTCTATTTGCTTGAGGCTGCCTATTTTGCCATCCAGTAGCTTGCTGTCCACGGGCTGCATATGCATTTCCAGCACCTCTTCCTCGAAAATTTGATCTTCCTCTTCCACCTCTACCCCTTTGATTTGAGTAGAAGACACTGTCCCTACTGTTTTTAGACCCACTGGAACTTGTATTAAGTCCAAATTTCACTTCTTCATGCAAAAGAAGTGCTACAAGTTCATCAAAGTCAGGCTTCTCCTGACGCACTGAAATGGAAGTATCAAACTGCTTATATTCCTGTCCAAGTCCATGGAGGGTAGT
This sequence comes from Lygodium microphyllum, assembly GCF_053477565.2. Taxonomy (NCBI): domain Eukaryota; kingdom Viridiplantae; phylum Streptophyta; class Polypodiopsida; order Schizaeales; family Lygodiaceae; genus Lygodium; species Lygodium microphyllum. The sequence goes on along the minus strand of NC_141159.1, from coordinate 94,300,601 downwards.
AGCTACCAAATCATCATCCTCAACTTCAGCTCCAATTGATCCTAGTTGTTCTGCAATGGATCTGATCTCACTGACATAGTCCTCAATAGACCTTCCATTTCTGGATATGTGGCTGAACTTTTGCTTCAGTTGTGTCTTTCTTGCATTAGTAACATGCCCATAATTCTTCATCAATAAGTCCCAAGCAGCTTTTGGGGAAGTACAATTTGCAATTTGCATAGCCTTTGTGTCTGACACACATAGTGACAACCAATGCAAGACCTTGCTGGCCTTTTCCAACCAAGTCCTGTGTGCCTTCAACTGATCCTGTGTTGGAGGTCTATCTTTCGATAGCTTGGGCTCATCTTCAAGACCTGTGACTAGGTCCCAATAGCCTCTTCCAATTAAAAAATTAGACATCCTGAATTTCCATAGAACGAAATTGTTATAGTCCAGCTTCTCACCAACTATCTGAGTGATAGTATCCTTCTCTCCTGTGTTTGCCATTTTAAAGCCTTAAGCTTTGCAAAACCAGTCAATTTTCCAAAAATGCCAGCAGGCAATACACTTCCATGATCTATAGTACAACCAGTTTTTACTGCAATCAGTAGTCTGTCAAATCAGCCTCATAGAAGTCAAGCTTGAGCATACAATGCTCTTGAGTATGCACACGTCTATCACTGACCATTTAGTGCCACACTACCGACATCTGTGATGAGCATCCTTGAACTCCACAAATACATTCAATTCAAAAAAAAACTGCACAGATTTCAGCCTATATGACTGCATAAGATCCAATACATGTAGGAAGTAAATACTCAGTATTCCTTCAACTGACTGCAGTTGGAAACATGAGCCAAATACAACCTTCAAATATTGATACCAATTGTACCCTTGAATTTACTGCTCAGGACTTGCTGCAGAAGGTAAGCATAACTTGTTGAATTGTTTTCATAGTCCAGAGGAAAAAAAACTGAAACATTTCTTTCTTGCTGTCCATATTGAATACTGATGGTTATTCTCCAAAGTACACACCCATACATGCTTAAATAGCTGTAAAGCATACGACTCTTGCTGATTAGCAGACTATTGCACACTAGACAAGCTTAACCTTGAAATGCAGCTAGTAATTCAGATGTTCCAGCAGTCCTCAATGAGAAGCCCCTTATTTTCCACTCTCCAATCCAACATCACAGTCTGAATGTATAGCAAACATGGTTGATGCAGAACGACTGGCTGTAGCGGAACCTCTGTAGAAGCAATAGGAGACACACTACTTCCAACATGAGTGCCATCTTCTACTTTTCTTCAAGTAGACAAACTACCAGATTTGGATAGCTCACAGTTGTTGAATGGACAATCTAAAGGAATCAAGGCAATGTGACAGTGAAGCTTGATGTCTATAGCTTTGGGATGGTTCTATTAGAATTGATCTCTGGAAGAAGAGATGATTGACAGTTCTCAATCTGCTGCAGAGCATAATCTCATCTCTCGTGCCATGTCCTTTGTTATTTATCTTGAGCCCGCTGCCTGCGTGTAGCCTTGCTGACAAGGTTCAAAACTAGAGGAGAGACGAAGCTCCCATCAGGAGTCGTATTGTATGGCGCTGGGCTGGGTGCCAACATTTTGTGGAAGACAGTGAAGAGCTGCTGTAGGATGCGGTGGTAGAAAATAGCCTTTGAGCTGGCAGCGTCTTCTCACTCACTGCTTTCTCACTGCTGACTACCACATCAGTGATGGGAAATTGCATTTACAGTCGTACATAGATCTCTCTCTCTCTCTCTCTCTCTCACTAACAGGAAGGGCGAGAAACTCCTCCACTCGCTGCTTCATGGCATCGATCACAGAGGGAGCCACACATGGTTGATGACCTGGAAGAACCCCCACTCCAGGCAGGCCTTGTGGATGGCGGCATGGATCTCGTCCAGTTTTAGTCTCGCGAACCCAAACATATCTGGCTGCTCTTCAGAGTATGCTGGTCACACAGCATGGATCTCGTCCAGTTTGCTGCTCTTCAGAGTATACTGGTCACACAGCGTGGATCTCGTCCAGTTTGCTGCTCTATTGCACGCCGTTGAATTCTTGGAGCATAGCAGGTTTTGAACATCAACAGCCTGCTCTGATACCATATTAATGTTTTGAGAAAAAAGACATGGAGACAAAGGCTCAGGCCCAAGGGTAGCAGACAGCTCCCTTCAGTTCATTCTCCATTATCCACACACAGTCACTCACAAGTCAACTGTATGTACAACACATACTCAAAGATAAACTGACCTAAATCTAATCATGGTTAAGTCAGTGTGACTTAACCTTATTCACTGAGGTAAACAACTAACAGAAGACAAATGAGCTTGAGTCTCAACATACTTCTATTGGACAAAAGGGATATATAATTCTCATGTATGGGCAAGAGACAAAGATTAACTTAAAGATAAGTTAAGGAACTTGTTTGATAAAAGGACTGCTTGTTTTGTTTTTGTGTATGTGTTGTAAATTACCTGAATGAACTCTGTGCCCTAAAAGGCTTAATTAATGAAGCTAATTTTAAATGTCGCACATAAATGTGGTAGGACCTAATTAGAAAACTAAAGCTATCAAGGAAAGCGGGCGGACGGAATCCCCCAACAGGTCCCAGAGAACTGGGAGGCTTCTCACAAGGATTTATCATCGGATGACTTTAGGTATTGTTAAGTAATTCATGCCGTTTTAGAGGACCGGAATGGGACTATGCCCTACGGGCAGAGAGGTTGAGCGGTGCATTCCTCTCGTTTCGCATTCTCTTTGAACCAAGTGCGACATGGGTCTACTTCGACTTGGGTATCTCTGCATAAAGTAGGATGCCTAGGATTCGACGCTAGAATGTTGTTAGGAGACCTTGGCCAATGGGAGTCCAAATTTCAGATCGATCTTAGTGGGTTCGGCCATGAATGTTTCGTTGCGAGGCGGATTCGGGAAACCCTAGGCAACAAAACTTGAAACATTCCATGGGAGTGCCGAGCAATGACGCTTAGATTCGTTTCTCGATAGATCGCTAAAAGCGTGCCTAGATAGCCGATGGGCGGGCACGTTACATGATCAAAATCTTTCATCTCAACCCACCCCCTTCTCCCATACCTTAATCCCTCAGAACAAACAACAAGAGGAGAGAGGACAGAGAATGACTAAAATTAGATCTTTTGATTCTATGCAATACTTTCGCTCATTTCTACAACAATGGAGGGTGAGGAAAGTCTTCATCTTGTTGCCCGCAACATTCCCTTGATGATCAATAGTAGCAAAATCATAAAAAATGCCAAATTTGGGGCACAAAAAAAGGTGTCCCACCCCACGTTGTCGCACGGATAATGCATGGGAGTTTGTGAAGTCACTCATCGTAGGGACACTTGGCGAGATGGAAGCCCTCCTTCACAAGAAGCCTCTTGAGAGATACAAGAAACCTTTTTGAAAAATCAAGAAGCCTTCTTTCAAAGAGTAGGATGATCTCCAAGCGCCTCTCCTACCTCTCTTTATATAGTTTTTTCAAACCTTGCTTTGGGTCTTTCTTTACATAAAGCATGAAGCTTTTTATGCCTGTAGCTTTTCCTTAAAGGCTGAAAGCTATAACATTAAGGCACAACATTTAAAACCTGAAAGCTAAAGAATAAGCCTTTAAGGCTTTTATATGAAGTGTTACGTTAACGCCATATTGCCAGCGTTTAATGTCGGCTCTTGCGTTGGTCGTCTTCATCGGCAGCATATTAATCTAAGGTGGAGCTGGAGGTGCAGGCAGAGGTTCTTTCTCTTCAGACATCCTTATCATACTGTTCATCTAATCGGACATCCGACTCCTTAATTCCACCTAATTATTCTGCCAGGTTTAGGGGACATACTATTTTCACTAGCCTGCCACCGACACGGAATGGATAGTGGTTCAGTGCGTGTTTCTCCTTATTATCACAACGCTGCCAACAATGGCAGAGCTTCTAGATAAACAAACTCAAATGTCAACAATGAAGATTTGAGAATATTCTATTCAACGTCCCTTCGAAAATCAAATAATCGCATTCCATAAATGTTTCTACATACCATTTCCATACCTTGAAAAAGTTTCTACATACCATTTGCATACCTTGAAAATTATACATGTATCGGATGCTTAAAACATGTACGCTTTTATGAGATGAAGGTTCTTTGAAGATGAAGTAGTCAAACAACTGGGGTGGAGAGAAAGTTGGCAATCGATCCGCACCACAATTTTTCCAACAGCCTAAATATAAACTTCAATCCTTCATTCTCCCTCAACATCTCATGTCAACCTCCTCTTAGTCTCGATTTTTCTCATTTATTACTCACTACAAGATATAGGCCTTATACCGACGTTAAAAGCGACGAAAATGTAAATAACAAAATTTGCTCCCGTCGTCGCAAAAAGCGTCGTTATTGGCAATGCCATAGAACAGTCGGTATCAGCGTCAGTATCAGCGTCGTTATTGGCGTCGGTATCAGCGTCCCAAATACCGACGGTCTGTGACGATAATAACGATGCCAATAACGATGCGAGCAGTAAATTTACGACGCTAATAGCGATGGTAACAGGGGAAAAAAAATTTGGGGCTTACATATAGCACTATGTGCTTTATTTGGGCCATACAAAATAGTTTCTGAACTGTGTACAATGCTCATGCAAACAAAAACAAAGTATACTGAAATCATAACGCTGATACATGAAATAAATACATGATCGCATAATGAAAGCGATTGGTACAATCATGACAAGATATCACTAATACAAAGAAAATGTCTACACAGATCAGGCGATCAAAAAAGAAAGGTGTGTGAGCTCCAGGGATCCAAGGGCGAGCTATATATCCTCGCCATTCGAAAGCTCGTCCCACCGCAAAGGAGCATCGAACGAACTCTGCAAAAAAAGAAACAACAAGACATTAGTCCACCATACAATAATGCATTCTAATTAAACATGGTAACTACGGACAAGAAAGATGAGTGACTTATAGGGCCGCCGCGTCTATACAATCGGTCGATCAATGTAGTGAGACTGTGCCTCTCTACATATCGAGTCTCAAGGCCAATCGGATTGCGATTTGTAATGGAGTACTGCAAAGAAAATAAAATATTAACTGTTAGAAACATGATTGTCAGTACAAAGGATATTGCAAAAAAATAAGCAAGCAAAACAAAAGAAAAACTTACAAAGTCCTCCAAATATGTCATGTGGCCGCCACTCCCAAGATGATGGACCACTCCGGCCTCGAGTCATGCCCTCGCCGCCTCGCGCTGTTGACTCCAATGTCATGGAGAATATGTAGCCTCCTCCCTCAGTCGGCACCAGTCATCCATGTCTAACCACTCGGGCTTTGTAGCCCCACTCTTGAGTGCCTTGCGTGCGTCCGATCGTCTGTGTGACATATATGCACGCATGCAATCCATCATCCAGTCCGTAGAAAATCTATCTACTGAGGCTGGAACCGGAAACTCCTCATGCAAGGATGCTACTATGTAGTCCTTGCTCCCCTCTAGTATGTTCTTCCAATGTCTAAGACGTTGTGCTGAAAAACTTGTTGGCACAACTCTCTCATGCGAGCCATCACCCTCCTCCCCTCATCATTCATGATGATGGCTCCTGACCTATCATCGACTAGATATGCATATCCCCCTGGGGTATGCCTAAGATGGGTCCTCTCCTATCTGCGTCCATGCTCCTGGGCATATCCAGGAGACCCCTGTGCATCCGGTGTATCGACCGAGGTAATATCTGTCGAAGTGGCACCCATAGGGGTATTACCTGCAGACGGCTGAGCAAAAGCCGGAGTAACTGGAGTAGACGTCTCCACAGGTGTGACAAATCGTGGAGGTGATACAACTCCAGCTAAACGACGAGACGGAGACACCGCGTCCGTGCCTCCACAGCATCCATCTGAGCCTGAGCCACTCTCCTGGAACCGCCACGAGAGCGAGGAGTCGCACCTGTATCCTGTGCCGACCACGGGCTCACTGCCTCCATATCTCTGCAGCATCCTCCTAACCCTGAAGCACTCCCTTCCTCTCGCCCAAGTCTGGAGCGTCAACCTCGTCTGCTCGAAGCTGAAGCATCCGATCGTGCTAAAATAGATCTAGCAAAGCAGCCTGACGATGCCCGAGACAGCTCCTGGTCTGCCATGTCTCTGAATCTCACGATCTGGTCTAGAGACATGCGTGTGAAGATATTCTGCAACTCCTCATCGCTCATCCCTCGACTCATCCTGAAAATGTCACTTGCACAAATAAAAAATGATGTTAGAATAATCAATTTAAATCATACAAAGCACGGTAATATAAATCTTAAAAAAATGATCTCACTTAAAATGCATATCTTATGTACCTTTATAAGCGATTGGTCAACGAATTGAGTAAGTGGATGCTCCAAGGTATGAAGTATCATATGGTCCCATGTCAATCTTCTGTCACAACTCCGCATACACTGGAAGGTTGATAGACATGTCACCACAAAAGGATGAGTCCACCTCATTCTCAAAGAATTCTTGGACTCCTGTATTTCCATCATTGTTAGCCGATGCTGGCTCCAAGCTTTCGGTGGCCTCCACCCCTTGCAATATCGACCCCTCTATTTGCATATTGTCTTCATCTATGCTCGGAACATCACTTTAATCATATACTCTTGCACTTCGGGGAGTTGAAGGTATAACATACCACCATCGAGGTTGTCGGGGGTTTGGATAGAAGATTACATGTTCACAAACACGTACAAGAGAGTTTAAACTATTGTGACATATACCATGTCATAATACAATTAACAAACAAATGAGTCCATGCACCTATTCACAATGGGCCGGCAACACAAAGGTGTCGCGCAAATCCATCCATTTTTTTTCGGAATCTATTTCGAGAAATCCAGATGGACCTCGTCGAACTGTTGCTCCAGCTCCTTCAAGTACCACTTTGAACCATTGCACATCGAATAGTATCATGGAGAAGCTACGGTAATCCACCGTAACAATACTTTGCAAGTTCCCAAAATACTCCATCTAATCTATAACCGTGTTTAGATCCGTTTCTCGTCGCCGACTCTCTTACTCGAACCTTGCCATGATACCACAGTCCATTGTGGAGCGCATTTTGTCGATACGCTCCATACGAAAATGCCGTTCGTGCGACCACGCTGCATTATATATTTTGTACTGTGCATTGAAATACTCAAATTAAATGTCGCATACTATAGAAAGCCATGGAGGGATATTGTAGAAAGCCATGGAGAGATATATTTTGTACTATATTGAAACACTCAAATTAGATGTCCTTTCTTCATAGAAGGCCATGGAGGGATATTGTAGTTGACAAGGACTATAGGCCACACATTGTAAGAAGTTGAGTGCAAACCGAATGGGTTCACGCCATCCATTGCAAGATCGAGCCGAAAATAGATCTAGCAAAGCAGCCTGACGATGCCCGAGACAGCTCGATCTTGCATTGGATCGAGCCGAAAATAGATCGAGCCGAAGATTCCATGTGCGTGAATCCATTGATATTCGTTGAACTCCATCCATGGACCTATTCTGCGCATGCCACGTTGTCAAGCTCGCCATGCCAGACGTACAAAACATGTGGTTTATACGGGGGATAAGCAGAAAGTGTTTGAGAACTTTTTGAGAGATGGTTTGCCCTTGCAAGTCATGTCGATACCTGTGAGCACCACACCTTGGACATGTCTCCATAGTCCTGTATTTTCCTCGAAATAGTATGCAATCGTTGATACATGCATGGATATTATAGTCCATGCCAAGCTTTTGTAAAACATATCGTGCATCATCACGAGGCTCAGGCATGATATTTGCAGGAGGTAATATATGATATTTCAATAACCTGAAAAAAATCATAAAACACCTTGAAAAAGCACAAATGTTTTTAATAATAGTGCCAAAAAAAATTAACGAAGGGTATATACAAGGTACCTGAACAACTCGGTCACACTCACATCACTCCACTCGTATTTTGCTTGCACACTTAAAAGTGCAAGCAGTGTCTTCAAGCGAGATACTCGGCATCCATCATATAATGGTATGGATGCTTCCTCTCTAAGCGGATCAGAAGTCTTGATATCCATGGGAATCAGTGCATCGATCATTTCCTCTATCTCAGGCTCCAAGATTGTAGGTAGGTCTGGAAGGCTGACTATCTCTTCTAGCATTGACAGTATAGATTGGCCTTACAAGTGGTGAATTGGCTCATGCACTCCATCCATCGCACGCCCACGAACTCTTCTAATTAGCCGCAAAGGGTGCACTCCTCCTTGGGATGAGACGTCACTTCCCTGGATAGAAAATTTGCCAGCCAGACCCAATCTTATTGTATATGATATTCAATTAGCTTGCGAGTACAATGCATGATTGATATTAACTTTTCTTACCGTTTGCTGAAAATCCGCAATCGCTTGATCAATGATCTCATATTGAAAATCGCCAAATCGTCATAGGTGTTCTATAGACAATCGACGTTTTCATCTAGTTACCAGCTTGCATTGAGAGCAAGGACATGGGACACGCTGATTAAGATATGCCTCGCGATCTTGAACAACAGGACCTTCATCGTTTTCCATTTTGTCTACGTTACGACAAACAATTTGTTTTTGTTATCATTCTTTTTTTCTTTCTTAAATTGTTCTCCTCTCCTTCCATCTCTCTCTTTTTTTTTCTTAAATTGTTATCCTCTCCTTCCATCTCTCTCTCTTTTTCTACGTTACAACTACGACCACGACCACACAACTACGACTATGACTACGACCACGACCATTACCACGGCCATGGCCACGGCCACGGCCACGACCACGACCATAACCATGACCACGACTACGACGACCATGACCATGACCATGACCACGACCACGACCACGACCACGACCACGACCACGACCACGACCATGACTACGACTATGAATACGACTACGACTACAACCACGACTACGACCACGACCATGACCACGACCACGACTACGACTACGACTACGACTATGACCACGACTACGACCACGACCACAACTACGACTACGATCAGGACCACGACAACCACGACTACGACTACGACCACGACCATGACCACAACCACGACCACGACCATGACCACGACTATGACTACGACTACTTATATAGAGATGAAGAGAGAGACAAGAGTTGAGAGAAGAGAGAGGAGAAAGAGAGAGAGATCCAACTAGAGCATTTTACACCCATAGTCAACACATAGTGGAAAACACAAGCACCAATTGACATTGAATTATGGCAAGAAAATCCACCACAAAACAATAGTTATAATACTTGAGGTAGGATTTCAAAGTCTTATTGATTTCAATCTGTCATGGATGCCATACTATGGGTAGATTGCACTCACTAAGAATAGGATTGGCGATTCACCTCATCTTCTCTCCATCATCAATAGAATTCTCATTTACCATTTACAACTCACCCACCTTCTCTACACGCTATTGCACACTACAATCTCTATGAGGGCATGAGATTGGGATCTCCACATATACCAAAGCATGATCTCTAGCTTGATGGTTGCATATATACTACTACTACTCATGGAATAAACCTTAAAATAGTTATTATGCTCAAATATATGCTTGTTAGAGCAGAAATTTGTTCCTAAGACTATTTTAAGGAAGAAAGAGGGTTAATGATAAAAGAGTGTCCTTCCTTGCAAGTGATTTTATATTATATTTATTAATTAAAATTGATAGTTGAAGATGAGTTTCCTAAGAGATCTTGTGGTGATGCTGTTTTAGTTTTGCGAAGCATATGAATGATACTATTTTAGTTTTTTGTATTTGTCTTTTTAAGAAGAGATTGATTTTTATGGAATATCCAAAGTTATTTTTGGATTTACGTTATGAAAAATGAATGTTTTTCATACTGATAGGCTAATTTCCTTCGTTGTATACTTGCGTGGTGGAGGCTAGGACAAGCCCCATGTATGAGAGGTCTCTTTGCAGGAAGAACATTATGTTAGGAGGCACAAGTATGCTAGGGCTCTCTAGCCATATATCCCTTAGGTTTGTTGAGGATCGGCCTAACTCCTATGAGCCTAGGATGAGCTTATTGTAAGGTCCTATTTACTTTTCTCTCTTTCTCTCCCTCTCTCATTTCCTCTCCCTCCCTCACCCTCACCTTCTCTTTCTCTCTTTCCTTATTAGGTTTAATGATTTTTCTCTCTCCTCTCCCTCTCTCATTTTTTTCTCTCTCCTCTCGCTCTCTCATTTCCTTTTCTCTCTTTCTCTCCCTCTCTCATTTCCTCTCCCTCCCTCACCCTCACCCTCTCTTTCTCTCTTTCTCTATAATATTTAATTATTATTTTTCTTTTTCTCTCTCCTCTCCCTCTCTCATTTCATTTTCTCTCTTTCTCTCTCTCTCTGTCACATTTCCTCTCCCTCCCTCACCCTGACCCTCTCTTTCTCTCTTTTCCTATTAGGTTTAATGATTTTTCTCTCTTTTTCTCTCTCCTCTCTCTCTCATTTCTTTTTCTCTCTCCTCTCCCTCTCTCATTTCCTTTTCTTTCTTCCTTTCCCTCCCTCATTTTCTCTCCCTCCCTCACCCTCACCCTCACCCTCACCCTCACCCACACCCACACCCTCTCTTTCTCTCTTTTCCTATTATGTTTAACATCTTTTCTCTATTTTTCTCTCTCCTCTCATTCTCTCTTTTTTTCTCTCTCCTCTCCCTCTCTCATTTACCTATTATGTTTAATCTCTTCCTCTCCCTCTCCCTCTCTCATTTCCTCTCCCTCTCTCATTTTCCTATTATGTTTAATGTCTCCCTCCCTCTCCCTCTCTCTCTCTCCCTCTCCCTCTCCCTCCCCCTCTCTTTCTCTCTCCCTCCCTCTTCCTTTCCCATTTCCTCCCCCTCTCCCTTTCCCTCTCTTTCTCTCCCTCTCCCTCTCCCTCTCCCTCTCCCTCTCCCTCTCCCTCTCCCTCACTCTCATTTTCCTATTATGTTTAATGTCTCCCTCCCTCTCTCTTTCTCTTTCCATCCCTCTTCCTTTCCCATTTCCTCTCCCTCTCCCTCTCCCTCTCCCTCTCTTTCTCTCTCTCTCCCTCCCTCTCCCTCTCTCGTTTCCTCTCTCTCCCACTCCCACTCCCTCTTCCTCTCTTTCTCTCCCTCCCTCTCTCTCTCTCCCATTTCCTTCCCCTCCCTCTCCCATTTCCTCCCTCTCCCTCTCCTCTTTCTCTCTCATTTCCTCTCCCTCTCTCAATATACACAATTTATACAAAAAAAAGTAAAAGAGAGAGAGAATGCACTCTCTGTCCCTCTCGTTCTCTCATTTCATCCCCCTCCCTCTTCCATTTCCTCCCTCTCCCTCTCCCTCTCTCATTTCCTCCCTCTCCCTCTCTTTCTCTCTCTCTCCCTCCCTCCCTCCCTCCCTCTCCCTCTCTCATTTCCTCCCCCTCCCTCTCCCATTTCCTCCCTCCCCCTCTCCCTCTCTTTCTCTCTCATTTCCTCTCCCTCTCTCAATATACACAAAAATATAAAAAAAAATAAAAGAGAGAGAGAATGCACTCTCCCTCCCTCTCCCTCTCTCATTTCCTCCCCCTCCCTCTCCCATTTCCTCCCTCTCCCTCTCCCTCTCTTTCTCTTTCTCTCCCTCCCTCTCCCTCTCTCATTTCCTCCCTCTCCCTCTCCCTCTCCCTCTCCCCCTCCCTCTCCCTCTCTTTCTCTCTCATTTCCTCTCCCTTTCTCAATAAACACAAATTAAACCCTAAACAAGTAAAAGAGAGAGAGAGTGGACTCACTGTAAAGATTCGAAGGAGGGTTTGGCGGCTCCTCTTCGTGACGGCGGCTCCTCCTCTTCTTCACAAACGGTGGCGGCGGCGGCAGCGGTGAGAAGCCTTCTTCCTCTCTTTCTCTCCCTCTAAGAAAAATTGTCACTCTCTCTCTCGCTCTTCCTCTCAAAAACTTTCACGAATGTGTGAAATGAAACGCGCTCGGGTTCGCGTTTTTTTCTCTGTGGGGCGTCGTTATTTGTGTCACATTTGCGCAACGTTAATAGCGACGCCACTATTTATCGTCGCTAATCGGCATCGCTATAGCCTGATATCCTTGTAGTGTGCTGCCACCCTGCCAATCAATTTATGCCATCATCTTTATTTGTCTTTGTTAGACTTTGTATCGAATATTCGCACTCCAGAATATCCTTGAATCTTTAGTGTTCCTTTATAAGGATGCCACTCTGTCCTTCTATGTAATAACCTTTCAAGCTCCAAAACCTTTGTCACCCATGCTCCCAAAAGTATAGCTTTCAAAAGCCACTTGATTTTGACATGTATGCTAGTAATCTTTGAAGAAAAGTTTGGTGACAACAAAGCAGCTTGGGACTGCAAACGTTTGATTTTCACATGCTCATACCAACATCAATTCCCATATGAACAATGTCCCCTCAATAATCTCTAATCTGCTAAGAATCTTCCAAGATAAGCCCATTGTTATTGGGCATACTCCATGTATTTAGTAATGTTCCGATCTCTTTCTGATAGTAGTAGTATCAATATTTTTCTTGTGACCTCAAATAATTGTTAATGTAGCAATAGCCATGTTGTTGCATCAACTTCCAACTTCAATCTTTAACTCTTGATGATCCATCAATAAGGAAAACATGCCACAAAATCTCGTGACAAGAAGAATTTCCATGCTACTTGTCTTTAAAATCCACAACTTTGCTTTGGGTTGATCACTGCAGCAAGTGTTACAATGCAATGTGCCCTGCTAAAAATATGCTATGAAATATAACTTTGTACTCATCCACTCATGATTCGAGAAAATATGCAATGTTGGTGCGATGCAATCAATCAAACAATGGTCACATGAAATTTATGGATGCACCAAAGAACTATGCCTAGCCTAACTACATGTGCTCGTGCATCATGCAAAATGCAAACAAAAAGATACACACAATGGAAGGCAGATTCCTAATGACGTTGACTAATGAGTTCAAATTCCTGGCGAAAAACTCTACCCTCAAGTTCGTAGTGGTAGACATGCAATGTCACGACAATGTTTCATAAAATTCAGGCCTCTTCATTCTTCCCACTAAACAAGCTCATTAAGCTTAAAATGCCAAAAATCTAGTTCATGCTTAGAGGTTTCACACTTTGATAAAGCAGTTTTTTCAATTTTGGCAAGGCAAACAAGCTTGGATTCAAGATCTATCTATGGTCAACTAGCTTTATGGCATCAAAATCTATAAATATGGCCATCGTCATGCACTTTTTGGCTCTTGGATCACATAACTAGTTCATAATGCCAAACCTTGCGAGGATTAAATGGGGGCTCAAACGGACTCCAATCGACAAACCAAGACTTGTGTTGGGTTCTTGGCATCGAACTCCATCTAGGAAAACTCTAGCTCATCGATCCGCAATTATTTCATTTTGTATGAAAAATTGGTCTTTTACGGCCTGCCAAGTTCTTTCCGCTTCCAAAAATGGCCTCTAAAATCCGCTCTCATTGGAGACCATGAGATAGGGTGACTCAACCCATCAAATCCAATGAACTCGTCTGCACAAACAACAACCATGAAAAGCATCAAGCTACCACAAAAATTATACTCAACAAAGCACAAGAATATCTTTTACCCTACCCCTAACAAAATCAAGGCATGAAAATCCTCAAGAGACATGCCTAGCATAATCTTGCAAAGATCTAGAGCAAGTCGCTAACCAACTGCTCCAACATATACTAGCTAAAAGAACCATCAAAGAGGTCATCCTAGAAGTGGCCTGAACTACTCACCCAACTTAGGACAACTAGATCTGGAACTCCTACTAGATGAGGACTCATATAGCTAGTCATCATATATTTTCCTTTTATGGTTTCAAAACTCGAGAATATAAAAAGGAGGGAGATGAGCATAGAGTGACCCAACGAGAATAGGGCATCGGTCTCAAGTCTCCTAACTTGGTACCCAAGAACCTACCAAGCTTATAAGTTTATCATTTCTTTTCTTAGTTTAAGGGGTTAGAACCCCTTTTTACATGCCTTTGTATGGTTTTATATTTTAAGTATATTTAGATTTTTCTCTTCTTTATACTTTGGTAGGCTTCTCTAACGGCCTCACACTAGCAGGGACTCCTAGAACCATTGCCTAGCAGGCTAGTAGAACAAGGCAACTAAAATAGCCTTCTAAAATAGGTCTTCAAAATGCTTGACAATGTCATCATAGGATGTAAACAACTACTCGAATCTCCCCCAGATATACCTAACCTAACCCTAGGACTTCATGCCTTGATTATTGGTCCCAAACAAAGGGGATATAAACCTTAAGTTTGCAAAGAACTTGCTTTAGTTTCTTGGCATAGGCCTGGACATTCTCATTTAGCTCTTGGTGCATTACATTCAAGGCACGCAACCAATACTATCCACCTCTCTTAGGAGAAAAATCTCTACGAAAGATCGTGAAGAATTTGTCAATGCTAGTTATGGTTCCGACTTCTAGACCATGATACCATACTCCTGCCCTTCCTTTTAATGTCATATTGAAGAACATCATTAGGTGTCCTTCGTCTTGGATCCAACTATTGAACATGAGTGTTTGAAACTCCTTATATGGAGTTCTCCATCTTCTTGTACTAACCCATGGAATATGGACAAAGGTGCTCCTAATGGCAGCAAATCTGGTGTCCTTGCTAGAATTGCGATGGGTTGTGCCATGGCTACAACCGGATTGACAACAGGAGTTTGTGTATGTAAAACTACACCACCACTTCAGGTGGGTTGATTGACTAGAAGAATGGAAGTGTTAATAATTCCTTTTGCACTCAAAGGGTTGCTTGTGACAGGTTATTAGAACCACTACCGCTTATGCGTAATGGGCTGCTCCTTTGAGGAGAATAACGCCTTAGAATCTCTAACCATCGTCTAGCCTTCTCAGCATGTTCTGCTTTTTTATTTCAACTTGATGGTTCTTGTCGCAGGACATAAACCAACTATTTGGTCCCTAGAAACCCTAAATTCAGAGCCACCACTTATTGGTGACTCCCGGCAAACACACCACTGATGGGACCTAAAATGGGCGAGCACTGGCTATGGCACTAGCCAAACCTCATGCACACAACAGACAACCCCACCACACGGCCTCGCGACCAGGAGCGTCTAAGACTCACTCTACACTAAATGCTAATGTCGATTCCATGTTTGTATTAGATCTTAGTCCAACTTTTACCATCCCTTCTCCTCAAAGGGAGATCCCATAACATATAGGCATAATACCTCGTAGCACGAACATAGGGAAGCACCTCTTGGCTGACTTTCGTGGCTCAACTTTGACTCTCCTACACCTCGAGGATTGGCCCCAAGATGCATCGCTTCAAAATAAAGTATACATGAGACAAGCTCCGCTCTTTCATTTTGAACGTATTCTAGGAGATACCATGTGTCCTTACCAAACAATTCCCAAAAAAAAAATGATCGACTAGCCTACATATTAAGTTGTCTCACACACTCAAGCATAGGTCATCATAACGGAAAACATGTGCTATGCATCCAGTTTTTCATATTCTGATACCATGGTTGATATGCACATGCAAAAGTGGATGATCCTAATGTGCTCAAACATAATTTTCAATCAGAAACATGTCATGCACAACCACGCTTTTCAATGCTCATTTACTAACTCGGTGCGGCAATGTAAGGATAGCATCAAGACATCGCTCATGCTATTATCCTCTTAATTAAAATATAATGAACCCTATATCATGATATGCATCAAAAAAATCAGTAATAAACAACACCCAAAACGCATCATTCAAACATCTCACCCCCAACTTTTAGCTAGTGCTTCCGTTCCATAGATGTAGGGGTTCATTTTGTCATATTTTGATGTATGAAAATCAATAAATCACGAACTTTGATAAAAAGATAGGAAAATTGAGGCTAAACCTCATGCTCCACCGCTACCATACATTCATAAGCACTCAGTATATTTTTTCTTATTTTTATGAAACGTATTTCTATTTTTTTCCTATTTTTTCTTATTTTTTAGCAATTATTTGACAGTAACCGCTATATTTTTTTATTTTCCTTATAGAAATCATTTCAATATACTAAAATTTAATTTTCTTTTTCCATTTTCCCTCGTAGGAATACATTTCACCCACCCAAAACGACAAACCATCATTTTACCCTCAAAAACCGCATTTCAAGTTTTGCAGGATTTAAATAGCACATGCAAATCATAATGAAATCAAAATTTGTTGATAGATAGCAATTAAACATGATACAACTAGAACTCAAACAATTTTTCATCGCATAAGAACATCATTTCCATCATAAAATGTCAAAAACCCTTAATTTCCTTCGTTAAAAATAGTCATACCGTGTTTCTACGAAACCCGAGATGCATTAAATGACTACGTGACCAATGGATGGAGCCTCCATTGCTCTCAACTCCATGCTGCACATCAATCTTCAGCATCTCCATTAATCTCTATCATCATTTGCTTCAATTTCCTTCCCGATTCCGCTTTCAAAGTAGTGCGCATGAACAGCCCATAGAGGGGAGAGAGAGGGAGGAGAGAGAAAGGCTAGAACACGATCTCTTCATCCGGACAGCCATTGGACGGGCAAAGAACGGCAATGGAGAGTGTAGAAAGAATGTAGATCAGGGATGTAATCGTTGGGGTGGGTTGTACCTCCATAGCCCCCTCTCTCCCTCAAAAATCGGTGCCTACAAAGACGTCGCCATTTTTTTCCTTCCTCACGAAAAAAAAAACACCCACCCCCCCTCCCCCCACCCCCTGATTCATCAAATTTTGGGGGTGGAGACCCCAAGGGTCACACCCCCTAAATCACAAGTGCTTTTACACTCGAGTTCTTTTTTAGCCTTGGCCTACGAGCACTCTCGGGCCTCCAAATCAGCTTTTGAAAAAAAATTTGTGTCCATCTCGAGGTCGCACGCTGCCTAGCATCTCCTAAGATCCAATCCGACACCATGGAAAATTATAAAAATTTCCCAACTGACACTCAATGGGTCTTTAAAGCACTTTTGGAGCCCGTCGGCTACTTGTTGCTTAAAATCGACTTGATTGTTTATGCCGCCTTCGATGAAGTCTATTTTTTCCTTGAAATTCGAATTTTTTGACTAATTTTAAGCATGTTTCCTAGGCAAAATCCATCGGTCAATTGGCCACACCCCATTCAAATTAGTTTTTGGGGAGAAGTGTGTCGCCCTTAGAGATTGAATTGTTGAGCGTAAGATTCGCAATCATTCTTTGGGTGATGAGGATGCCCTCTTCGAGCACTTAATGACTCTAGTCCACGTAGATGAGCTCAAATTGCAGAGTTTCTTGCATCAGGAAGTGGCTAAGCGTCAAATAAAGTAGTTGCATGATTTAAAAGTGAAGAAATATACATTTAAGAAGGGACACTTAGTTCTATATTATGATGCACGTAGAGAGCTATTTCCAAGAAAGCTTGAGCCCAAATGGGATTGTCCCTACAAGATTGTAAGAATAGGGAAGAATAAATCCACGGCATTACTGTAATATCTTGAGGAAGTGAAGCTTAAAAATAAGATTAATCTTAATAAGATTAAACCTTATTATCTCTAAATGCACTAACAAAATAAATGCCTTGCAAGTCAATAATGGGCTTATCAAGAACTTGCAAGAGATGAAAGAGGTTGATGGGGCGACTGATTCCTTACTTGGAACACCCATACTTGGAGCAGAGATATCATCAAGGGAAGCTTATCTAGTGGAGTAAAGGATATAAAGTGGTTGAGCAAGAGGACGGATCATTTGTCTGGGGGATTAAAGTCTTCCATCATCACTACTTACAAATTCTAACCAGCATCTGTGTTATATTCAATGAAGAAGGTGGGATGGAGCCTTTAGCACATCCTCTAAATATGCTAAATTTTGACTATCACCAATATGAGAGGAGTTGACAATGGCTAGCTGTGTGAACCCATTGTGGACATACACAATGTACTTTGATGGAGCATCTAGGGGTCCCAACAAGAAAGGGAGTATAGGGTAGTTATTAAAGACCCCCGAAGTAGAGTCATAATGAAATTGGTTATTTATCTTGGGGTGGATTTACCAATAACATGGCGGAATACAAAGCTTTAATCATGGGATTAAATATTTCTAAGAAGAGTGGTATCTGTCAATTGTTAGTAAGGGGGGGTTCCCAGTTGGTATTGAACCAACTAAATGGGACATACACAGTTCGAAATCCTATTCTCTCTATGTATAATCGCACTGCCATGACCCTACTCAATGGGTTTGAGAGAGTGTCTCTTCAATTGGTTCCACGTTATTGGAATCAGTTTGTGGACTCATTGGCAAATTTTGCTTATGAATAAGACCTTTTCTTCAACTACAGTCCTGGTTTGGATATCTGTATGGATGATGAGATAGGACCAGGTCGATTATGGGGCCTTTTATCAAAACATGCACTATATGGTAAGCGATGGTTAGTATGGGTGATGCAAAGAGTGGCCGAGACCCATTTGCCTTTGCCATCTTGAACCCATAGGTTGGTTAGATGGCATGTTATGCGTACACCTCTTGCTATTTATGTAGGAGGTATGGGTCATAATTTGATACATTTAGTTTAGGGTAGAGCCCTATTTCCTCCTTGGGATGGAATATCTTGTCGTATATTAATAAGATTTTACAAGGGGGGATATATATGAGCTAGTCTACTTGATTTCCTTAGGCCAAGAGGGCCTATTTTTTTTAAGGGTTTTAAGGCTTGATTTCCATTAGGCCAAGAGGGCCGGTTCTTTTTAGGGTTAACACTTGATTTCCTTAGGCCAAGAGGACCATATGTCTATTTTAGTGCAGTGTGTTTAATGGTTTTCTATTTTAGTGATTACATCACATAGGTTGCCGAAGCCACTGGAGGGAGCCTTTGTGCAGGGAGGAGCTTCTTGTGGCCATTTCAGGTGGTTTGGTCCCCTTTCTAAGTCTGTCCCTTAAGCCGATAATGATGTATGTATATGTAGGGGTTACTCTCTTTTCGTTTGTTGTTGGGGACTAGCAAGCAAGGCATGAAGTCCCAGGTTTAGGTTAGATATGTATGTGGGAGGTCTAAGCACTTGTTGTCTCCTGCAAAGGCATTGTCAGGTACTAAAAGACCTGTTTTAGAATGCAGTTCTAGTGACCTTGTCCTGCTGACCTGCTAGGCGGCCATTCTAGGAGTTTTTGTTAGTTGTGAGGTAGTTAGAAAAGCCTACCAAAACAACTATATGCAAAGAAGTAAAATCTTGAATAGCTAAAGAATAAAAATATACAGAGGTGTGTAAAAAGGGATTCTAACCCCTATAAAAATAGGCAAACAAAGAGAGAGAAATATAGGTGTGTTTATTGCCTTATAGAGGAGTGGTAGGTTCCTAGGGATGAGACAAGAGACCCGGGGCCGATGCCTTATCTTCTTAGGGGTGGCATCTAGCCGAACAAATCAAATTAAGAGAAGTTTGGAGCAAAAACAAGAGTGTCAGAAAGGGATTACGTGTCGCCTTACGAGGGCTTGGTAGGTTCCTGGGTATCGAGACAGGACCTGAGACCAATGCCATGTTCTCCTTGGGTCACTATGCTTAGCTCCCTCCCTTTTACATGCCTAAGTATGGAAAAATAAAGGCCTAAAAGAAAATTGTGCTAAAAGATACTATTTCTTGATCAAGGGCAATAGGAGTCCTCACCTAGTAGGAGCTCTTGGTTGAGTTGTCCTTAGTTAGATAGGTAGTTCAAACCACCACTTAGGATCACCTCTTTGATAGTTCTTTTTAACTTGGCCATGTTGGAGCAGCTGGTTAGCGACTAGCTTTGGGCTTTCTATTAGATTATGCTAGTCCTACCCCTCGTGGATTTCATGCCTTGGTTTTGTCAGGGGGTAAGGTGAGAGCGCCTGTGATGAGTTTTATTGTGTATCTATTTTGTATCAGCTTGATGCTCTTTGTGGTTGTGTTTATGTGCATATTTTTTGTGGGATTTGACGGGCTAAGTCGCCCTATCCCATGGTCACCAATGAGAGCTGAAGTTTAGGAGTGGTTTTGAGTCCATTTGGAAGAGATTCGGGCCGGTTTTAAAGTGAAAATATGGTCAGGACGTGTTAAATAGCCAATTTTCATGAAAAATCAAATGGTGGCGGATGGTTGAGTTGGAGTTTTCCTACATGCATTTCAACGTCAAGAATCCAACGCAAGTCTCCGTTCGTCGATTAGAAGTCATTTAACCTCCCATTTAATCCCCGCAAGGTTTGGTATTGTAAAGTAGCTATTGGATCTGGGAGTCAGAAAGTGCGTGGGAAGGCCTACATGATGGAGTTAGATGTCACAAAGCTGCCTAGCCATATGGATTTCAATTCAGAGTTTGTTTGGGTCCTCAAAATCAAAATGTCCACTTACATGCAGTGTGAACAAGAAGTCATGAACTAGTTATTTTGAACTTTTAAGCTTCAAGCTTAATTAGCCAAATGCTAATAAAAAATGAAATGAAATGTCATGAAGGGGGGTGAGGGGGGCACATTTTTCGCATGGCCAATTTTTGGGCATTTTTCAGCTGAGAGAGAACGAAGCATGGAGAGGGCCGTGAGTTGCGGAAGTTCTTCGCCTTCCATTGCCATTAAAAAATCTAGAATTGATGCACTAAGTAAGAAGATTGAAATCTAGACTTTTGTCTCTCCTCCCTCTCTCTCTTCCAAATGGGGATTCACATGAAGGAAATCAAGAGGAAGAGGGGCTGAAGGATGCTTGTCCAACGATGATCAAGAGGAGGCTGAGGGAAGTTGTTCACACTGAAGAATGATTGTTGATTGCTCCAAGATCAAGAGGAGGCTAAGGGAAGTTATTCAGCACTGAAGAATGATTGTTGATCGGTCCATTGGTTGTCCATAATGATTGACAAAAAACCCACAACACAAGAATAAGAGGTATGCTTCATTTTTATAAAGAAAATTTGCTTGTTTTTGTTATTTGATGGTCTAAATGGAATTCATATGGAACGATAATTTGTTTGAATCTTGTTTGCATCATGATTGAGGCAGCAACAACGAGTAGATTGGAAAATCATTAAAGAATTGTCTTTGCACACCACGTGGCTGAATTTTCATCATAAAATGGTTTCAGACAATGGTTATACACTTTTACATTTTGCATACCACGTGGTACAAAACGTGGATGCATAACACTTGATTGGCTAAATAAATGACCAACATAGAGTGTGTGAGGATTCCCAGGCTATAGGATAGACAAGCAGTTCTTTGGGGTAAGTTGAGTAAGGCAATATCAAATCCTGGATTATTCAATATACAAAAGAGTGGAGCTTGTACATTTGTTATTTATCTTGGAGCAGTGCATCAAGGGGCTAATCCTCGAGATGTAGGAGAGCTGCACGGAGGCCACGGTGCTCAACTGGGAGGTTGCCTCCTATGTATGTGATACATGGTATATTATACCAATGTATACGGGATCTCCCTCCTCTGAGGAGTAGGGGAAGCCAAACGTTGGATTATGTCCTATTACAAACACAATATCGATATTAGGTTTTAGTGTAGCATATCACTTAGATGCTCCTAGCCGCGAGGCCGTATGGGGTGTCTTGTGTGTCTTAGAGGCCTGGCTAGTGACTATAGCCAATGTCAGGCCCGTTTTAGGTCTCGATATCTTTATTGGATTCTTTTTCCTTTTGACCTCTTGTAACAACCCACAGATTAGAAGCTTCAGTACCATTGACACAAATAGCTTCTATAAGGCTAACTCCACTGCCACCAAGCAGCTTCTCTACCATTTCTTTCCCCCTTTGTAATATTTGTTTCGGTCCCTCATCATGCTAGAAATTATTTCATTGCACTCGATGATTAACTGGACCTGGCTATTTATTTCCTTATTAGAGAGAGCTAATATTGCTCCAACAGGTACTAGCTAAGTGGTTGGACTTTTTGCATATGTCACATTTAACATTTGGACAATTCCTAGGGAAATGTTGGTTGCCACACCACTTACAACTAAATCTTGAGGGGTCACCCTCTTCAAGGGGTCGACTCCCTATCAAATTCTTCTACTTATTAAGGAAATTGACATCAATACCTATTTGCCTATATTTTTTGGTGATCATGTCAGTAGAGTGCTTCATCATATCCTTAACTTCGGCAAGGACATTCAATGTACTTGACTCATAACCGCAATCATCTACATGTCGTTCCATTGATCTAACCACTTGATTGGAAATTGGATGTTGATTTCCTTGATATCACTTGGCTTCCAACATTTGGGGGAGCCATCTGACTAGCCATAGGCATGGTCATACTGGGAGGAGCTAGCAACATAGGCACATTTTGAATCATGCTTATCTCCCATTAGAAGGACTCATTAGCATCCCTTGACCTCCATTCCTCAATGCCAAAGTATTTCCAACACCTAAACTCAGATTCTAGTTTGCCTTAGAGGTATAGGCTGCTTGTAATCGTGATTCTACCTCGTCTGCTCTTGTAATGGCCATATCAATATCAACAAGAGCAACACTACTCAATTGTACTTGAATGTTAAAGTCTAGCCCATTCAAAAAGTATTGCAACTGAGCAGCAGCTGGAATAGGAATATAAGTTTGCAACTCACAGAATGCTTCCTTCAATTTCTTGGCATACCCACCATGAACATTCTCACGAGGCTCTTGACGTATTACATTGAGAACACGTAACTAATATTGAGCTCCACTTTCAAGGGAAAACTCTCTTTGAAAGGCCACAAAGAATAAGTCAATCGTAGTTATGGTTCTAGCCTCTAGGATATGATACCATACTACAACTCGTCCTTTCAAAGTCATGTTAAAGAACATCATCAAGTGTCCTTCATCTTGGATTCGATAATTAAACATTAACTTTTCGAATCCATTAATATGAAGTTTCACATCTTCCTTTGCTAACCCATTAAAAATGGGTAGAGGAAACCTTAAGGCTGGCAAGTCCAACGTTTCTGTTGGGATTGCAATGGATTGTGCCATAGTAACAATCAGATTTGCTAAAGGAGTTTGGACGATGGGAACTATTACTACACGCGAAGTGGACTGATTAGCTAGAAGAGGAGAAGTACTAAAACTTCCTCATCCTAATGGACTATGCATAGGATTAGGGTTGCTAAGATCCCTCCCTTGTAAGGATATTGGATCAGTCCTTTGCGGATAATATATTCTAATAATTTTGGCCTACCATCTAGCCCATTTAGCTCTTTCTTGCTTCTGAAGTTCGGCTTGACGGTCTTTTCAATCTATCTCGCTACCTTTTGGCATACACTAATAAATTGGTCCCTATTGACTGAGATCTAGAAATCGCCACTTATTAGCTACTCCTGGCAAACACACCACATGTCAGGACCTAAAACGGGCATGACACTGGCTATGTGGTACTAGCTAGGCCTCTACTACTCACCTCAATCCACCCCACATGGCCTCACGGCCAAGAGCATCTAAGAACTTTGTGTTTAAAAAAATTATAGTCCAAAGGATATTCTTCCCCACCACTCTTTAGCGAGACATGATGATATTATGCACCGCATAAGCACACACAAAGGGAGCACCCCTCAACTGATCACAATAGCTCCACTATGGCTCTCCTACACACCTTGGGATTGGCCCCAAGATGCACCGTGAACATATACAACACATTCGAAACAAGCTCCACTCTTTTAATTAATTGATCCAAGAGATGATGAATAATCCTCACTGAGTATCCCCCAAAGAATTGAATCTTCAACCCTATAGCTTAGGGTACCTTGCACTCTCAATGTAGGTCATCACTCATATAACCAAGTGCTATGCAATCCAGGATATGATACCATGTGGTGCATGCAATGTAATTGTGTATGACTACCGTGCTCAAACAAGTTTATTCATTGACAATCAACATTATGAAAGTGGGAAAACGGTTCTTTTCATGCTTTTCTTCTAAACCGCGATTGTTGCATTGCTTAGGGCTAGTATCGAGCATTCTCATGCTACTAGATCCTTTTAATTTAGTAATCATGGATATCCCTTGACCTCCATTCATCAATGCCAAAGTATTTCCAACACCTAGACTCGGATTCTAGTTTGCCCTAGAGATATAAGCCACTTGCAATCATGATTCTACCTCCTTTGCTCTTGTAATAGCCATATCAATGTTGGCAACAACAACATTGCTCAACTGCACTTGAATGTTAAAGTCTAACCCATTCAAAAATATATTGCAACTGAGCAGCAATTGGAATAGGAATATAGGTTTGCAACTTACGAAATACTTGCTTCAATTTCTGGAATGCCCACAAACATTCTCATGAGGTTCTTGACGTGTTACATTGAGGACACGTAGCCAATACTGACCTCCCCTGCCAAGGGCAAGCTCTCTTTGAAAGGCTACAAAGAAAAAGTCAATCATAGTTATAGTTCCAGCTTCTAGACTATGATTCCATACTGCACCTTGTCCTTTCAAAGTTATATTAAAGAACATCATCAAGTGTCCTTCATCTTGAATTCTACAGTTAAACATTAACTTTTGGAATTCATTGATATGAAGTTTCACATCTTCCTCTTCCTCTGCTAACCTATTAAAAATGGAAAGAGGAAACCCTAAGGCTGGCAAGTTCGGCGTCCTTAATGAGATTGCAATGGGTTGCACCATGGTGACAACCAAATTCCCTAAAGGATTTTGAGAGATTAGAACTATTACTCCACTCGAAGTAGATATACTAACTAGAAGGGGGGAAGTACTAGAACTTCCTCCTCCTAAATGACTATGCCTAGGATTAGGGTTGCTAAGACCCTGCCCTTATAGGGATATTGGACCACTTCTTTACGGAAAATATCTTCTAATGATTTTGGCATGTCATCTAGCCCTTTCAACTCTTTTTTGCTTTTGAAGTCCTTATTTTTCGAATGTGAAAAACCTATTTTTTCTTATTTTACTATTTATTTATAGAAATTTACTGATATTTGCTAATTTACTCATTTAGATGGATTGATCTTACTGAGAATGATTTTCTTATCATGTTTCAATTCATAGGAACAAATATGCATGACAAAAACCCAAAAACTGCATAATTCCCCTTAACCCGCATAGTCTCGGGTTTTGCGTGTTTAGCATGAAATTATTATACACTTAATTTTTTGTGATTTCTTCAACATGGCTAATAAATCAGAATATTGGCAATCAAATACAATCATTTCTAACCATTTCCAACCAAAATTTATCATAAAATGATGAAATCAATGACTTATGAAATCGTGCCTTATGACATACGTATTTCAAAATTGGAGGCTCACTGGCGCTCTTCAATGGCTAGTGATGATGCATCAAACCATGATTTATGTCCCTTTGCACTGTCGCATCATGGCATGATCAAAGTCTTTCAGCATCTCAGCCCACCCCTTTCTCTCATACCTTAATCCCTAAGAACAAACAACAAGAGGAGAGAGAAGAGAGGAGAGAGAAAGACTAAAATTGGATCTTTAATTTGATACATCATTTCTTCTCATCTCTACAATGATGGGAGGGCGAGTAAATTCTTCATCTTGCTACCAAGATCATTCCCTTGATGATCAACATCATTAAAATCATAAAAAATGCCAAATTTGGGGGCGTAAAAAAAACGGTGCTCCCTCCCCCCTGTGTTTCATAAAATTCATGCCTCTTCATTCTTCCCAAGCTCATTAAGCTTAAAATCCAAAAAGTCTAGTTCATGCTTGGAGGTTTCACACTTTAGCAAAGTGGTTTTTTCTGTTTTGGCAGGGCAAACGAGCTCGAATTCCTGACTGACTAGTTGGCTTCATGACATCGAAATCTATAAAAACCTAGCCACCGTCATGCACTTTTTGGCTCCCGGATCACATAGCTACTTCATAATGCCAAACTTTGCAAGGTTTAAATGGAGGGTCAAACAAACTTCGTCGACGAACCGAGACTTGCATTGGGTTCTTGGCATCGAACTCCATCTACGAAAACTCTAGCTCATCGATCTACAACCGTTTCATTTTGCATGAAATTTTGGTCTTTTATGGCCTCTTGGACTTTTTTCTACTTCAAAAAATGGCCTACTAAAATCTGCTCTCAGTGCTCTTCCATGTCCTTTTGGCCCTGTATGAGACTTGAAAAGTCCGTTTCGAGCCCCATTTTTCTCATTACCTTCTCCACTTGGAGTTCCTTTACACTCTCTTCTTCCTTCTCCACCTCCACTTCCTTCATTGCTTCTAGTTTCTTCTTTAGATCATTCACATGCCTTTGATAAATGGTTATCTGCTTCGTCTTCTCTAGCTAGTAGGCAACAAATGTGTCCTTCTCAATCTCTAACTCTACCAGAGTATCCTTCTTATCTTCCTTCATCTTTTTGACGGCCTAGGAGCTCTTGCACATATTCGTTGTAGTTGGTTTTGATGCTGTTGGTATGGCTAATGGCATGGATATTATCAATGCTTCGACCTTGGACTTCTTTGGGTCTTTTTTGGATTTTGCATCCACAGTAGTAGGTCTCTTTGTCCCTATCACTGGGGCTCCACCACTTGGTGCTGGGCCAAGCCGCTTCATTGAGTTTAGCAAGTACTGCATCCATGCCACCACATTTCTTTGGTCCACTCCCACTTCTAATGTCTCCTGGGTGTGGTGGTGGGTACATGGGGGCCTTTCCTTTGCCTGACACAATAGGCTCTTGAGCTCTTTTGTCTACTACAATGCTAGAGCCTGATTCATTACTTGGGCTTCTCCTTGTCAACTATTCAGGGCAAGAGGCTTGCTCTACTGACAACCTCAAGCTAGGGCCATCTGCTCATCATCTTCTCTTTTCAATCTTTCCTCATCCTCTATTTGCTTCCTTTTTCATTCCGCTTTCACCCTTCTAGACTCCTCTTCCTTCTTTCTCAGTCACTCTTCTTCTTCTTGCTTCTTTTTCGATTCATCTTCTAGCTCTTTTGACTCATGTGCGGCTTCTAATTATTTATCTCCTGCTACAGGTTTCTTCTTCTTCCCTAGGATGTTCAACTTGATTTTTCTTTTTTCTCCTTGGCTCGATGGGACTGAGCCCTCCTTCCCTTCCCCACTAATAGTTCTCTCACTTGAAGCCTCTTGTTGTTGCCGGGCTTGGAGTAGAGATTCCTTCTTTTTTGTGGCTTGCTCCACTTCTTCCTTTTGCACTCTCATGGCCTCTTCGTCCCCCAATTTTCCAATGGACAAAGAGACTAGGATGCTCATCTTTATGGGTGATTGCATAGGCAATTCATGGGCCGATGAGCACTTGGGGGCTTCTTCCACCACTTCTTGTCTTTCTAAGTCTCCCACAGCCTCGTGGATGATGGCAATAAGCACACCTCCAAACCCTATGTTGAAGGCCTTGGCTATTGGTCCTTGCCATCTCCGCTGTGGAAGCCGGAGCCTCCCCACTACTATTCTAGCTCTTGTGGCTAGCACTTTTGCTGTTGAAGATTCAATAGTCTTACGCACATAGTCATTCTAATTGATTTCATCTAGAGACTTTTCCATGAGGCTCTCGAGCAATGGCACTCCAATCCTGCTCATCAAGGCATTTTACCTTTGACTAGAGAATAGAGCACAAACTGTATTTGCCTGCAACTTGATGTTAGGGTCGGGGATGTCGACTAAGCTGACTCCATCATTTTTTCATACTTGGGCCTTGTCCAACCCTAGCATGCCATAAATATCTCTCTTGGGCCACCTCTCGGGCTTGTTGACAGCCCTAGATCTTTTTTCACCACTTCAAGACTCAACTTAACTTCTACTTTGCGAGTCTCTTCTCCTTGCCTCACTACATGGTGCCACTATTCTTGTTAACATCAAAAGTTCACAGGATCTCCATGCACTTGATGTAGTCAATGGATTTGCCAACCTTCTTCCATATATTTACTAAGATTACACTAGTTGACAATGTGTTTTACTACTTGCTCTTCCATCATTATGTCTTCTAAGTTATGGATGCTTCTGAACTTAAGCTGATTAAAGGCCCTTGTTTTGGCCATTAGGTTGTATTTGGCTTGCTCTTCTTCTATGAATGGAAGCTTGTTGTCTTTATCGTGCCATGCCATCTTGGGTTCCTGATATGTTGCAATAGCTCACTATTAATGCACTTGAAATGACTTTTTGTAAAAAGATAAGGGGATTGTGAATATATGCTGACAGCCCAAATAAGAATTTCATGAAAATTTTCCTTAAGTACAAATTGACTTTTATCCATCCTTTTCACTTTTAAAATTCAGTTTAAGGTTCAAGTCATGTCTTCTTTTCCACCTTACCCCCTCCCCACTGAGAGTTATAAAAATCCTTCCTAGGATTGGAGGATGAAGGGTTAAGGGCATTAAGCGCATGCTTGCTATGCTTTACTTAGTCATAAGCCAATCATACAAGTTTGGGTTGTACTCTAAGTGGACGTGACGATCCATGCCATGAGGTCTAATGCCTACGTGTGTAATGTAGGTCAGGACATTAGCTAGGGAGTTACTAAAGTTCATACTGCTATCGATGTGTGTGGTTCTTCCTTAGTCAAGATTTGATTGAAATAGGAGTGGACCATAATGTATTCCTCTAATGATCAATTTTTGACTGATGGCCAATACTCTAAACAAGGTAGGAGCCACATAAGTTGGATCGTACTCAAAGGTTTTGATTGCCCGTCTCTACTCAGCATTGGTCATACTTTAACAGGTCTCTTATTCTCGTTGGAGATGAAGAGCATACCATTTATGTAGAAAAGAAGAGTTAGAGCCAATTATATTTTTTAGCTCTTCTAGCTCTTGGCTTGTTGCAAGGACTTTGCTCTTGCTATAGGATGTGATTAGCCATTGTTTGTGAGCTCGCTCTCGAGAGATCTCATCAGATCCATCAATTCTTCAACTACCATAGGAATCTTGACAAACGTGTATTCGAATTCTTCCCATGTGCGTAGCAAGGAGTGTACATCCTTGGCTAATGGCTCATCTAGGAGGCTTAAGTCCAGTCGTTTATGACTCCTAGCTAGCATGGTGAAGGTGCATCTAATCCTCTAATGCAGGTGATACTAGGAGGCATATTCCACAATGGATTCCATGAGATTTTACGATGGATTTCGTAAAACTATTTATTTGATGCGGCTTGTACACAAGGAGGATTCCTTATGCGAGAAGTTGACGAGGATGCCTGTCCTTTTCGGGTGTCAGACTAATTTAATGTGCACGTGGGTGATTCTGTAAAATACATATTGAATTAATGGACGTTTATGAGTTTAGAGTGCGTACTCGAATTAAATTAAGGTCAGGACAAAGTTCCAACCTATTTAATTATTTTGTAAATGGACTGCTAGGTATTCACTTTTGTTGGGTTTTATTTAATTATTTTCTAACAATTGTGAATGCTTCAATTGATGTGTAGAGTAGGCGGCATTGGCATTGGGTAGCACACCAGACGATGGCATGAATCCAAATGCCTAGAAGAATTACTATTTTTTATGGGTGTGTGCCTTATCACTAAAGATGTGGGGCTAATATTTATTTAAACGCGCTTATTTATTAAAACACTTGATAAAATATTTATTATATTATATGCCTTAGGTGCTCGATTAAATATTTCATTATTTTATATTTGTATTTGGGGTCGTCCAAACACCTTACTTTATATTTGGGCAAACGCAAATGCAAAAGCAAAAGCATGCTATTTGTAAAGTGGCCTATTTTTTAGCTTGAAGATAAATAAATCTATAAATACATGCCTTGTGAAGCGCTCACACAAGGTATGGGGAGAGATTGCACCCAATTTGTCTTTTTGGTCTCATGTCGTGCAAATTTGCTTTTGCTTTGTACTTGAAATTATGAAGGTTTGTAGCGTTCTTAGTTTTTGGGGACTTTCCGACATTCACTACGTGCGCATATAGCATTCGAGATCTATGCCCCAATGGTATCAGAGTGGAGCTGAGATCAAGAGCTTCGAATCGCTTACCATCTCATGCGAAGGCAAAGCTCCTAGAACGAATCAGTTCTACAGGCTGTCTCGTGACGAACTGACAACACATGCATATTCTTGGCAGTGAAAACCCCCTATTGTACCCTCTGATCGCAAAGGATCATGAGCGAAGGCAAAGGACTGCGAACATACTCCTACACAAAGCGTGAGTTTACAGAGAGAGAAGCAGAAATAAGAGTTTATCAAGTTTGAGTTTATATAAGCTTGAGAAGCTGAAAGGAGACACAAGCTCTCCAAAATTCACGAATCGTAGGTGGGAGTATGTCCTCAACGAGGACGATGGTGGCGACATCCTTTGACAACATGTGATTTTAAAAAAATGACTTACTTAAGCTTAAAATCTTAAGTTAATTAAGCTAATCAATAAAGCTTAATTATCCAAGTCACAACTCTACTTTCCTCAAGTGGTTGTTCACACTATCTTTTACATCGAATTGGTTTTCAAGCTTCTTCAAATTCTATTCACACTAATAGTGTTGCTGAACCAAATTCAGCACGAGCATTGTCACGCACAAGCCACCTAAGAAGATCATGTTTGTGCTTGAACAAGGCCATCCCAATTATCAGGATCACAAAAGAAAAATTTGTGACGGTAGCATAATGCAAGCCGCCTACTAAATTTTTGAAGCGCCTACTCATACACTGCTTTCTCTATTTAAAAGCCATAAAAAGCAAGCCTTGTAAACCCAAATTTGAGCTACGCTCATCCTTCTAACGAGATTTTGAGTGTGTGAAGTTGTTTGAGATTTTTGCAGGATGTCGGATCGTAATATGGACGATTTTATGGGCGAAGGCGATTTGCAAGAGCCTACTATGGAACAGAAATTGGATCTAATCATGATGCAGCTTCAAGAAGAGCGAAGAGAACGTCAAAACTTGCAAGCACAATTGGCTGCACTTCAACAATCCAGTGTCGAGCAAGACAGAGTGCAACTTGAAGATGCCATTCGACGTACTATTGATGCAACTTGAAGAGTGCAACTTGAAGATGCCATTCGACGTACTATTGATGCGACGCTCGATGCACATGTTCTTAGGAAAGAGGCCAAGATAAGTAAAAGAAATTTTAAATTTCACACTTTTAATGGGCAACGTGATGGCAAAATTGTTCTTGTTTTCATTAGTCAGTTTGACGACTATTTTCATGAAGAGCAATATACTGAAAAAGATAAATGTGAATGCATCACTAACCATTTAGTAGACAGAGCATCATTATGGTGGACTGTTGTCTGCAAGAGTGTTGATTGTCCCTCTACTTGGGAAGCCTTTCGAAAGAAATTTTTGCAAAATTTCCTTTTGCCTCAATTCCATGAGAAAGCCATCAAATAGTGGGATCTCCTACAACAAAGAGATCGTGAATCCATCCTGCAATACACTAAGTATTTTTGGATTGCTTTACTTCAACTTTGAATGCTTGAAAATGTTCTTAAGGCGACCCACAAGTGCAAGTACATGTCCGGTTTTCTCTATGCAAAAGTGAATATGTTCAAGCCAAAGAAGACTTTGGAGGATGTGATTTCTTTAGCACATGATGTGGAGGATAAAATTTGTGGATAAGAAAAGTGACCACAACAATTTTCGGTTAATGGTAACTTTGGTACAAAGCAATTCAATTCTAATTTCTGAAAATTTGATCAAAATCGCTTTGTTCCTTCTTCTTTTGGTAAACCTTGGACTCGATCTCGTGCTTTACCATCAAATACAAATTCAAACCCTAAGCCTTCCCTCTAGCCAAATCCCAATATACCCAAACTTCCAATTATGGTTTGCTACAAGTGTCATCAGCCTGGACACTTAGCAGCGAACTGTTAGTCCAAGAAGCAAGCTGTTCAAATCAATCACTTGGGAGCAACTAATGACGAGGACTATGAAGATATGCTAGACTTCACTGAAGATGATGATGATATCAAATACTTTACAAAGTATGCCAAATCCTCATTCGTTATTAATAATGAAATGTTTTGTGCATGGTCAAGAAAATATTGTTTTGCATGATAATGGAAGCACGCATGATTTTATTTCCAAAAAGTTGGTAAAAGAATTGAATTTATCTACTATTCCAACTCATTATTACATAAAGACTACATTCTTAGGCACTAGATACAATGGTACACAAGAAGTGCATGATTTAGAGATTAAAATCAGTGATTATGTTGAGCATAGAAAATTCTCGGTTGTGCCTTTGCAAGCTAGTGATATTATTTCAGGATTGCCTTGGCGTCACAAATATAACCCTGACATAGATTATTCCACACATTCCATGAAAATTCATTTTAAGGGAACCCAAATCATATTACATGGATTGCACATATTTGATAATTTTCCATTGCTTAGTCACACACAAGCTAAACGTGTATTGAGAAAAGGTAGTAAATCATATTTAGTATGGGTGAATGAAATTGAAGCCAAGGAAAATAAGGTGCATCCTAGGCATGCACAATTTCTTTCACAATTTAAAGATTGTTTTGTTGCTAATTTACCACCTGGTTTACCACCTACACATCCTAAAGACTATAAAATAGATTTAATCCCAAGTTCTCAACCACCATGTAAAGCACCTTATAGACACAATCAGATTGAACAAAAAGAAATCTAAACACAAGTTGAGAAACTGTTGAACCAAGGACTCATTAGGCCCAGTAGTTCTCCTTTTGGTACACATGTCCTATTAGTTAAGAAGAAAAATAATACCTATAGGATGTGCGTTGACTATTGTGCCCTAAAAAAAATCACTGTTAAGAATAGATATATGATCCCTAGGGTAGACGACCTCATGGATAAACTACAAGGGACCACTATTTTTAGCAAGATGGATCTCAAGTTTGGATATCATCAAGTATGCTTGGATACACCTGACATTTTTAAGACTGCATTTAGAACTCAGTTTGGTCATTATGAATTTCTTGTTATGCCTTTTGGTTTGACCAATACACCAGCTACATTGAATCATATATTTTTGAAGTATCAGAATTGTGCGATTGTTTTCTTTAATGATATTTTGGTTTTCAGTAATGATGAGAATGAGCATTGTGAACATCTATCTTTATTTTTTTAATTGTTGAAAGAGAATCAATTATATGCTAACCCCGACAAGAGTGAATTTTTCCAAACCCAGATTGAATACTTAGGTCACATTGCTTCTTCTGATGGTATTCGCGTTGATCCTTAAAAGATAGAGGCAATTTTGAATTGGCCAATCCCTAAAAATCTACACAAGTTATGTTCTTTCTTAGGTCTTACAAGTTTTATAGAAAATTTAAGAGAAATTTTTCATTGCTTGCATTGCCTTTGACGAAATTGTTAAAGAAAGGTGTTGTGAATTGTTGGTCTGAAAACCAGCAAAAGTCTTTTGATTTGTTGAAACATGCTTTAACACATGCACCTGTCTTGGAATTACCTAATTTTAGTCAACCATTCTTCCTAGTAGTCACTGATGCTAGCGGATCAGGAATTAGGAGCTGTCCTCATGCAAGATTCACATCCCATAGCCTATTCTAGTTGCAAACTTAAACCTTCTGGGTTGAAGTATTCCACCTATGATAAAGAATTGTTAGCTCTAGTTCAAGTGTTACATCAATGGAAACACTATATGATGGGATCCGAATTTATGATTAAAAATGATCGACAAAGTATCAAACATCTCCTTAGTTAGCTACAATTTTATGATCGCCATATTAAATGGAGTACTTTCATTCAAAGTTTTCATCCACTTATCCAATATCAGTCAGGAAGAGAAAATGTTTTTGCCAATGCATTGAGTAGAAGACCAAGTATCCATAATATTTATGTTCTATATTTTGATTCCCTTACTCCTATGAAGGATACCTATGACCATGACCCTAGTTTTCAAGCTGATTGGAACAAATTTGTTGCTAGTAACTGGATTCCAATTGATTCTTTGTCTTATTCTGATGGATTTATGTTTTATGAGAAAAGATTGTGTGCCACTGTTCAATTTAGATCATTTAAGTTGCACAAAATTCATTGTCCTCCATATCAAGGTCATGGAGATATTATTTCCACTTTAAGAACATTGGTTGAAGATTTCTGACGTTTCTAACTTTGTTTCTGAGTATTTAATTTGCCAAAGAGTCAAGTGACACCATGGTAAGCAATATGGTTTGTTAATGCCTTTACCAATTCCTGACTATCCTTGGGAACATATTTCAATGTATTTTATAACTGGTTTCCCTAATACACAAGCTAATCATGATATGATTTGAACTATAATAGATCAATTTAGTAAACAAGCATATTTTCTACCATGTAAGAAAATATTAACTGCATCTCAAGCTACACAATTGTTTTTGAAGATTATTTTCACTAATCATGGTTTGCCAAAAGTTATTATTTCTAATCATGATTCTAGATTTTGTAATATTTTTTGGACTACTTTGTTTGCTAATTTAGATACTAAGATTGATTTCTCATTTGCATTCCATCCTGAAACCAATGGGCAAATGCTTGCCTACCTTTTACAATTTGCACATGAGGGAGCCTAGCACTCTTTTACAATAGTTTTAGGGGCGCCTTGCATTTAAAAATGTGCTTTTGCCTTTGGCTTGATTTTTTAGGCCACCCTTGCGCTTTTAGTTGTTCTCCATCCTACTTCTTCCATTGCATCTGCATTCTTGACTTCTTTTTCTTCCATCTCAAACTAGGGTTAACACCTACCATATCTACTTAATCAATGATCTACAACTACCTCCAAAGTTTGATGGAGTGGCCAATGCTTCATGGGCCTAAATATCATCAATGCTAGTGAGTTTTAACCATATTTTCTCGATGTTTCCTGAGCATGAGGTGTTTTTATAGTTACAGGGGTAGCTTCCATCCTAGTATGTGGATCTAATGAGGCCTTTGTAGGTTAAAAGAGGGATGACTTGAAGAACATCGAAGGCTCAGTGCTATTACTGTGATAAGAATGGACATTTCTACAAGAATTGCATACAGTAAAGCAACTTTGTTGAAGAAGAAGCAACAAGATTGACTCCTCTACCGAGTCATCCACCTCCTTTGACTTCGACTTGGATCCTCTAGCCAAGGCATGGAAAGGGTCATCTTCTCTAGATCAAGGGAAGGGTTTGGTAGCCCCTCCTTCTTTTGATTTCTTGTGCATGTGATGCAATCGTGTCTCACAACTCTCTAGTGCTACCAGAGAGGGAGTGTGAGAGGGTGGTGAGGTGTATTCAAGTGCACAAGTTCCAAAGAAGGACTTGCTTAACACATCGATTGCAGCCTAGCATGTTTGAAATCTTGGAGTTAGGATTGACTTCCAGATTCATGATGCTTGTATGCTACTATGAGAAATTGTTTACAAATACTAAGATATGTTATGATTCTTATCTATTTTCAAGTTATGATACAGTTGACATAATGTTCTCTTTGAGGCACCTTGGTGGTGGCTTGATCAGCCACCATTGCTTGGGTATCCATGGCCCTATTTTGGTGATCTTGTTGTATGGACCATGATAAGTCCTTATCATTGTATCATTGTATTGTATCATTTCATGCACGATCTGAGAGAGGGTGTTAGTAGTCTAGTCAACTCATGTGTGAGTTTGGGTCATGCCTAATATTACTAGGGTATTTAGGCATTTTATTGTGGCCATTATGATGATTATTTGGGTGTTTTATGTATATTTCCATTATGGCATTATTTTGTACTTTATATTCAGGCTTATCCTCCTCAATCTATCATCCATCACCTACAGATTCTGTTGAAGAAAGAAAGTCGATGGCATTGGCTACAAAACTAGTGACTCATAGTTGTATGCGACTATCTCATGTTTGGTATATGGATTCCATTTCCCAAGCATTCTTTTGAGTTCTCCTCTTTGCAATGTTCTTCTATGTTTTTCTCTTCTATCCTTGTGTTCAATAGTTTATTTCAGCATATGTTTATCCTTCCATTGCTACATCCAATTCTAACAAATTCAAGGTAATTATTCTAGAGGCAAATCCTTGTTGCAAATTACTCCATCTGTATAGATTTGTTTGCACTTTATTCATGAACCAATTCCATATTTGTTTTGTGATGACTCCAAAACCCATTGGGATGCCTAGGAATCAAAAGATTGGGCCTTTTTTGATTGGTTGACAACCTACTCCAAGGAACCACTCAATTGGTTCCCCAATGAGGGTTTTGAAGTCTATCCTTTTTTGGTTAATCATAGCATTCCCGAAAGGTTTGGGTAGATCGAGGGTCATTATTCAATGTTACGCTAGTATCATCTACAAACAAATTTAGTATCATTTCACTTGCATTGTGTGGTACTTTGATCCCTTCTATATTACACTTTCTTGTGAAAGGAAAGTGGAAAAACCCAGGAGGAAGAAGCTTGGTGGTGAGAGCTATGGCGGATGGAGAGCAAAGAGACTCAAAAGTGGGAACTCCAACAACCACAATGTGTGGCTTTATTCAAACTGTCACTAAAAGAAAAAAGAATAAGTGACTATGACTGGTGCCCCCGCCACTTGCAGTGTGTAGTGGCAAGTACTGTTAGTGTAGTAATACACAGGCGGCTAGGCAGAGGTGCCTTTATCCCCAACAACCTCCCACTTAAAGGCGAATAAGCCACAGTGAGAGAGAAAAAAGAAAAGACAGTACAACATGCACACATGTACAATAGGATGAGGAAAAAGATGTCATCTCATCCAATGCCCATCAATCTCCTGAGGAAGGCGAAGCGCTCGGTAGTGAGGCTCTTCGTGAGCAAGTCTCCAAGATTCTACTCAGTCGGAATCTTGACAAGGTCAATAGACCTCTCCTCAATGACCTCACGAATGAAGTGATACCTCACCTCAATATGTTTCGACTTCGTATGGAAGACCGGTGGATTCTTGGCCAACTGAATGGCACTCATAGAATCCAAATGCAATGTAGGCATAGCATCTATCATACCAAGGTCAGCGATCAAACGGCCCAACTAGATAGCCTCCTTGCAAGCCTCTATGGCTGCAATATACTTGGCCTCTGTAGTAGAAAAGGGCATACACTTCTACGCTGTAGACATCCAAGAGATAGCCCCTCTAGCATAAGTGAACACATAGCCAGAAGTGGACTTCCTGCTATCTGCATATCTTGCAGAATCAGAGTTAGTGTACCCCACAACTCCTGTATCCTGGCTGCCATAACAAAGACACATATCTACGGTGCCCTTCAGGTACCTCATGATACCCTTCACGGCATCCCAATGTTTCTTGCCAGGTGTAGCCATATAACATACCACAACCCCAATTGCAAAAGCTATATCTGGAAGGGTGGCTATCATAGCATACGTAAGACTACCCACGGCTAATGCATAGGGAATCTTGGCCATCTCGGCCCTCTGCTCATCTATCTGCGAACAATCGGCCTGTGAAACCTTCACATGAGATGGTAATGGATAGCCAATAGGCTTAACATCTTGCATGTGGAAGCGCTCAAGGACTTTATGAATGTACTCCCTTTGTGATAGATATAGTAGTCCCTGAGATCTATCACACATAATGCGCATACCAAGTATATGAGAGACATGTCCCACATCTTTCATCTCAAAGCTCTTCTTGAGCTGAGCCTTAAGAGCATCTAGCTCCTCATGAGTTGTCCTTGCTAAAAGCATGTCATCCACATAGAGTACCAAAATCAGTAAAGAACTGTCACGGGCTTTCTTCGTGTACAAGCACAAATCCATAACACTGCAGCTATTGCCCTGTGACTGCATGAATGCATCAAACTCATGGTACCATTCCCTAGGTGCCTGCTTCAAGCCATATAGACTCTTCTTTAGCTTGCACACTAGGTGTTCTCTGCTAGGGTCTGCAAAGCCCTTAGGCTGCTCCATGTAAATCTCATCATGCAAGTCCCCATGTAAAAAAGCCGTCTTGACATCCATCTGGTACAAGTCCATGTCAAGCTCTGCAACCAAGGCCAAGACTAAGCGTAGGGTGGTCATCTTGACCACAAGAGAAAATACTTCATCAAAGTCAACACCATGCTCCTGCTTAAAACCCTTAGCAACCAATCAAGCCTTGTATGCCAGCTTGGGGTGTCCAGAGGTGCTTTTCAGCTTGTACACCCACTTGCATGGCAAAGCCTTCTTACCTTGAGGCAAGGAAACCAAATCCCAAGTCGGATTCTTATGCAATGAGTCAAGCTCAGACTGCATAGCCTTCTCCCAAGAGTGACAATCACCCCTGCGCATATCCTCATCATAAGTGAGAGGCTCTCTTGCATTTGTAACCAGTACATAATCCATAGAGGGTGGAAAACGGTCAGGAGGTTGTCTATCTCTAGTAGAACGCCTCAATCCAGGCTCTACTACCTGACCGATATCCTATCTAACATCAGCATGTCTAGCATCTGGGCCATGAGCATCAGGTGATGTTGCACGCTGTCTAGCTAGCCGTGGAGTGGGTTGAACGGGAGCAGGTGGCTCCTCCTGAAAGATAACTCTACATACCTCAACCACTTTCTCAGGCTGCATATGCATTTTTTCCTCATGAAAGATGACATCATGGCTGCGGATCACTTTTCGCACCTGCGGATCCCATAGATAGTAACCCATCTCTCATGCATCTCCATAGCCAATGAAAATGTATTTGACACTTTTAGGATCCAACTTATTGCGTTTGTCCTTGGGCACATAGCAGAATGCCTCACATCCAAAGACACACAAATTATCATAAGAGAGGGGACTTGTCTGCCCATACCTCCTCTACAACTTAAAATTCAATGCCACTGCTAGGCAATCTATTAATGAGATGCACGGCAGTAGTAACTGCCTCAGTCCAAAAATGCTGCAGTAGGCCAGCCTGGCTAAGCATGCGGCAGACCTTTTCCTGAATGGTCCTATTCATGCGTTCAGCCATACCATTCTGGGGAGGGGTGTAAGGGGCGGTCAACTGACACTTTTTAATATCCCGCTCATCACAAAATACTCAAAAGCACGTGATACATACTCACCCACATTATCTGACCTTAGGCATTTTAGCCTTTTTCTAGATTGGTTCCCTACCAATGCAAGCCAACGCTAAAATGTGTCTAAGACATCAGATTTTCTCTTTATGGGATAAGCCCAAACCTTACGTGAGTAATAATCTATGAAAGTAACAAAGTACTTTGCCCCACCAAGTGACTAACAGGGCATGGGCCCACATACATCTGAGTACACAAGAGCCAAGGGCTCACCCATGTGTTTCTTACCAGACTTTTTATGCGTATTTCTAGTCTACTTGCCATACGAACAATGATCACAAGAATCAAAATGCAAAGAGTCAAAAGGTGGAAGATACTGCAAAGCACGGGGCATTTTCATTCCTTTAAGAGACATATGCCCCAAACGAGCATGCCAAAGGGATACATGGGGAATAGAACCCACAGATAAAACATGATCCAATGTAGCTCCAGATACAAGTAAGGGATAGAGGCTACCAAATCTGGCACCTCTTGTAAGCACAAGCCTCCCACGAGTAATCTTCCATGCAAAGTCTCCAAAAGACACAAAATATCCTGCATCATCAAACTATCCAACTGACATAAGACTACTAGTCAATGCAAGTACATGGCATACATCATGCAAAACAAAAGAACTGCCACAAGAAAATTGCAACCTAACATCTCCAATGCCCACAATGTCAAGAGGCCTGTCATCACCAAGACACATAGAACCAGACATGGTACGATAGGTATGAAACCAATCTCTACAAGGTGTCACATGAAAGGATGCACCCGAATCCAAGAGCCAGCACTACGCATACATAGAATGTATCTCAGAAGCTTGTAAGGTATTGCATGAAAAAGCTACAAGTATGTAATCATCATTTGAATCAGTGGCTTGCATGACATTAACCTCTTCTATCTTCACACTGGATTTTGCAGGTACAATACTACTCTTAGAAGCTTTTCCTACACTTTCTCTTTTCCCTTTTCCTTGCACTTATCATCACGCATTTTATGGTACTATGGCCTAATATGTCCTGCTTTCCCACAATAATGACAGGTAAGATCACACTTCTGTCCACGGGACTTACTGCCAACCACGTGACTTGGACCTAGACATCTGAGAGTCCCTACCCTTATGATCATTATCATGCCTACTATGTCTGCCACCTCTAACGGTCAATGCATGTGAAGAGCAGGAAGCATCATTGTTTCTCCTGTTGATTTCATAAATCAATAAAGCACTCTCAACATCTTTGATTTTCAGTCCATCAAGTTTGTTCATGCATATGGTAGTATGGAAGACATCCCATGATTCAAGCAAGGTGCCAAGCAGAAACAACGGGTGCAAGTTGTCTTTGAACTCAATATCCTGTGACAATAGACTCTTCATGATAGCATAAAATTGTCTGAAATGAGATGAAAGGGAGGTCCCCTCCATGAGAAGGTCCATTAACTACTTCAGCCAATACATCTGTGACGCAGGACTCTACTGTGCATAGAGTTCCTGAATCTTCTCCCATAAATCCCATGCACTCTGATTCTCATCTTCAACATTATGATGGACCTCTTCTGAGAGTGAAAAAATAATGGTAGACTTGAATAGCTCATCAACTTCCATCCAAACATCATCGTCCATATCCTCAGGTTTAACACCCTTGAAATGTAACGGTTTTATCTGCAACTTCTGCACCAAAATCTGCCATATTTGGGACTTCCAATATCCATAGTTGGTACCATCCAACTTGGTATGTTAAAGAGAGCTATGTCTTTCAGATGACTAGCTATATTGTCCCAAATCAATGCAAAAAAGAAAAATTGCAGGTTGTTGTAATTAGCAAAAAATGCACTAAAATCACTGTTAAAACTGGCTAAAAGAGTGGATTTCACCAAGAGAAGCACCTGCCACCAAATATGACCAACATAACATCAAATAGTAAGCATTACCCTCATAGAAGTGCTCAAAATCTGCAGATTTCATCTTGCTATTATAAATGACAATAGTATGTAAAACTGTCCCAAAATGAAGCAATCACTGATATATATGTCACTACAACTGCCAAGTAGCAAGATACATCCAACAGTGAGTTTCTAGGGGCAAGAAGGTACCAAGAACTGTCAAACCAATCACCTGTCAGGCAAGAGATATCTCATAGGTCTAGAAGTCATGCGTGTAATGGGTCTCGGGGTAAGAGAAGAGACCAAGCACAAGCACAACTGATAGAGCAAGAAGCTCAATACATAACCATCCAAGACACATACAAAATTGATAAACCTGTGATAGAGATAGGTGCCTACCCCAATAGGCATATCAAATCAACCCACTGCAAACAAACTGCAAACATATCAAGGGAGCAAATGCATGTAATTGTCCCACAAGCTCAACCTCATCTGTAAATAAGACTATGTGTACATCCGAATATACCAAGAGGCTCCCACTAGAAGTGAAGTTAAATGCAAAGAGAGCAAGCAACGCTCTAATACATGGCATCAGACATGCCAAATCCTAGTAGGGTACATCCGGAGCATAAATCCCAAGCTATCTCAGACCCGTAAAGCATAAGCTTGAAAGCATTCAAAGAGCATGTAACTGACAAGCAAATGTAACGCTAGTAGATCCAAAATGCTCAAATATATCTGAAGATGAAGCTCCAAGTAACTGTCAAGCATGGGCAAACCAAGTGGCATCCATATCTGACCAAAGCATAAATGCAAGAGGCCTAAATGTCAAGTAGTGACAATAGGCATAAACCGGTCCAAAGCATGCCAACTGAAGTCAAATGCTAGTGATGACGACTAATTCAGAGCCTAATCCAGCTCAAAAGCATTTTGGAACCAAAAAGAAGCATTTGACAATCTCCAAATTCATCGGTATGATCATTCAAACCTCCAATAAGCACTCCGTATCCAAGAACCAATGCATACACCAAGTAAATGAGCTTCAGCCCACTATATAACAGTAGCATATTTACTGTTAAATGAAGCTTAAACAGTGCCCAAATCAGCTCCAAATCAGACCCAAATCATAGACATAGCATCCCATAACATCCGAGCATCACCGGGCATCAATGCATCAAACGGGCAATGCCAAGAAGCATTAAACAATAAATGTCAAGTGCTGTCCTATTTTGACAGTCATGGGACTATGTATAGAGCAAAGGGCTGAAGGGGGAAGCACTCGAATCGATCACCATGAGCCAAGCACTAATGCCACGAAGTTCAACAATGCTCGGAAAGGTTTCCAAGTGTCCCCCCGGAAGTCGAGGAGGAGCAGGGAAATGCCATGAGAGGTAGATCAGCCAGCCCCCTAAAAATGCACCGAAAATTGTGCTGGTTGTTCTTGGCGATTGGGGGTTTGGCTTGGGGAGGAGGCGGGAGATCAAAACATACCTGCAAATGAAGGTGCCATGGTTTCCATTGAAGCTCAAGTTGAAGCTTTTCAAATTCAAGCTGAAGAGAAAGCTGGGAAAGCTCCAATGCCTTTGCTCTGATACCAATTGAAAAGGAAGTGGAACCCAGGAGGAAGAAGCTTCGCAGTGAGAGCTATGGCGGGAGGAGAGCAAGAGCCAACAAGAGATAGAGAGAGAGAGACTCAAAAGTGGGAACTCCAACAACTACAATGTGTGTCTGGGCCTTCCTTTATTCAAACTGTCACTAAAAGAATAAAGAATAAGTGATGTGATGGGTGCTTGCTACTTGCAATGTGCAGTGGTGGGTCCTATCAGTGTAGTAATACACGGGCGACTAGGCGGAGGCGCCTTTACCCCAACATCTCGATCGATCTTTAATGAGCTAGCCCATGCCATCTACTATATCAGAAAGAGCAAGGGGGCTAGTGGACACCTTTGTTTGATTGAACTTGTTAAAGAAAAGGGTGTAGTTAAGTCCCCATTTTATAGCTATTATGGTGGATGCATTTCCCAAAAGCATAAACACATATTTAATGAAGCATCTCTCAAGGCCATATCTAAAGGGATTGCAAAATAGAGTCACACTTAGATTAGTCCAAGCTTGTTCAAAATCTA
The DNA here is from genome assembly GCF_053477565.2 of Lygodium microphyllum. Taxonomy (NCBI): domain Eukaryota; kingdom Viridiplantae; phylum Streptophyta; class Polypodiopsida; order Schizaeales; family Lygodiaceae; genus Lygodium; species Lygodium microphyllum. The sequence goes on along the minus strand of NC_141159.1, from coordinate 94,257,729 downwards.
TTTTTAGGAAGGTATAGTCTTCTTTGGACTTTTTAAGCATGTTCCAAGCCTTACCATAGGCTCTTGTTACATCATTTATCTACATTTGATGAACCCTTTTTGTTCCTTCCCCACTCTATTATATCAAGACATGTGGTATTGAGCCTATAAGCAATGGTTTTTGCAAAAAATTTGTAGGCTGAGTTTAGGTAGGTAATCGGCCTCTAACTCCCTATGTTTTCTTTTTCATCCTTCTTATGAATTAGGTGAACAACACCTTCATTTATAAGGTGAGTTAGCCAAGGTGGACTTCTTCCTTCTAGATTGCTAATAGTGGGGGAGGGGGGGGATGAATAGTTCTTGAAATGTTTGGAAGAACTTGTTTATGGTAGCCCTCCATACCTAGTAACTTACCTTTGGCTAGCGATGCAACTATGTCAAGTGATTCAACCTCTTGGATATCTGTATCTATAGGAGATTGGCTAGTTTGGCTGGGATCACCTTTTTCCAACACATAGAGACCTAGGCTTTTGCTATTGTTTACTAAGGAGTGGTTGTACTAGATAGACAAAAGATATCAAATAAATAATCATGAGCTATTACTAGGTTTTCCTCCTCAAATTAAGTTAAAGACCCATCCTTTTTCCTTAATGAGGAGATTATATATTTGCTTTGTTTTTTGAGGAGATGGAAAGTTTTGTGGAGTGTTTCTCGATTTTATTAGAGCACCAATCTATAAAATACTTTTGAATGCTCTCAACCACCATTAACTCTTTCCTCCTTAGATTGATTTGGCTTAGATGAGTGAGTTTTGTAGATGGGTCTCCCCTTGGTCTATTCATGCTTCTAATTGAGTGACTTATTGATGTCCATGTGCTCTTCTTTGTTGCTTGATATGGGTGAGGGATTGATTGGTCTTGCCTACAAGGACTTGGGATTCCTTGACCACTCTTACCCAAGCTTGGGTAGGGATTCCTATAGTGGGAAATATTTGCTTGAAATCCTATTTGTCCTTTCTTGGGTATAATGAAATTTGAATAGGGTATGATCAACATGAAACCACCCTACTTGGAGTGGTACATTATGGGTTTGAGAAGACAAAGTGAGTATCAGTATCATATAGGACTATTGTTTGTAACACTTTTTGCTTGCAATCTATGTAGGTGACCATCAGTCCCAATGATATACAATAATAGTCCAATCTGGCTTTACACTACTAGGGATGTTTTTGTTGTTAGACCAAGTAAAAGTGGTATAGGGGTTGGTATCTATTAACCCATGGAATCCTTTGAAGCTAGTCCATGCTTACTTTTCTTGTCTTGGCAATACCAACTCTCCTCCTTTAAACCAAATAAAATTGGCATAGGGATTAGCATCTACTAACCCATGGAATCCTTTGAGGCTGGTCTAGGCCTCTTTTTCTTGTCTTGCCAATTGCATCTATTAACCCATGGAATTCTTTGAGGTTGGTTTAGGCTTATTTTTCTTGTCCCACCAATACCTACTCTGTTTCCTTCAAATCTATCATCCCTTGACTCCACCATATTGAAATGGAGTACCATAATCTTGTTCTTGTAGCCCCACTGTGGCATAAATAGACTACTACTATTTCCTCATCCAAATTGAAGATGGTGGCAATCCACTTCTTATTAGGATCCCTTACCACTTTGCTAGTTCAACCTCCCCTTTCGTGTTCTATCGTGTGCCATGTATAGCTTCTAGAGATTGCTTGTAGATTTATGAAGTCTCACCTTGGGCTTTGACCTCTTACAAGAAAAGGAAGCTTAAGTTTAGAGTCTCTCGTCTTAACCAATTGTGAATTATCTTGGGTCTTGAAGGGTTAGTAAGATGTTTAGTATTAATGACATATCTTAATTGGGATCTGCATTAATTCTTAATAAATTAGAGTTTTTGCATTTGCCATATGAAGACCAATTTATGAATTTTGGCACAAATTCAATATTTTGGCACCATTCTCTTTTGTTATAGGGCATGGAACTTCAAGATCATAAAGGTTTCCCAATGGACTTGTCATTTTTGTAGCTTGCTACTACTAGGGATTAAGGGACTACATTTGTTGGCACTCAACCTTGAGATTTACCAAATTAAAAAACCTCATGATTTTAAGACTTCTTTTGACAGTCTAAAAGAGTTCTAATATAGAGATACAAAAATAGAAGGTATCACTACTCTATGAGGAGTTAGACTAAAATTTTGTTAGGTCTCATGTGCACTTATGTACATATATAAATTGAGCACTTTATATTCTTCAAATTCAAGAGCACTACAATCCTTTATGTGGCTCTTTCTTACATACAAACATTGACTACTTGATATTCTTTATAATGTTCTAAGATGATGCCAGTAAGTTTGAGATGGATTTGGTGTCTCCTCATAACATGAAATTGGACATAAGGTCTAGGATCACTCCTAGAAGTAAATAGAACTACATTGAAAAAGGAAAAAAACAATTGAAGATGTTTAAAGATAAATTGCTAGCTTGAATCTCCAAAAACAGCATTTGTTAGAACTCACATCAAGCTCAATATATCAAGTAAAGACATTCAAAATTGTCATCATCAAGCTCATTCTTGAGGATTTGTTCTTAGGTCGGTACTTGCTAGAGTAAAATTTTAAGATTGTATTATCCTCAAGCAAGTCTTAAGAATCATTTCTTACACTTGCATTTTCAACATCTGAGTTTCAAACGATCATGGCAAGCCTCAAGATCGAGTCTGGATGTGTAGCCCAGCAGCAAGCCAGTGAGGTTCATGAGAATTGTTTGATGGTAACATGCCTCGTTGCATCCGCCTGAGCCCTATTTCCATGCATATCCTTCTCCGAATGCATCATTTAATCAGTCCTCGAACGGTATAGCACATGTTTGCTTATTGTGGTGGCATTGGCCAAACCTACCTTAATGCGACTTAGGCTAGCAAAGCATCTATAGGTATTGGAAACAAGCCCCACCACACACCTAGTAGTGAGTAATGATACAAAGGGTATTGATAAAAACCATGGAATCGAAGTAGCAAGGGCAAGAAATGACACCTAGAAATTACCCATGTCCTCTAATGCCCATATGATTGATGACCACTTGCTCTTAGAGTTGAGGACCAAATATTTGTATTTGCATAATGTGTGCAAGGACTTACATAAGTTTAAATCATCTAAATGGACATGCAGCTCAAGATTGAGCCTCACATACTTTTAACCACTTGATAAGAATGGATATGAGGCTCAATTTGAAAATTGAGCCTCAAATAATACTATTGCTGCCCCACCAAACACACAGTAGTGAGCAATATAATGAAGGACTATTGATGGAAAGCATGGAGTTTTGCTGCCTCATCCTTTCCAAACATCCTTTTAATCAAAACAACAGCATCAGCAAAAATGTCATTGCACATTCTGGCAAGGGAGACATACACTTGTTTGATATGAGTATATATGATACTATTCTTAAGGTTCCACAAATAAAGGATTGCAAAGCCTCTAAGAGCATTCCAAATCTTCTCAGATACCTCATTAAGATTCCCACTATCTCCAAACTGCATTTACTTCCATCCAACTACATGATGCAACTTCAATTCTTCCATTTTCTTCCATAAAACATGGGTTCCAAAGCAATCCCAAAACACATGCTTTATCCTTTCCTCTTTCCTCCTACAAAAGACACATAAAGGGGTTATAATACTAAACTTGGACAACTTATCCTTAGTTGCCATTTTATTAGCAACAACTCCTCAAAGCAAGATATTGACTTTATGGGAGGGAGTAGCTCTCAGTGCCTTCTTGAGACACTTCCTCCAGGTTTTGAAACCTCCTCTGGGGTCATCTCTTTTCCAAGACTTAATAGCCTCAACAACCATCTTGCATTAGGCATCCTTAAATCTACTCTGCATTTTGCAATGCTTAATGACCTACCATGAACATTACATCGATTTTTCAAGAAGGTATTCTTAGTCATACTAGGGGAAGTAGGCCAATCCTCTTTCTTCTTAGAAAGAACCAATTGCAACCAGTTCTCTTCTCTCTTGTTGTTTGAGACCAAACTTAGCAACCACTTGTTCATTAGAGATAAAGGAGCCCCTCTTCATGTCAATCCAACTACTAAGACCTTTACCTTGAATTTTAAAACCTAAACTAGCATCTTGTCTTGTTGGAACAAAACCACCCTCATAAGCAAGGCCTGAGATCCAAATATTCAAAGCAAGTGAGGCATCCTTTTTACCCCATCTCCAATCAATGTTATAGCTCATATCTTGACAGGCTACTACAATATGGTTAGCAATCTTAGATTCAGTGGTAGTGATATGTGGGCTAGCAAACAACATATCAAACCAATCAACATTAGGCCAAATTTTCTCATATACCTTAGTAGAGAAAATCCAACTACAAGTCATGACCGCCCATGGTTTTGTTGATCCTCAATTGTTTGGAGCATCCTGATCCGAAGTGTTTGGGCCCTTTCCTTTAGGGGTTCTAAACCAAGTCCCCCTTCATCAATTGGATCTAGAACTTGTTGCCAAGGAATAGCAGTCTAGCATTTAGAATCACCAAAGGAACGTAAGATCCTCCTTACTTCAATTTAATCCTAGTGTGACTTATTAAATGAGTAAATTGAAGTTGCAAAGATCATCATGATGAGAGGACATTCCTGAAAAGCACCAATCTTCCAACGAAACCCTGAGGCAAATGGAATCCTAGAGTTTATTTTACGTTGGAGCATTTTCAAGAACCAATCAAAGCATGTTTTGAGAGTCAAGCCAACACCTATAGGACACCCAAATATCTTATGGCCTTCCCTTTAGGGATATCATGAAAACCAAGTTTTGCAACCCAAATAGGTGTATCCTCCCAAGATAGGAAGATCAACTCAGATTTTTGACTACTGATCTTGGATCTTGATAATGTAGAAAAATCATCATAGATGCTGAGGAGCATGTTATCATAAAGGGGATCAGTGTGGACAATATTTGAATTATCATCTACAAACATCTGTGCACATATGTAACCACCATCAAGAAGGCCAAGTTGCCTTATTGTTTGTGCACATATAGCATGATCAATGCAGCAAAGCAAGGGGTGAGTAACAATAGCAAATAGCAATGGGGCTATGGGGCATCCTTGCCTTATGATATGATGTAGAGCAAAATTGCTAGACATGTAGCCATCAACCGAGACAATGGCCAAAGCATTGGAAAATAACACACATATCATACGAACAAATTGCTTACCAAATTGTGATATTTCCAAAACTACCAATACAAACTCCCAGCAAAGTCTTTCATGTGCCTTCTCAAAATCCATATAAATAAGGATGTAGTTCTCCTTGGAAGTCAATGCAAGATCAATACCTAATATGATATTCAGAATTACATCCCCTATATGTGCCTACCATAAACAAAACCATATTTTTTGCAATGAACATATCTATTCAACACATGCTTAATTTTTAAAGCAAGTGCTTTTTCCATTAGCTTATAAGGAACATTCACCATTGTTAACAGTCTCTAATGACTAGCCTTAGTTCTTTCTATAGATTTGGGCACCAGCTTGATGATTCCTTCATTTATTGTTTTAGTTGTTCTATGGCTCTACACGAACATGGATTCTCACTGACAAAAGAGCAACCAAAAGCCTGTACCCGAACAGAGAGAAACAGAGACCCTAGAACCTCAATGGGCCAATCTAGCCAACAAGGGCAAAGAGGCCACACTGCAAAAACACATACGTGTTGCATTCGGACTGCATCTAGTCAAAGCGAAAAGCAACAACATCAAGCTACAACAGCGAGAATGACTAGATATGACGGTCTTGACGATAGATGCTCCTTGAATAGCACTGCAATGACGAGCCAAGACATCAGTGGAGAATCCACATCTGGTCATGTAGTTGGGGACTCAAGGGCATTTGTCAGAAGGCTTAAATTTACAAGCCAAGACCCGGAAGATGAAGACATAGTACCACCTGCTTATCTTAGGGTCAAACTCAACGCGAAAAGAGAGCATACTATCGATGCTCTGATTGATGAAGGAGCAGATTTTAATATCTTGACCTATGAGGCATGGACCCTACTAGGCCAACTAGAGCTGACACTGACTAATGCAACTCTTAGCCCTTATGGGGAACCTCCACAAGCACTCATAGGGAAGTGCAATATCCTTGCAACAATTGAAACTGAAAGCTTGCCTATCCTATTTCATGTTCCTCCCAATGATGGATTCAAATAATGGTATGCTATGGACGCTAAAGGACGATGAATTACTCATAGGATATGTGGTTGGAAATGGGATAGAAAAGAGTATGGATAGTGCCATTGTTAACCGCAACACGAAGAAAGCAAAGCAAAAGGAAATGAAAAAGACGCAGGGCAAAGGCGGAAAAAAGGTAGCCCGATTGAAGAAAAAATAGGAGAAAAGGCCAAAAGCGCAAGGGCAACCTTAAAAGTCAAAGGCAAATGCAAAAAGGGAAAGGTGCATTTTAAAATAAAAAGGGCGCACCCTGAAATCTTGTAAAAGAGCGCTGGGCTCTCACCCGTGCAATTTGTAAATGTAGACGCGCGGTGGAAAGGAAGCTAGGAAGATAGAAGGACAATGGGAAAAAGGGCCTAGGCTATGGCCGGCCATGTAAAAAAGGAAAAAAGGGGATGATCGCCCAAAAGGGATTTAGGGTTTTGTATATAAAGTTGAAAAGTGAATGAGAAGCTCATTCTTGTGTGTGGCCAAAAGTAGCTCTCCTCTTCTTCTTCTTCTTCTTCTTCTTGCTTGCTTGAGCTTGTGCTTGAGAGAGGGAGTGTGAGAGTGTGAGGGAGTGAGTGTGTGAGGGTGAGGGACCGAGGAGGAGAAGCTCTCCATCGTCTCCTCTCTTCTTCTCTTCTCTTCTCTTCTCTTGTCTTGCTCGCGGCAATGGAGCTTGGAGCATGGAGCTTGAGGATGGAGCTTGCTTGAAGCTTGCACTTGGATCGTGGAGCTACCGGAGTGCGCGGGAGAGGAGGTAACTCGAACGGCATCAAGGTAAGCTCACTACACCAATAAGGTATGCATTGCGCGTTGGCTATGTGAGAGGTAGCCATTAGTGCTCAGCTTGGAACGCTTGAATCGATAAGCGGTCCGTGGGTCTTGGCGGTTGAGTGAAAGCTCCCACATTTTGGTTCCGTTGCCGGGACCAACGGATTCAAGCCTTGAGCGCTTGTGCGCTTCGAATCGAGCATTGGAGTAGGGTTTTCCCCGAACCGATGCTTGAGGTAGATAGGTAGGAAGCGAGGGGGTTGAAGAGGGTATTTGATCTCCTTGGCAAGTAGGTGTTTTGCTTTCTTGAGATTTATATTATGAGATGGAGTAGTGTAGGTATTTACTTTGTGTTTTGGATGCATTTAGGATAGGAAAAAACAAAGAAAAAGAAACAAACAGTAGGGTTTTTTGTTGCTGTATAATAGGCTAAAACATGGAAACAGGGGACCAGATTCAAGTTTCTGGGTGAGACAAGGACAGGGAACTAGCTGTAAGGTTCTGCACCGTAGGGAAAGGACCTTAAGAGGCCTGGGAGGCCAGGACAGACCTCATTTCCTTGGTTGGCCTTGTGAAAGAGAGAGAGAGAGAGAGCTTCTGGCTCATAGGACGAGGAAGTGCTACCCCGATTTCTAGGCGACAGCGATTCGTGCTGCTCCAGGTGAGTCTGGTGCTTTCTAATAAGTGCTCTAATCAGATCTAGGAAGTTTGTGGTGATTGTGTGCAGCAGACAGTAAGGAGGGGTCAAACACGCGAGAATCGCGCCCGCCGCCGACGCAGTCGGACCAACTCGCAGTGGTCCGATTCTGGGCACCTGAGTTCTGGAGTCGAACCATCCGATTTCCAGAATCGGACCCCCCGACTGAGAGTGAGTCGGACCAGTCTGGTCCGATTCCTAGAATCAGACTAGCCCGATCGGACGTACCACGTGGCACTCAGACCACTCAGACTCGGACCAACCCGTCCGACTCGGACACTCGGACCACTCAGACTCGGACCAACCCGTCCGATTCGGACACTCGGACCACTCGGACTCGGACCACTCGAACCAACCCGTCCAATTTTGAGAATCGGACGCTCAGACCAACCTGTCCGACTCAGACACTCGGACCACCCTGTCCAATCCGATTCCCAGAATCGGACCACTTTGAAAATCGGACCACTTTTTGATCCGACTCCCAGAATTGGACGTGACCAAAATCGGACCACTAGGCCAATCGGACCAACCCAAAATCGGACGTCCGACTCTGATAATCGGACTCCTGAAAATCGAACATCTTAGAATCGGACCAAAAACTATCAAAATCGGACAGGTATCTTGAACACAAATTCTTACGCATCTAAACCCCAAAGTTGACCCAGGACCACGTAGAGCTAAAGGCACATCACAGATCCATCACTAGGCTAAAACTCAGAGCAAGTAGTTCAAAATTTGGCTATAAACGGTCCTCCAAATTGTGTATGGCTTTTACTATAACGGCCCTGTGGGCCGGGGGGGACTGCCCCCCCGGACCCCCGCAGAGGGGGCTCTGCCCCCTCTGCACCTCCCCCGAGTAGGTTGGAGAGAAAACGCGCGCCGTGTCAGGTCTTCCAAATTGAACCCTAGTGAAGTAATGGCTCTACATGAGCATGGAGTCTCACTTGCAAAAGAGCAGCCAAAAGCCCACACCCGAACAGAGAGAAACGAAGACCCTAGAACATCAATGGGCCAATCTAGCCATCAAGGGCAAAAAGGCCATGCCACGAGAACACAAAGACATTGTGTTCAGACCGTGTCTAGTCAGAGCAAAATGCAACTTCAGCAAGCTGCAAATGCGAATATGACTAGACATGACACTCTTGACGAGAGATGTACCTTGAATAGCATTGCACTGATGATGCAAGACAGCAATGGAGAATCCACATCTGGTCGTGCAGTCGAGAACTCAAGGGCATCTGTCAGAAGGCTTAAATTTACAAGCCAAGACCCGGAAGATGAAGACATAGTACCACCTGCTTATCTTAGGGTCAAACTCACCGCGAAAAGAGAGCATATTATCGATGCTCTAATTGATGAAGGAGCAGATTTTAATATCTTGACCTATGAATCATGGACCCTACTAGGACAACCAGAGCTCACACCGACTAGTGCAACCCTTAGCCCTTATGGGGGACATCCACAAGCACTCATAGGGAAGTGCAAAATCCTTGCGACAATTGAAACAGAAAGCTTGCCTATCCTATTTCATGTTCCTCCAAATAGTGCTAGCTGCGGGAAAGAAACACTCCTAGGAAGACCCTTTAAAAGGGCGACCAAGTGTGAGGCCGACTATGTAGCACAGAGGATACACCTGACACTACCAAGTGTGAGGATAGTCACAACCTTTAGCAAGGGTGACCCCATCAAACCTCAAGGGAAAGGCAAGGAAGCTACTGACGTAATAGTCAACCCTACTAACGAGAGCAAGGACTTGTTAGAAAAACTGATGCAAGCACAGGTCGAATAGCGAGAACCAGTGAGTGAGGCCATACTTGAAACAAAAAGGTCAAGAGACAATGCGATGTCAAGATTGTGGGAGAGAAGGAAGGAGTCTCACTTGTAGCTTTCTTGCTTGCACAATGGGGGAATACACACAAAAGGTGGAGGCTGAAAACTGTTTTTCCTCTTCTTAGTTGTGTAAGCCAAAAAAAGAACTCTCATACAAAGAAATAGAAGAACCCTATATATGGGTCTCAAACCAAACTCAACTAACTAAGGTGGCATACTAACTGAGCCACGAACTAGAGTAGATAAGGATAGCTATCATGTAGCTATTATTCATGGGCGGTGTACCAAACGCATCTACAACTAACACGTCGGTGACATAAATGCACAACAGTCACCCAGGCATATCACGAGTGGAGCTCGACATCTCAACACTCCCCCTCGAGCTCAATCCCAATTCCTGCACACCAAGCAGGTCTCTGAACTTGCGTAGCTTCTCTGCGCCCAATGCCTTCGTAAATATGTCAGCTACCTGATCCTCTGTGCTGACATAAACTAGATCAATAAGACCTAGTAAAACCCTCTCCTGCACATAGTGATAATGCACCTCAATGTGCTTTGTTCTAGCATGATAGACTGGGTTATTTGCCAAGTGTATACTACTCATGTTGTCACAATAAATGACAACTGGCCCATCTGTAGGCTGATGCATATCATAAAGTAGCTTATGCAACCAAGCTACCTCACTTGCAGCCATTGCTACACCCCTGTACTCAGCCTCTGTGCTCGACAAGGCAATTGTAGGTTGTTTCTTGCTGCTCCAAGTGACTGCAGCACTCCCAAAAGAGAACACATATCCACTGGTAGAACATCTATCAAAAATGCTACTAGCCCAATCAGCATCAGTGTATCCATGCAACTGTATCTGAACCCCAGTCTCATAAAATAGTCCATACTGCAATGTGGACTTCACATACCTGAGTATGCGTCTAGCCGCATCCAAATGCGGTTTCCTTGGAGCTTGCATAAACTGACTTACCAATCCAACAGCATAGCTCAAATCTGGCCTGGTAATAGTCATATAAATCAAACTTCCTACTATGCGTCTATACATAGTAGGGTCTTCCAGAAGCTCACCTGCATCTGTGCTCAGCTTCACATTCTGCTCCAAAGGAACTGAAATAGGCTTACAGCCTGTCATTCCATATTTGGACAGCATGTCCAATCCATACTGCCTCTGCAGGAGCTGTATCCCACTTGGTGATCTAATCACCTCAATGCCCAAGAAATAACGTAGCTCTCCCAAATCCTTCCTCTCAAACTTCTGCTTCAATAGCATTTTCACATGAAGGATATCTTCATCACTGTCACCTGTCATAATCAAATCATCAACATAAATGACAAGTAGCATAATACATTTCTCTGTTTTTCTCACATAAAGTGAGAAATCTGCCTTGGAAATCTGAAAGTCAATAGTGACAAGATACTGTCCTATCTTGTCAGACCATGCTCTAGGTGCTTGCTTCAAGCCATACAAGGCTTTCTTCAACCTGCAAACAAACTCAGGATGAACAGCATGCACATAACCTGGTGGCTGCTCCATATAGACCTCTTCTTGCAAATCACCATGCAAGAAGACATTCTTTACATCCATCTGATGTAAAGACCATCCCTTTGATGCAGCCATAGCAATGACTGCTCTTACGGTTGCCATCCTTGCAACCGGACTGAATGTTTCTTCATAGTCAATGCCATATGTTTGTGCATACCCCTTGACTACTAATCTTGCCTTGTATCTGTTCACAGAACCATCTGCATTGTGCTTCACCTTATAAACCCACTTACAGCCAATTGCATTCTTACCTTTAGGCAAAGGTACCAACTCCCATGTAGCATTTGCTTCCAAGGCATCCATTTCTTCATCCATGGCTTTCTCCCATTTTTCTTTTCCCATGGCTTGCTCAAAAGAAGTGGGTTCTGGTTCATGTATCACCTTGACCATATATTCATAGTGAATGGCTGTAAATCCATCATATTTCAGCCTATCCACAGGATACCTAACTCTGGTAGACCTGCGCAAAGTGGGTTCACTCCCAGGTGCTCTCAAAACATCCCTGGTCTTCCTTACTCCAGGTGTAACAATAGAAGGAATACCCAACTCATCATCAATGCTCTGTTCTGAGCCACCGGATTCACCATCCACATAAGAGTGACCTGCATTCACATCAAACATGGGCTGATCTACCTTCTTTTTTCCTTTTCGTGATACCTGCATACCACTATCTGCATTGCTTTGAGAAGATTCTCCTGATCTCAATCTACCTGTCCATGGAGAAGAATGTGAACCACTGCTAGAGGACGCTCCAGGTCCACTAATATCTTGTGACTGCTGCTGAGAATTCTGTGCAACATTACCATTTTGTGCATCTACATTATCAATCACAATTACTAGTTTATACCAGCTACTCATCTCATCAAAAACAACATCTCTGCTCACTGTAAACTTACGAGTAGAAGGGTTATAGCATCTATACCCTTTTTGCTGCAGAGAATAACCAATAAAGATGCACTTCTCAGCTTTTGGATCCAACTTGGATCTCAACTCATCTGGCACATGAACATAGGCAATGCAGCCAAAAATTTTCAAATGAGAAATATCTGGTTTCCTACCAGTATACCTCTCCTCTGGAGTCATGCCATGTATTGCTGCAGTGGGAGTCATGTTCATTATGTAGACTGCTGTAGCAACTGCCTCAGCCCAATAAAAATCTGGCAAGTCTTTTTCGTTGAGCATGGGACGAGATACCTCTCCAATATGCCTGTTTTTTCTTTCTGCAATTCCATTTTGTTGTGGGGTATGACTGCATAAATATTGCTGCTTTATGCCATGCTCCTGCAGGAACCTTACAAACTCATTTGAGAGGTACTCTCCCCCTCCATCTGACCTTAGGCATTTTATCTGCAGACTTGTTTCTTTTTCAACCATAGCTTTAAGAGTTTTGAAATGCCCAAAAACTTCACTTTTCTTTTTCATAAAATACACCCAAACTTTTCTGCTATAGTCATCAATAAAAGTGACAAAATAATGACAGCCTCCAAGAGATGCAGCTTTAGTAGCCCACACATCAGAGTGGATTAATTCCAATGGCTTCTTACTCTCTTGAACATGTCTAGGAAATGGTTTCCTTGCCTGTTTTCCAAACTGACATGCTTCACATACCTTATGCATTTCTGCAACCTTGAACTTAGGCAATCCTGCAACAATGTTTTGGGCCTGCATTGATTTAAGTCGCTGTACATTAACATGACCAATGCGTTTATGCCAGATATCAATATCTGCAACTACACCGGTCCCATGTGCAAACATTGCTGCACTCAATTCAGGCATGTCTGCATCCAATGTAAACATTCTGCCCTTCTTCTTTCCTTTTGCTATCAAGCGACCTTTATTTTTCATATCCTCAACAAAGCATCCATGAGGATTAAATTTGACCTGCAAGCCCTGCTCAACCATTTGACCAACAGAAACCAGATTCTTGGTGATATTCGGGACATGAAATACATCGGACAGGTATTTCTTTTTCCCATCCTGCATAGACAAATGAATTTTTCCAATCTGCATAATAGGATGTGCAGTATCATCACCAGTCTCCACAAATCCTGGTTTTTCCATTTTCCTTGCATCCTCCATCCATTCTGCATGACCTGTCATGTGGTTTGATGCACCTGAGTCAACATACCATACATCATTGCTTTCTTCTGCACTTGTCACAGAATTGTTCATGTGCTGCACCATGAACAAATGCTCATTTCTTTCATCACCCTGTCTACTAGAAGATGCATAATTCTCTTGTTGCAGTTTTCCATTCATGATGTCATTCTGCTTTTTATAGCAGTCTTTAGCCATATGACCCATTTTACCACAGTAGTAGCATTCAACATTACTGTTTGCATTTTGACCTCTTTGCCATCCACCACGACCTCTTTGGCTCCCCCTGCCTCTAGAGTTACCACGTCCTCCTCCATAGGACTGGTTTTCTTGAGTTTGCTGCATATTCTGATTTCTACCACGGCCTCCAAATCGGCCTCCTCTACCTCTGCCTCTACCTCTTCCAGTATTTGAGTAGAAGACAGCTTCTTTTGAAGTTCCTCCTGAAGAAGATGTACCACCATTTCTCTGCTCCTCAGAAATTAGAAGAGCAATCAACTCCTCAAAATCAAGAAATCTTTCACGGACGGAAATGGATGTTCGAAACTGTGCATAATCCTTTCCTAGACCATTCAAGGTCACAGAAACTAAATCATCATCTTCCACTGGTGACCCAATGGAAGCAAGTGCATCTGCAATATTCTTCACCTTCATGTGGTAGTCATTGATGCTCATATTTTCTCTTTGCACATTATGCAACTCTTGCTTGAGCTGCATTTTCCTGGCTTGCGTATTTGTGCTATACATTTTTGACAAAGTATCCCATGCCTCCTTTGGCGTACTTGCATCCTGAATATGCACAATCATAGAGTCTGAAATACTGATAGACATCCAGTACATAACTTTTCTGGCTCTCTCATCCCATGCTTTGAATGCTTGCATTTGCTATTGATTGGGAACATCAGGAAGAACTGGTTCTTCTTCATTTCCTGCAACAAATTCCGAATATCCTTTTCCCATAAGGAAATTCGTCATTCTAAACTTCCATGCTTGGAAGTTGTTCTTGTCAAGCTTTTCAGTGACAATCTGTGAAAGAGAATCAGACGCCATTACAGAATACTGCAAAAAATTCTGTCACTGCAAAAAACACAGCTTCACCCTCACAAGGGCAAATCTGCAAAACTGGCGAAAGTGGTATTTGACTACACAGTCACTTCCTAGTGACAATTTTGCATAAACAGGAACCAAGGATGATTCTGAAACTCCCAATGTCTCTGCGCACAAGCATACGATGCAATTTCTACAGTAACTTTTCACCGACCTGTAGAACAATGGCTGCACAGCATAAAACTGAGCCTTTTCCTGAGTGCGTGCAGAAAACTTTCGCCTCCAAAACAGGCCCCAAAATGGCCTCAAATAAAAAAAAACAAGGTCGCGAAGGGCGTCTCAACCTGAGACAATGCACTCTTGCAATTTCCGGCTGTGCTACCTGCAGAGATCTGCTCCCAAAACAGAAAATGAAAGCAACACTACTCCTCTTACCAGAACACCGCGAGCTTGGCTTGCTTTCTTGAGCTCCTTACCACGAACAAGGCTCTGATACCATGTCAAGATTGTGGGAGAGAAGGAAGGAGTCTCACTTGTAGATTTCTTGCTTGCACAATGGGGGAATACACACAAAAGGTGGAGGCTGAAAACTATTTTTCCTCTTCTTAGTTGTGTAATCCAAAAAAAGAACTCTCATACAAAGAAATAGAAGAACCCTATATATGGGTCTCAAACCAAACTCAACTAACTAAGGTGGCATACTAACTGAGCCACGAACTAGAGTAGATAAGGATAGCTATCATGTAGCTATTATTCATGGGCGGTGTACCAACCACATCTGCAACTAACACGTCGGTGACATAAATGCACAACGGTCACCCTGGCATATCACGAGTGGAGCTCGACATCTCAACATGCGAAGGATGGGCTTTGGACTTACAAATATCGTAGAAGACCCCAAAAGAAGCCCAAGCCTTATAGACGGAGGCGTTGATGGAGAGCCAGCACAACGCCACGATGGATATCCAAGGCGTTGCTTCGGGCTCAAGGGTATTATGCAGGCAACCGATGGATTTGGGTGCCAAAACCCCGTGCCAAACCTCCCTGATTGACTGAAGGCCAGAGTGCATCAAAAGCAACGAAGCACAGTAGGAAATCTAAGAGAAACTCTAGGTCTCGAGGTAAGATACCGGACGAGTGTTCGAAAGAAAGAGCCTCAACCTAGCATGCTTAAAAAGCAGATGTCATATATAACCATTGAGCGTGCACAAAAGCCATTAATGCCCAATGAGCCTTTGATTTCCCAAGGGGAGAACAAACATCATAGGCACAACATTGCTCATGGCAAGGCTTCTCGCTCAACAAAGCAAATGGCACAATCATCTAATAGCCTTGAGAAAATCATTCAGCTAGTGCCACATCCACCTAGGAGTCCTAGATCTCCTATGCCCTCTTCTCCCAAACAGACACAGGAAACACTACAGCAGTTGTCAAGGGCGACTGCTCAATTCCAATCTCTATCTCCATCTAAGCTTCCAACTGTCAAAGAGGTGGGACATGATGCCATCTGTAGCTCTTGACCCAAGGATATGCCTGAGCCACCTAATGAGACTAGATCAGCTCATGTTCGATCTACACAGATGAGTGCTCAAAGGCCAACAAAAGACACAACTGTTTCTGATCGCCCTAGGGACTTGACACCGCAATCCACCAAGGGTAGCCAACCCACTGAACTAGTTGCTACTTCTTCCAATCAGGGATTACAGCAGTCACAACCCTTGGCTATAACAATGCCCCTTGTGGAACGTGTCCTTAGTAGTTTACCTATGGAGGAGGTGTCGCAACCAAATCCCTCGACAACTCCAGCACTTTCAAAGTGCCCAAAGCCTAGGATGGAGGAGTTAAACGCAAGGAAGTTGGTTGAAAAGCTAGACTCTCCGAAAAGAGCGGCAGTTGTGCCCTCACAACCGGGCAAGGCTATTCAGCAAACCACGGCTATGTCCCATAAGGACACACTAGACAAGGGAAATGCTAAGGCCCGACCAAGCACATCAACGGTCGATATAGCCCAGGGTCCTGAGTCATTGAGAGAGGCACCTTCATTGACCAAGAAAAAGAGGAGAAAGCAGAAAAAACAGCATCAGTGCAGGTGGTTGTGGACCCCAAGAACATTGAGACGAAGAGCGTTGGAGAGCTGATGAATAGAGCATCGAGTCCATCCATCAATGAACCCACTGATGCCTCTCCTAACAGCGATG
The DNA here is from genome assembly GCF_053477565.2 of Lygodium microphyllum. NCBI lineage: Eukaryota > Viridiplantae > Streptophyta > Polypodiopsida > Schizaeales > Lygodiaceae > Lygodium > Lygodium microphyllum. The sequence goes on along the minus strand of NC_141159.1, from coordinate 94,241,319 downwards.
AAAACTTAGACACATCTGTGTGCTCTGACAAACCAAAGCAGCAGTTGCCATCAACAATTGCTTGCAACACTCTATCCACTGACAATAGAATTCACATTGATCAATCAAGAGTGGATACAACGCTGTCACAACAAGGTGGCAACTCTACCAGTCACATCCGAGAAGAACCTTGACGAAATAGCAACAAAACCTCGGGAGAAACGTGAGAACCCCAAGAGCATAAGAAATCCTAGCGTTGACCAATCTTGCTCATCTAGGCCTGAGCCCCCAGCCATGCTAAAGCCTAAGGAAACTCTTAGAACTTTGCATGAGATAGCAACCGAGCAGGCCCTCGTTGAACATAGAAGTGTCGCAGAATGCTTAACTGAGTTGGAGGCTAAGCTCAAGGTGGTCGCGCATGTCTATGTCCTTGCGGACATGGGCATGATCCCCAAAGAGCAGCTTGGAGATTACTTGACCTTTCCTCTATCGTGGGAAGAACAAGAACATCTTAACGGGCACTACGACAGGCTCCTGCATGAACATATGCGACTCATCCCTGACAAGGAGGCTGACGGACTGCGCGTAACCGTCACGTTCAATGAAGTGATCTGCCGACTGAATCTCGTGGACATAGAGCTACTAAAGCGACTGTCAGCAAGCCAAAGTCAATTTGAGCAGCGTTGGTGCGAAAGCCGCGTTGTAATGGCCGAACTAGGGGCTCAGATCATGACGGTCTCAGAAGAGCGATTGGCCAAATGGCGGTCTCAAAGAGACCCAACCTACGTGGCACCAACTTCCCTTCGAGTGTGCTGGCTGCCATTCGGGGTATGGACTTAGCTAGAACTAGCCAAGAGAACGCTCTGTTTGATAAGGTTCTCACTGAGGAGGAGTTACATATAGCCAGTAGACTCGGACAAGGTTCCATTCTACTCGATGTGGCAAAATATCTATCGATATTAAGTAAGCTGCCACGAATACTAGATGCGTGTGCCACGCTGCGGTACAACCCCGAGTTCTACACTTGGTTTTTATCCTCGTGAAGTGACATGGATTCATAAATATGTATATAAATAAACACTGCTTTTTGTGTCACCGTGTATAAACAACGTTAACACACACAAGCAATGATAGTCAGGCGCAGGGAGAAGAGTGGGGTCAGATAAACTAAGCTCCTCAAGTCCTCCTCTCATCACGCATTTAAAAGTGTGTGACAAGCCCCACCTCCAGGTGAGAGCATGCAACCCACATCATCGCCATAGGAAGCCTTGACCAACAACCCTGATGGTGTAGGCAGGGTGTAGTCGTTTCCAGTACACCTGCTTCCCTTTTTGGTCTACTCTTTTGAGGATGTGTCATATCCCACTCCACGACAACCAGTCCATGCAACTTAGCGTAAACTAATATCCGCTAATGACTGGAGGCCACGCGAACATCAGCATGGGGGCCATTCCTCTACAACAAACACCGCATGCCTCACCCCTCCCCTTCTTGTCATATGCGCTTCATAAACCACACTAAAATCCCTTCCATGCAAACAGTTGTATCCTGTATCAAGGTCTAACCCTTGGATTGCATCTTGCAGGTTTCCTTTTGCGACAAAACGCATGGAGAATCATGGAGATCTAGCATGCAAAGACGCTCTTCGTAGAAGGCGGGAGCATGTGGCACACGCCCCTCCACCGGAGCGCTATGTACCCACCATCAAGAGGTATGCCAAGAAGCGAGGCCCTAAGCGACACTGCCCAGGGCGAAGGCCGAAGAATCCTCGAGTCAAGAAAGTCGAGACTCGAAATGCGCAATAGGTGGCAGCACTAGTGGCACGAACTCCCAGCTCCCGCTCGGGCCCCAGATGCTCAAAGGCAAAAAGGGCAGCTTGGGAAAGAGAAGAATTTAATGAATTATTTAGAGACATTCTGGAGACGGTAGTGGGTCGGGATTACACCATTCATGTCCCGGCCGACATGTTCCCTGCTCATCCCCACGGGAGCCCCACACCAGCAGAGCCCCAATCACCCGGCCACCCAGACTCGCCCCGCCTCGTACAAATCGAGTAGCCCATGATGCATAAAGGGCTTATCAAATGATAACTGGCCATAACTTTTTGTTTTTAAATGGTTAAGTGTTCTGGACTTGTTAAGTGTTGACATGTTCCCGACTTGTATGAACTTTTCATATCTACGTTTAATATATTTTACACCTTTAGCAAAAGAAAAGCTAATCAAGCGCAGGTGATAAATGTCTAAGTCAACACCATAGAATTCAGATCAGTGATGTCTCCTTGCATTGCACTGGCTTATTATAGTTGCGGCATATGCCATGCTTGTACTCTCATGAAGCGACAAGTGGATACAGGATGGGACAGATCTTTGGGCGAAAGTGTTCAATGCTCGATCACCGCAAGACCATCGACCCCCCAAGGAACCGCGGCAAAGCCACCCTGTCGAAATCACGAATCACCTTGCCAACCGCCCACATTGCATGGCCCAAAACACATTCTTGGGCCACGCCCCCTTTCTGGGTCAAGCTCTATAGTTGGCTCACGGCAATCATTACCTCAATTGTACCCACATCGCATGTGCCGCAAGGAGGGTTGCAATATCTCAAGTGTATCTTCCCCTTTTGCCAACTGCTTCTCTAACAACGAGGCTAGGGCACAATCATCATTATCCATTTTCTAAGCCTTCGAAGCTTGACATTTTCCAACCCATTGAAAGGCTGATAGCCTCAATATATTGTAATGGTTGTACTCAGGCAAATTTAAAAAAAAAAGACTGGAAAGATAAGAAGCACCCACGATCACAGCACAGCACCTAGGGGTCCTCAAATTAGGTACGTCTGGTGACCTTGGTCGACCGGCTTCGTCCCTAGTCCCCTAGCCCCTTACAATCACCCACATGATTGTTCAGGGCACATCAAGGGCAGGACATACCTGGGGAGCTTGTCTCGCCTAGGGTTAGACCTGTCACCCTGACCCACTTGCACAATTTTCTTTTGCACTCTGCCTTAGTACCATTGCAATCAGTGGTGATAAGCACCCCACGATTGGCCATGAAAAGTCCATCGTACTCATCAAGCAAGTCCAATAGTTTCCAGCTACTGAAAGTGCGGTGTCCTTCTATTCAATTATGCTACATCGTGCAGTCACAATGCAAAGGATGTCTCATATACCTTCACGTGTACTCCTCCTCCACATGGACAACTTTGCTTCATCCACGCATTGTTATGAGAAACTAGCCCACGGTCTTCTAACTATGTAATATCTAAGTATGCACGAGCACTCACATAATATCTGCATCGAAGTATGTCCACAGTTTGGGTCCTCAAGTGCAGGACAATACTCTAGGCTTGCTTAGAGTTCGACCTATCTCCCAAACTAATCAAACTATGTCTTGTGCACGATGAGAAGCCTAGCACTACCTCTTAAGGAGAGACCACATGTGAGGTTTTCCAATTGCAGGTATAAGGTGTTGTTCGCTCTTCATCAACACTCAACTTTGAATGCTCGTCCCTTACCATCCGACAAGCCCGCAAAGAACCGTCATGTGCAAAATCCCCAACAAACCAACACTTGTGCTGGCCATCAATGCAATCCCCAACACAACATAGCCCTACCACCAACTCAAACAACCTTCCACCAGCCACCTTGGCCACCAACATGCCCCAGGACCTTCTGCCACACCACCACCAACACTCCTCCACGAAAACCACAGGCGTCCTTGTCACCCACGTCTTCGGTGCATGCTACAGCCTGCTACCTATGACGGTGAGTGCCATGGGACTAGCACTCATCTAGGAGGGGGGTAATGTTAACCCCAACACGAAGAAAGCAAAGCAAAAGGAAATAAAAAAGACGCAGGGCAAAGGCGGAAAAAAGGTAGCCCGATTGAAGAAAGAATAGGACAAAATGCCATAAGCGCAAGGGCAACCTTAAAATTCAAAAGCAAATGCAAAAAGAGAAAGGTGCATTTTAAAATAAAAAGAGCGTACCCTGAAATCTTGTAAAAGAGCACCGGGCTCTCACCCATGCAATTTGTAAATGTAGACTGGCGGTGGAAAGGAAGCTAGGAAGATAGAAGGACAATGGGAAAAAGGGCCTAGGCTATGGCCGGCCATGTAAAAAAGGGAAAAAGGGGATGACCGCCCAAAAGGGATTTAGGGTTTTGTATATAAAGTTGAAAAGTGAATGAGAAGCTCATTCTTGTGTGTGGCCAAAAGTAGCTCTCCTCTTCTTCTTTTTCTTCTTGTTCTTGCTTGCTTGAGCTTGTGCTTGAGAGAGGGAGTGTGAGAGTGTGAGGGAGGGAGTGTGTGAGGGTGAGGGACCGAGGAGGAGAAGCTCTCCATCGTCTCCTCTCTTCTTCTCTTCTCTTCTCTTCTCTTGTCTTGCTCGTGGCAATGGAGCTTGGAGCGTGGAGCTTGAGGATGGAGCTTGCTTGAAGCTTGCACTTGGATCGTAGAGCTACCGGAGTGCACGGGAGAGGAGGTAACTCAAACGGCATCAAGGTAAGCTCACTACACCCGTAAGGTATGCATTGCGCATCGGCTATGTGAGAGGTAGCCATTAGTGCTTGGCTTGGAACGCTTGAATCAATAAGCGGTCTGTGGGTCTTAGCGGTTGAGTGAAAGCTCCCACAGCCATGGAGAAGAAAGTGAATCATTTTTATATATTGCATCATGTATCCATGGAGAAGTGGCTTGGTAGGTATGACTAGGCCGCCAGAAGAGAATGGGAGGGAGCGCAATCAAAATTTTAGCACAATACATGCCATCAATTGGTTTGATATCTCAAGGGCATGGAGGATATCCCATAGTTTATGCCAATGAGGTGGTTGCATGAAGCTTTGACCAGCTTCACGTGAAGGGGTAGAGGTCTCTAAGGAAGAGTTGGAATTATTGAGGGGATGTAGTCCAAAGGTGATCACATGCTTTCTTTGTTTTCATATTTAGATTTAATATGCAACAACTAACCTAGCCGTTTCGGTGTATGATACAAAATCTACAACCCAGCATGGTCACACAAATGACATTTTCGAGTTGAGCGCATCGACAAATGCGCTCCACAATGAACTGTGGTGTCATGATGAAGTTCGAGCAAGAGATCCAATGGCGGGCCACGGATCCGAATACTATAGTAGATGAGATGGAGTATTTTGGCAACTTGAAAAGGGTTATCTTAGTGGATTACCATAGCTTTTTCATGATTATATTCGATGTATAGTGGTTTAAAGTGGTATTGGAAGGAGCTAGAGCAACCGTTTGATGAGATCCATCTAAATTTCTTGAGGTAGATTTCGAGAAAAGATGGAATGATCTGCATGACACATTTGTCTTGTCAGGTCATTGTGAATAGGTGCATGACCTTTTTTGTTAAGTTTTTCACGACATGAAATAGTCACAAATATTCATTGACTTTTATAACAACCTTATATGTGATATTGGACATGTAATCTTCTATCCAAATTCTTGGCAACCTCATTGGTGGTATGTTGTGCCATCAACACCTCAAAGCATGCAAGATGGCACCTCAAAGCATGCAAGTGTATGATAAAAGTAATGTCCCTAGCTTGGATGAGGGAGAGTGTGCAAGTAGAGGGATCAATGTTGTGGGGGGTGAAGGGCGAGGAGGTCTTGGAGCGTGCAGAGAAAACATGCACAGATAATGTAGACAAAGAGACGAGAGACCAAGAATTTTTTAAGAATGAAGTGGACTTCTCTTTTTGTGGAGACCTATGTATAGACCTTCTAGTAAATGCCGAGCTATGCCAAGAGCTTGACATAGAGTTGTAGACTTGGTTGTATTTTTGTTCGCTTGCTCAATTCATTGATAATTTGCTTTTAAGGATACTTTAGTATATGAATTTTAATTAACACTATTTTTTACAAAGTTATGTTGTCATGCTTCACCTAAATCCTTGTATTGATTAAGCTAATACCAATTTCTGACTGTGTAGGTTATCTTTGACGATACCCAGAGAATAGAGTGAGTCAAGGGATGACATATGAGGAGTTACATGAGATCTTCACATATATGTCTTTGGATCAAATGGCCTGCTTTAGAGATATGGAAAATCGGGAGTTATCTCAGTCATCATCTAGCCGTTCTGTGTAGTCTACCTTAGTATTCTCTGATGCTTCAATCTCTAGTAGGCGAAGTTGACACTCTAGACTAGCCTCGAAGGGAGGTGCAATGATGCCTTACTTGATGGGAGGAGGGAGTGTTTGTGGGAGGTGCTATGAAGATTTAAATGTTGCGACCCCGTAGAAGGTTGCTACTCCTCGCTCTTGTACAGGCTCCAAAGAAGGTGGCTCAAGTGGGCGTTGTGGAGGCATCGATGCAATATCCCCGTCTCATCAATCTAGTGGACACTAATCAGCTCTAAGATTTGTCACACCTTTAGGGACATCTACTCACATGATTCTAGGTTTCACTCAATCATCCACACCAGGTGGCACCCTTATGGGTCCTACTCTAAGAGATACCACACTCGCAGATATGCCAGATGGATAGAGGTCTCCTAGTTATGCCTAGGAGCATGGTCGTAGGTGGGAGTGGACACACCTTAGACATACCCCAGCAAAGTACTGATACCTCGTAGATGAGAAAACATATGTTGTGATCATAAATGATGAAGGGAGGAGGGTGATGGCTTGTATGAGAGAGTTGAGCCAACAAGTATTAAGACACACCATTTTAGCCCATTGGAAAAATATACCAAAGGGAAGCAAGGACTATGTGGTAGTGTCCTTGCAAGAGGAGTTTCTAGTACCTCTGGTGGCAAAGAGGTTTTCCACATGATGGATGATGGATTGTATGCATGCATACATGTCACATAGATGATCAGATGCATGCAAGGAAATCAAGAGTGGCCTCTCAAAGCTCGAGTGGTTGGACGCAGAGGATTGGTGGAGACTCAAGGAGGAGGCCACAAACTCTCCAAGATTATGGTAGCAATAGCGGGAGGCAGTAGGGGCACGATTGGAAGCAGGGTTTGTGTATCATCTAGGAAGTGGTAGCCATAGAACTTATTTGGAGAATTTTGTAAGTTTTCTTTTGGTTGTTTTCACTTTCTTATTTGAAATATCACTTGTATTAATAACCTTATTTCTAACAATGCTACTTTGTTTTGTTTGTAGCACTCCATCACAAACCGCGATCCTATAGGTTTGGAGCCTCGGTATGTAGAGAAACATAGTCTCACTGCACTCACATCGATGATTGTATGCAAGTGGAACCCTAGTAAGGCAAGCCTCTTTCTTGTTTGTAGTCATTAGTTTTTTGTAATGCATTATGTATTGTGGATTAATCTCTGGTTGTTTATATTACAGAGTTTGTTCGATGCTCCATTGCATTGGGAAGGGCTCTCGGATGGTGAGGAGTTGTAGCAGTCACTTGGATTCCTGGAGCACACATCCTTTTCTTTTTTGGCCATGTGATCCATGCAAGCTCTTTCCATGTAGCATTCATTAGATATATTTTTTATCCTTTGTATGGACTTGCATTTTGCGATATTTGTAGATACATTTCCATGTTTGTTTTGGACTCTCCTCTCTATCATTTCATGTAGTTTTATGACTTGTCATCATCGGTCTTGTACTTATTTGACTATTGAATGAACGACCTTTTTTCCACCATCTCATGATGATTGTGTATTCAATTTACAATTGCTTTATATAACATTCCTCAACACACATGGTGCTAGAAGATGTGTTGCCCTACCACTTCTTTTTTTTCTTTGTAACCGTCACTAATTTACTACACGCATGGCTATCAGCGTTAGTATATGTGTAAAAAAGTATCGCTATTTAGCATCGCTTTTATGACACAAATAGTGACGCTAATAGCGATGTATCTATAAAGATGTATATATCAATACTCTTAGCGACGATGGGCACAATTTTTTAGATGAATATTTGCTTTGCTTTAAACATCGATACATGGCATGTACCTTGTAGTGGTTTGAGGTGTAAATTGAGATGCAATCCATGTCCTCACCAGATACCTTGACTCTTATACCCAATCTAATAATTAGCTATTACATTTGCTTTTGCAGACATTGCTTCACCATTCACAACATGCCACCTTTTCCTTTTTCACAAAGATTATACAAACAATCATAATATGGTTCCTTAATCATAGCAGTACTAGCTCGATTAAGCTTCACCTCCTACACCCCAACAATGTCTGGTTTACATCTAAATAGTATATCCCTCAATAGCATCTGCCTATCCTTGGAACAAAAAATTATGCATGACACTTTGACCATTAGATCATTAGAATGATGTCTCAACATCAGCAAGGGGGGCATAAAGATCAATGAATTCATGCCTACTCCGAGCAAGTTGCTTAATAGAAATCCTTGAGCTAGACCCCTTGCTTCTAGTTTCATTAACTTTATTCCCATCTTGATTCTCCTTCCCTCCTACCTTCTCCGGCTTGCTGGGTCTCTCCTTGTTGGGGTCTAGAGGCTGGAGGATCCTATTTGTTTGCATGGCATCTTTCTTCTATTTAGAACCACCTACCAGCCCAGCAATAGTGCCTTTGCCTTCTTTAGAAGAAGTGCCATTAGGAGCCATCTTGTGAGAATTCTTGATTTTGTTCTCAACCTTCTTGTCAACCAAATCCTATTGAGGCATCTTCTCTTGAAAATCCTTTTGATTATTTCCTTTATTCCCTTTTCGTTGGCACACCTTTGCAAAGTGCCCAAACTTCTGATAGATGAAGTAGATATCAAGGAAATTTGAGAAGCGAACTTCACAAATAATATCGAGCCCCTTTTGTCATGGATTTCAAGAACATCTAGGGGATCAACCCTTTGATCCCATAGGATACATGGTCTCCTTTCACCTTTCAAATTAGCAAGAAGGGGAGAAATATAAAGAACCTTACCAAGAGATGATGCAATGGATCTAACCTCCTTTTCAAAAACTACATGTATGTTAGGAAATGCCACACATGCTCGGCACTTAGTAAGCAAGACAATCCTCTCAAGAAAATGTCACCAACCAGGGCAAGCAATGAACAATATTTCCCTTAAATCCAACTAAACAAGAAAGCAACCAATTTCTCTCTGCATGTGATCCAACAAGAACTTGATAAAATCCCTTACCCACAAACGTATGATATACCTACCAAGTTGCAGTGCACTTGATATGTGGACACAAACCATCTTGCAAACTCATCATCATTGGAACCCTTGCCATGAAGTAGAGATAAAGACCAGCTATAGAAAAATCATAATACCTCAAACACAAAATTTCCAAGGGATGCTCCATATTGATCTCAAATACCTTCTTCACACTAGGTATGAGAGCTTGTTTCTTAGCAAAACTAATCTTCTCCATATTACTAGTAAACTCTTGAGCCACAACCTGCACATTTGGTCATTTATGAGTTTGCCTCCTCACCACACTTGGCCTGCTTTTGCAGACCATGAAGAGTTACCATAGAAGTGCCAGCAGCTTTCCCACCCTTTCACTCCTTTGTGTGTATCAACAATTTCTCGAAAAGCATGGAGTGGAATCGAAAAGTGCGAGAAATGACACCTATAATTTTCCCATGTCCTCTAATATCTAGGTCATTGGTGATCATTTTCTCTTAGAGTTGATGAGCATTTACCTTTGCATAATATGTGCAAGGAGTTACATAAGTATTAATCTAAATGGACATGAGGTTTAATTTTAAGATTGAGCCTCATGTATTACTTTCGACCACATAACAAGAGTCTCATCCTGAATGGATATGAAGCCCAATTTTTAAATTGAGCCCCAAGTAGTATTGTTGATGGCCAAGATATAGGAAATGTAGGGTACACAGACTCTAATTATGCAAGACATGCAGACAATAGGAAGTTCACCTCTCTAACTATGTCTTCACCTTTGCTAGAGGTGTTGTTTCTTGGATGTCTAGGGTGCACAAATGCACGACCCTATCTACTTCACACAGTCAAAGTATATTGCAGCCACTGAGGCTTGCAAAGAGGCTCTCTGGTTAGGTTGGACCTTGTCATTACTGATGTGGTCCCTACACTGTATTCAAATTCTATGAGTGCTATTCTTAGTTGGCCAAGAATCTGATCTTCCATGCAAGGAGGCTCTCTGGTTAGGTTGGACCTTATCATTATTGATGTGGTCCCTACACTGTATTCGAATTCTATGAGTGCTATTCTTAGTTGGCCATAAATCTGATCTTCCATGCAAAGATAAAGCACATTGAGGTGTATTACCACTTAATTGGAGAGGTCATTAAGGACAAGTCCATTGACCTTGTTAAGATCTCAATTGACCAAAATCCTACAGATCTGTGCACTAAAAGTCTCTCAGTGAAAACTGATGGGCACTAAATGAGATGACGACTTTCCTCATCCTGTTGTACTTATGCACGTTTGTACTTTGTCACTTTTTTCTTGTTCTCTCCTCACTAGGGACAATTTGTTTGGAAATATTGTATGCAAACTCAACAAGGGGTAACATATCCATCCAATTGTCTTGATGATAGTTAATTGTGTATCTGAGGTATTATTCCAAGACTTGATTCACTCTTTCTATTTGTCCATCACTCTATGGGTGATTGGTTGAAGAAAGATTCACTTCTACTCCCAAAAGTTTAATGAGGCTCCTCCAAAACCCAAATACAAATTGGGGGCCATAATCACAGACAATATCATCAGTAACCTATGGTGCCAATATACTTGTTCTAGGAAGAGCCTTGATATCCTCTTGGTTGTTGAGATAAAGTATGTGATTTCTGTGAATCAATCAACCACCACCAAAATATCATACCCTCTGGAAGAAGATAGTTCAACAATGAACTTCATGGCTAAAGATGAATGTGACTCATTTAGAATAGGTTGGTTAGAGGGGCACCAATATCAGAGTAATCCTTAATAGAGTTTCTATAATAATTTGCAAATCCCAAAAAGCATTGAATATCTTGCAGAAATGAAGAAGTCTCTCATTCTAGAATATGTACATTCTTGGGTTGGCAAGACTAAAGGGCTTGTAGCCCAAGACCCCTATTTATACTAGAATTGAGGAGGTTAAGTATAAGCATTATTGACATATGCGATGACATAAGCAATGTTGATGTAAGCCTATTTTAGAACTTTCCAAAGGATTGTCTAGAACTATCTTAGAATCGTCTTGAATATTCTAAAATATTTTGAAATCTTTTGGAAACTTCATGGGACCAAGGTTGTACTAGCTTGCATATGACTGTCCTTGCTTTAGCGTCTGTTACATAGGGAGACTAGAATCAATTTGGACATATTGCGTTGAAATACCATTGAACAATGGGTTACCACAATACTGTTGCATGTTCTATTACGTAGAGAGTTTGCCATGGTGAGGGCCTCGTGATGGAGAGACAAGGTAGTCTCAGGGATTGAGATAGTTCTAGATTGGTGAAGGACATGAAAGAGATTTAGCACGAAGTTCCCAAGAGGAAAGGAGACCAACTACATGCTTGGATGTGGCTCCATGGGTGGTTGTGTTAAGGCAATGCCCTAGGCAACTTGGTAAGCATAATAGAGATCCTTAGATGTGACACGACACCATGGGTTTCCATCTTAGAATTCTCATGAGACGAGGAATAGACGAGACAGCACAAGAAGTTCAAACAAAAATGTCTATTTCTAGTCTTGTTTGATTTGCTTGATTCACATTGCTTTCCTTCTTGTTTCCACATGTGGGCTGCTTTTGTTAAAGTATTGTTATGTTGAGGTTCAAAAATGAATTCTGAATACTGTTTTCGATAATGTGGTTAAAGGTTTTCTTGTCTGAACTTAGGTTCGGAAGCAACCGAAGACGGCCAGGTAGGTTGGGTCAAAGGTTCGAAATGAAGGCTGTTTTCCACAGGTAGGTTTGGTTAGAGGCTCGGATGCAAGGCTGAGTATTTAGGCTTTTTAACATGGTAGACGGAGTCACGAGAGAGAGAGTGTGCGTGTTTTGGTTAGGGTTGAAACACAGGTAATTACGCAGCGCCCATGGCGTAAGCTTGACCTGCGGTGGCCATGGCGGGCATCCAAGACCCTCTCACGGACCTCCCTCCGCCTTCGCGCTTCGACTTCGATGAGCTCAGCAACTTCGCCTTCTCGGGCCCGCCCCAGCCGCCGCCTTCCATCGCCTGGTCTCCATCTGCACCCCTGCAAGACGAGGACGGCAAGCTCCGCACAGGCCTCCTCCTCCTGTCCACTGCTGCCGCTGGCTGCCATATCCTCCATTACCTTCCTCACAAGCGCGTGATCGGCTCCATCGAGCTCCCTGAGGCCGCCGTGCCTTCCGTGCAGAAAAAGAAATCCTCCTCCTCCTCCTCTGAGCCTTCCCTCTCCGACCGAGCTTGCTACTTGTATGCCTTGAACGATGACGATTCTGTCGTGCTAGCGAGTGTGCAGTACTCCGTTCCTGCAGAGCGGGCCTATGCCTGGACGAAGGTGCTGCTCGATTCGATCGAGGCTGAGGACGTGCTGGTGCTTGCGGCGGTCCCGAGCGCACATTTCCGGGGCAAGATATCTGCCGATGAACGGCTTATCTTCAGGCTGGAGACCGATCGGGTGCGGACATCAGAAAACGGACACTGCTCCATACCGTATTATCCTTCCGGCAGCCTGGTGGATGGAGTTCCGGCTGCTGTTCTCTCACGTCGCCAGTTGCAGAAGAAGAAAGCGAGGCTGATACTCGCATGGCCTGATGCAGGCTCATCTGCCATTGCTGTGCTCGTTTCTGCTCTTCATCAGAGTCTCCCTGCTGCTTCAGTCATGGATTTCTCCCAAGCTCTGAAAGTTCCCTTCAAGGGGAAGAGCCCATCTAACCTTGAAATATACTTTTAAACTGATGTTACACTATGTGTGTTTATAATCTGATATCACTTGAAGGTGTCAAGGCGTCCATCTTCGACTCAAATGTGTTGTATTAAATGATGCCAATAAGGCCAGCTAGAATTTGTTTAGCAATGTTGGTTAGCGTCTTCCATCCAATGTGCTGTAGTAAGTGAATGCATATATACACACATGTATATGCATACATGATCATACACTCCAAGCATGAGAGAGAGAGAGAGAGAGAGAGAGAGAGAGAGAGAGAGAGGGGGAGAAAAATAACGAGTAGAGCACGTATGCTTATGAGATATTCATAGTATATGTAACACAATTAAAATATATAGTACAATGCATAGTAGATAGTATATTTTATAAAACATATTATATTGTGTTAATAATAGGTTTGAATAATTTATAGTATATAATAGTATTATTATTTTATTGATGCATTATTATAAATGTTTTATATTATTTATGTCTTGCCCATAAGTTGTTGCAGGTTGTGTGTGCATAGAGAGAGAGATAGAGAGAGAGAGAGAGAAAGAGAGCATATTGTCACGTAAATTATACCTTAAAATGGAGAGTATCCTAATTGTTACTAAAATTAGTGCAGAGTACTTCATGATAGCTTGGTGGTTGAACCTCGCACTTTGCACATGCTTGCAATGTCCTAGTCTTAGCTCATATTTTCAATTGAGTAGTTTGAAGAAATAGAAGGAAAAAATGCCAAAATTGCAAGGACAGTATTGAAAGTTTAGGGAAATTGCAAAAGAAGAAATGTGCATTTTAAATGCAGAGGCACATCCTAAATTTTTGTAAGAGTGTCATGCTTTGCCTTGTGCAATCTGTTAGTATAGATGGGCATGGATGAAGGTATAATGTAAATAGGAAGAGAATAGGAAAAGATGACCTAGGCTAAATCAGCCAGTCATATAAAAAAGGGATAGGCGTCCAAAGGGGATTAGGGCTTGTATAAAACACAAAAAGGAATGAAGAAGCTCATTCTTGTGTGTGGTCAAAACTAGCTCTCCTCTTTTTCTTATTCTTGCTTGCTTGTGCTTGTGCTTGAGAGAGGAAGTGTGAGGGAGTGTGTGTGAGGGTGAGGGATCGTGGTGGAGAAGCTCTCCATCTTCTTCTCTCTTTCTTTTCTCTTCTCTTCTCTTCTTTTCTCTTGACTCATGCATGGCAATGGAGCATGGAGCTTGGAGTTTGAGGATCGAGCTTGAATCTTATATCGTAAAGCTATCGAAGTGCTTGAGGAAGGAGACAACTCGATTGAGTATGAAGGTAAGCTCACTACACTTGTAGGTGTGAGAGTGTGCATGGTTATATGAGAGGTAGCCATTGCACTTGGCTTGAAATGATTGAAACAATAAGCGATTTGTGGGTCTTGGTAGTTGAGTGGGAGCTTCCACATTTTGGTTCAATTTGTTGGGATCAACAGATTTAAGCTTTGAGTACTTCTGCACTCCAAATCGAGCATAAAGTAAGGTTTAATCGGTGCTTGAGATAGGTAGAAAGTGAGGGGATTGAAGAGGTATTCAATTTTCTTTGCAAGTAAGTTTTTTGGTTTTTCGGATTTAGGTAAGTAGGTTGTATTAGTGTAAGTGATTGCTTGTGATTTGGATGCATTTAGATAATGGAAAAACAAGGAAAAAAGAGAAACACACACTAGGGTTTCTAATGTAACAGGAGGCCCAAAACAGAGAAAAAAGAGGGAAAAGAGAGCTTCAAGGCATTAAGACGGCAAAGAGAAAGAAGGGGGAGGTAAAAGTCTAAGCAAAGAGGGGTTTAAGAAGCCAAGAGGACAGAGGGACAGCTCATTTGTCATTTTTGAGTTGAGAGAGAGAGAGAGAGAGAGAGAGAGAGAGAGAGAGAGAGAGAGCTACATGGTTGGAAACCATTTCTTGCTTGGTGATATTCACCATAGTGCCTTCGAGCCCTACATGTAAGCTATGAGTATGCCTTTGTGTTGGATAATTGCTTCTAGGATCATAGTTGAGAGATTGGTCAAGGCGCCTGTGAGCTTTGCCACAATTTTTCTCATTCTAAAACTTTCGACGTTGCGCTTGGATGGATTTACAATCGTCCGATTCTCACTACAGCTCGGACAATTTGAGTCCTTAGTCTGCTCGGATGAACCATACTAGTCCAAGTCCTAGACTCAGACTTGGATGGCTAACCTTAGCCTCAGACGACCAAATTTGGACTCCGAAAAAAGTCCACTTAGATGTGCAAACATTCGACCTCACATTGTCGAGCGCCCATTCACTCAAACCGCTTACTTGGACTCGAACTGTTCGAGTTAGACACTTGGACACTGTCACTCAGACAAATTGTGCAGAATCTAGATTTTGGCAAATTAGATTCACCCCACGGCAAGCAGAGCGTGAGCCCAAGCTACACAACACCCCTGTAGGCCTCTAGGCGCATAGAACGGCGCATAGGGTCACTAGACTCACGAATCCTGACCGAACGATCTAGAGAACGATCGCGGTCACCAACCCTTAGCCACGTGTCATCCTGATAGAGACCTAGACTAACTGATCAAATCTACTACCCCTTAGATCACATGTCTAAAACGTTGCAAAGACTAAAACAAACAAGCTAGAGTGATTGTCACCTGCACGAAAGGATCAGGAAAATTGTGTGGTGTACTATATTGTTTTCATTGAATTTGCACACTGCATCAACTAAACATTTGACATGCATTAGAAAAGCTAAAAGCCCGATTTCTCACAATGCACATTGAGGAGCACTCCACTAGCATCTAAGTGTATGTAACATTGAGGATTGTTTTAAATGATAGGGAATTCACACAAGATGAGATAAGTTGAATGAACCCATTAGTAGGAGGAGATCCCTAGACATAGAATAGTGGCCAAGACATTGATCACTGAATACTGAGAGACTTGAATCATCAAGCCTCTTAGGAAGAGTGACAACAACATGAACGAATAGGGATGTAGCTCTACTTGACTTGATCAATGTGATTGTTGATACTCTAGTTGCTCAAGAAACTGGCAACAAGTTAGGAGCTAGTACCAACCCTGAAAATGACTAGCTTGAGTTGGGGGAGAATTCCCAATCACACATTGTTGATACTCTAGTTGCTCAAGAAACTGGCAACATGTTAGGAGCTAGTACCAACCCTGAAAATGACTAGCTTGAGTTGGGGGAGAATTCCCAGTCGACATCCAACAAATGATAACCCAGTATGATGTGTAAACCAAAATGGAGCATCATGTTAGACTAGCCGAGGAAATCATAGCCGATCTCAAGGAAAAGTGGAGGTTGGCAAGGAAAGCGCTGTAGGGCATAGCTTCCTACAAACCAAGAGCAATGGGCTCAAAACCGAAGGCAAGACATAGAAATGTGTGAAGTACAATGCATCTTAGCGCTTGCCAATCGAAATAGGACAGTAACAAACGTTGAGAGGGAGAGAGCACCTGAGGTTGATCTTACACTGAGCGAGCTTCTCATGAAGCACCTCTTAGACAAACAATAGCAGAGCAGAGCAGCCCTAGTAACTTCGTTGCTAGCAAGCCTAGGAATCATCCTGAATTCTAAGAGTGAGACCAAGATACTTGTGGTTACTAAGCAACTTGACAAGTATTTGCCCAAAAATGACCCATATAGCTTTGTGGAGCAATTTGAGCAAGTGTGCAAGGCGAACAGACTCCAGACCTCACTCAACATACATAAGCTTTTGGACTTTGCCTAGGAGACAAAGGTCAGACATGGTACACTAGTCTAGACAATGCTAAACACAATAACTTCAATAACCTCAAGAGTCGAATGGTCAAGCCGCGATGGATGCCCAAATACCTATTTCGCACTCAAGGCAACTACAAAGGAAACAAGTGGATTTGGTTGCCCGAGACTATGAGCGGCACGGGTGCCCCTCAATCCAGGCCCTCTAGCCCATCTCCACAAGATGGTAACCAAGACAGGAAGGAGAAATCAATTAGCTCAAAAAGCACCAAACCCATAGATCCTCAATGAGTCTATCAACCAAAACCACAATAACTGCCCTTAGACAACTCAACCTCACACTCCTAGTGTCCCAACTACTCCACAAGCAGAAAGTAGTGCAACACTTGAGCCCCAAGACCAACCCATCACACAAGTGCCTGCTAAACACCATATTGACCAATCCACGAAGTAGTTATCAATTCATAAGTTATTCATTCCAACCAAATTTCAACCTCCTTGCAGGCCTTAGACCCTTCTATGAGAGTAGATCTATCTTTACCTTGGCCTCGGACCTAGCCACAAATACAGGGGATGACTTAGTTACCTACTGGTGCATAGATCGGATGTTGTACGCGTGCGTAGTGAATGCGGAAGGTCCCTAAGAATAAAGAACTCTATAAACCTTCAAGTACAAAGCAAAAAGTAAATTTGCACGACATGAGACCAAAAAGACAAATTGGGTGCAATCTCCCCCCGTGCCTTGTGTGAGTGCTTCACAAGGCATGTATTTATAGATTTATTTATCTTCAAGCTAAAAAATAGCCCACTTTACAAATAGCATGCTTTTGCTCTTGCGTTTGTATTTGCCCAAATATAAAGTAAGGCGTTTGGGCGTCCAAAAGTCGGCAAGCTGTGCCCAAATACAAATATCAAATAATGAAATATTTAACTGAGCGCCTATGGGCATACAAGATAATAAATGTTTTGTCAAGTGCTTTAATAAATAAGCGCACTTAAATAAATATTGGCACCACGCCTTTACGAATAAGGTGCACACCCATCAAACATAGTAATTCTTCTAGGCATTTGGATTCACACCATCGCCCAGTGCTACTCAACACTAATGCCACCTGCTCTACACATCAACTGAAGCATTCACAATTGTTAGAAAATAATTAAATAAAATCCAACAAAAGTGAATACCTAGCAGTCTTTAGCTACAAAATAATTAAATAGGTTGGAACTTTGTCCTGACCTTAATTTAATTCGAGTGCACAGTCTAAACTCGTAAATGTCCATTAATTTAATATGTATTTTACAGAATCACTCGCTATGGAATCACCTATGTGCACATTAAATTAATCTGACGCTCGCAAAGGACAGGTGTTCCCATCAACTTCTTGCAAGAATCCTCCTTGTGTACGAGCCCCGACAAATAAATAGTTTTACGGAATCCACCGTGGAATATGCATCATGGCATCATACTCGGGTTGGGATAGCAATTGTCCTCAGTTGCTATTAGCTCAATGTGGAGTCAGCAGTGAGGTGTAAGGACTTAGATTGCGGGCGCACATCCATTGGGCCTTTTCAACAAGATGATTTTAAACTTAACCAAATATCTAGAATATCTACGACCAATTCTAGTGGTCATGAAGTCAGTGTCTAGAATAGTTTCAGGTTCAAGGATTTTATTTTCTTCTTCTAACAAATGAGGGTTTTCATAAACACGATGGACATATAATTGGCCTCTAAAAGGTCATAACAAACTAATATGAAATGTATTATGGATCTTCCAATGTTTGGGTAGTTCTAATTTAAATGCAGTCATTTATCTTGTGAATTATTTTGAAAGGTCCATCAAACCTAGGTGCTAATTTAACAACAGGGTATTTCTCAACAATTTTCAGTCTTCTCTTTTCAATGCGTAACCAAACATAATCACCAACATTGAAACTCATGGCTTGTCTTTTCTTATTAGCTTGTTTAGTGTATGATTGCTTGGCTTTCGCAATCATATATTTAACTTGAGCAAAAATAGTAGCATGCGTATTGGCAATATCATCAGCAGCTTTAACTTTATTCGACAATGATGTGACAGGTGTAGGCAATCTATGTCCATAAATGATTTTAAGAGGTGCTTTATGAGTAGTTGTGTGTGGTGTATTATTGTATGCAAATTGAAGTAGATGCAAATGTATATCCCATGTTTGTGGTTTTGAAATTGTGTATGCACACAAAAGATCTAGAGGCATGATTGCTGAACTAGAGGATGGTTTTTGTCTGGGAAAATCGATAAAGAGATGAGTAATCCCACACTCTGCGTATCTAAGATCTGCCTTGTTGTGGTTGGCTTGCTCCCTCTCGGGCTAGCGCGAGGAGATATGTCCTGGGTGACTGCAAGTCCAATATGACATCGACTCTTGGGTCTGCCCTCCTACACCTCTACCTCTACCTCTACCTAACACCATCATTGATATTGGTCTGTAATCCATAAGGATCGGATTACCCTCTTCATCATCACACAAGACATAAGGGTTCACGAAAGGTTCTTCGTCATTCGGCTCCTCCACATAGTGGATCGGAGTGTCGCTTGGTCGATAGGTTACATAGGGTCCACGTGGTTTAAGTATTCCTGTGGGGTTTATCTCCATCCTAGGAATGGTTGGTTTAGCATCATTGGGTGCCAAGAAATCCAACAGGGCTCCCCTTCCAAAGAAGTTTGGCGGCCTATTCTCTAGGTAAGGCTGATTGTAAGGTTGTGAATATGGAAGTCTCCTTGGCAGTCGGCAATGCATGGCACCATGGCCAAATCTACTGCAATTTGCACAAGGTCAGGACTTAGGGTCTTGACACTCGGCTGGTAGGTGGTTTTCACCATAATACACACATTGAACACGAGGGCGTGTTGGTCTTCTCATAATCTCTTACAATTTGGCTAGCTCCATCTTCATCTCCGCTAGTTCCTAACTTGGATCAACGCCCTTTCCCTTGTCCTAGATACTTGGGCTTCTTGGAGTTTTGAGGGTTAGTCTCTTCTCGACTTGAGCTCCTCGAGCTTCTCTCCTTGAGCTGGTCATCCACTCTAATGGCCTCTTCAAAGAGCCTGGTTAGAGTGTCTCGCTGCAAGCTTGAGTTACCTGCCAAGGCCTTGTAGAGTTCTTCGCCTCGTATCCCATTGATGAAGACTGTGGACACCCCTCTCTCTGTGGGTCATTCATTCATCAGGGTTCTCTTAAAGAGACTCCTCACATGGGTCACATAGTCCCTGATGTCTTCCTTATCTCTCTGTTTCATGTTCATGAGTCATATGATCAGAGATTCTTCAGGTTATTGAAGTCGTTGTGCTTTTTGAAGCATCTAGGCTGGTGTACCAAGTCCTTCCCTTATCGCCTAAGCATAGGCCGAAATCTTGTGATTGCTTAGCAAGATCGGTGAGGTCGTTGGATTCACAGACCTACTCTAAAGCTATAGGGATCGTTGTCTGGCTGGCATTTTTCTAGCTGCTTCGTGACTATAGGGATTTTGGATTGGCGCTTGGAGCCCTGGGGTAACTCCTAATCCTACAAGCAACAAGGTTGCCATTGCAGTAGTGCTGGAAGCGTTGTCTAGCAGTCGCTTAATGAGAAGCTCACTTAGCAGAAGATTTCCTTCCAACTCTCTTTCCCTCTCGGCATCAGGGCCTATCCTATTCTTGTTTGCTAGCGCTAGCATTTGCTGAATCTCGTGCACTTCCATGCTTTGTCGACCACAAGCTCCTCACTTGCTATTCCTTGATTGTAGGTCACTAGGCCCTGCACAGCTTCCCGCGCCCAGTTTCCTCTCCTCTTCTAGGTGTGCTATGACATCCTCGAATATCCTACCATGGTGGTCTGTCTGGGCATGTAGATTGTTATTGGCGACTAGCCGATGTATCTCAGTCATCAAGAGCCTAGGTCGAGCTCTTCTTTCCATCCGTGGTTAGTACTTGTTTTTGCCATGTTAGTGGTCTCTCTCTCCACCAAGTTGTCGATGAGATTGATTAAATCAGGTAGATCCACTCCTCCAATGGTGTTTGTCCTTGATGTGTCTGGCTTCCCTATTGCATCTTCCGCTTGGTCCTACACTTGGGGTTTTGATCACCCGACTATGTCTTAGGGTCTTCTCTTACTGGTGGGTTTGTTTTATGGTTATGTCTGAGTGCGTTCCTTGTTAATTACAAACAATCCTCAATTTATAGTCACTGTGTGTGTGTGTGTGTGTGTGTGTGTGTGTGTGCGTGCGTGTGTTCTCTTCCATGCATTGTGCTCAATCAGGCTTTCGGCTTTTCTTAGGCATACTTCAAGTGCAGGAAAACAATACAAGTGCAAAGGTAAAGTGACTATGCTGCTCTCGCCCTCTCATTAACAGATTTGGCATGATAAGCTGTAAGTTTCGTCTCTGACCATTCTCACTAGTCCTAGGGTTTGTGATGCATTGTTCAGCTTGATCAAGATCCATTTGGGGTTCTATGACTCAATTTGATGCTACTTATTAGCAGCTTGGACTACTAACTAGTTAGCTAGAGTCGCTTCTAAGTCTATTGTTTCACTGATTTACCTATTTCTCATGCCAGAAAGGTGCTTTAAGCATTTTGCACTGCAGTGATCTGGGTCAGTCAAGGTCTTTAGGTAAAAAATGTGAAAAAATCCCAAATTGGCCTACAAGGTTTGAACTGCGAGGGCCGAATGTCAGATTTGACCCATCCGAATGGATGAGGGTCAAATGCAATTGGTCCAAATATCAAACTCGGACCATCCGAATGTGGTTGTTCGAGGGCCGAATGGCTGAACGGCCGAGGGCCGAGTCAAGTGGGCCAAAGGCCAAGTTGGTCTAAATGGTTAATTTGGCCGGGAAGAATGTCCGCTTGTCCAAGTGGGTTGGGCTGAGTGGTGCACATTTGAATGGTAGTGGGCCGAATGGCCAAACACACGAGGGTCGAGGATCGATTTCTGGGTTTGCCGTCACTTAGACGGGCTAAACGCAACGCGATTTTGGCTGACACAACGAGAAATCGACCAAATCACAAGATTTACGTCATGTCATGTAGCATGCACCTCCAAATCAAAGCTATAGACAGAGGAGAAGAGTTATATGCACAAAAAACACATGGGTGAAGCGATCAATCCAATGCGGGCAATAGGTCTCTCTCTCTCTCTCTCTCTCTCTCTCAATGCAACAGTTGCAAATGATCTCTTCCTTGGCCTCTTGGGTTATAAACCCTTCCAACTAAGGCATGACCTCTCCAGTCACTCTCTTAGTAGCATAAATCCTTTTTCAAGCACTCTTTTTTCCCTTTTTTCTTGATCTCTACCTTTGTTTGGGCCTGTTTTACAGCAACAACCCTAAAGCTTTCCACTTCCTTTTCTCGATCCTACCTACTCTAAATGCAATAAAAATCAAAAGTAAAGTAGTAAAATGATTTTTTCTACCTACCTAACTATCAAAAACAAAAAAAAACACTTACTTGCTTCGACTATTAAACTCCCAAATCTCCTACCTACAAAGAGCACAAAAACGCTCGATTTGAAGTGCACAGCTTGAATCTATTGGTCCCGACAATGAAACCAAAATGTTGGGAGCTCTCAAGCTGAACCACCAAGACCCACAGACTGCTTATTGTTCAAGTGTTTCAAGCGAGCACCTATGACTATCTCTCACCTAGCCGATGCGCCTTCGATCCTAACGGGGTATAATGAGCTTACCTTGATGCCCGAATGAGTTGCCTCCTCCCTCAAGCACATTGATAGCTCCATAATTTGTGATACAAGCTCAAGCATCCTCAAGCCTCCACCTCCAAGCTCTATCCTCCTCATGACTTGTGCGCAGATGAAGCATGCCAACATATCATTGCTAGAGCCTAGTAACTTAGACGTAACCTCAATTGGAAAAAAGAGTTGTAGGTGCACGAGAAAGAAATCAGATGCAAAGGTCATGCTAAAAATGGGGGATGCCACAATGTTGCCTACTGGAAAAAAGATGATAGATGCAAAGGCAAAAATGTCGGCTCCTAAGACGGCTAAGAAGGGAAGTGCGGAGGTAGGGGAATACCCCAACCCAAAGCGCCAACTCGAAGCCATCAAGAAAGTGAAGGAGTGGGTGAAAGAGGCCCAAGAACACCTAAAAGATGCTTAGCCCATATTGGAAGATGAGATTGATGATCTCTCAAGCATAACCATGCCAATCTCACCACCATGACCAAAATCGAGAGATGCGACTGCACCACAAGCAGTGCCTCTTAGACAGAGCCCGAATGCTACGGGCCAGTGAATCAGTCAAGGGCATTGGCCTAGAAATGTAGGATTTGGAGAAAAGAAAGCAGCTGGCAACCTCCTCACCGCACTAGTGACCACCCCTATGACGCTAAGCCTAGGAGACCTGCTTAGGCAGCACTTGATGTTGTGGCAAGAGTTGAAACAGTGGGTTGAAGGTTTGAAAGAGTAAGCTGTTGCTGACTTGCACGAACATGATGCAGAGACACAAATATCGAGTTTGATGGTACACTCAATGCCCAAATCCTTGCACGACAATGCTTTCTGGGAAGGCACGAAAATCACACTATCTTACCGGTCTTAGCTCTAGAGATACCACAAGAAAGGGAATTGTAGATATGTGGGCATGAGTTAGTGTGCTTAGCCACGTAGTACTCCAGGTTTAATGTTAGGTTAGCTAATGGAATGAAGATAAGGCCATTCGGTGTACTACAGAACTGGCCCTTGAAGATCGTGGGAGTCTAATTCTTTTGTTGACTTTATAGTCATGAAGGGGGTGGACTATGATATCCTACTAGGCTGGCCCTGGATACGCAATGTCATAGAGGATTGGGGTAATGGTCTAATCTTCTTAGGCAATAGAATAGAGGCAGTGAGGATAGAGATGAACACTTGGAAGACAACACCAGTCGATCTAGATGCCATCTCAGCCATGTTAAAGGGTGATGCCTAGATTAGAAAGAGTTATGCACCATTTACTAAGTATATCCCTTGTCTGGAAGATGAACCAGATTGGATGCACATGCTAGCCACTATTGATCTACCATTATCGAACCAAGAGGAGTATGAGCAGGCTGCTAAAGCAATCGGTAAGCCTAGAGATAAACCTTCAGTGCCGATTTTCATGATGGCTAAAAGTTCAAATGAACGACCAAACCCTATCAAATTCCATATCCCTAGCAACAAGCGAGAACTTCTTGAGATCCTAAGGCACCTGACAAATAGGCTAGCAGGCAACCCAGTCCCTAACCTTAAACCTCTCCAAGATCTCTTGGATGAACGTAAGTGGTGATGGACCAAAGTGCATGACTTAAACTTAAGGTACAATTGGACCTTAGTCACTGATGAAACGGAGGAGCCGAATCAAGACTTAGGAGATGACGAGTAGTAGGATGAAGATAGCTCTAATAATGAATATGAGGACTATTGTTCCCTAGTGACTAGAGCGAAGGAGAGATGGATACCATAGAATATGACACTGAGGGATGATTGATAGAACACATATGAGCGGACTCCAAGCCAAGCAAGAAGAATGTTTCTAGGATTGAGAAAGGAGACATGAGCATGGATTGCGACCGCACATGACTGGAACACATATGAGCGATGGATTACAAGCAAGCAAGCCTAATGTTGCACCATTGTTCACGACGGATTCACCCTCTGAGCTGCAACTCCCAGGAGAGACTCCCTCTTCTAGCAAAGAAGGAAACTTCAAATTTGAGTCGAAAGTATGCTTAGATAGTGATCCCAAAATGCCTTAACCTCTCAAGGCTAGAGGCATCAAAGGGGACCTACACGTTCACCCAAGGCGCCAAAGGCTGAAGGAGAAAAAGAGGAAGAAACCCAGAACCAAGGGTGATGGAGCAAAGCAAGCTGCAAGACCTACCAAAGTGTTTCACAAAGTTCATAAAAGGTGATAGGATAGTGATCTTGCTAGGAGCCAAACGTTAGGGAGACAATCCAGCGAACCAATAGAAGGACTCGCCAAGGTCAAGGTGGTCAATTTAGCCAAGGAAGGGGAGACACCCCGACTTGTCTTTAAAGCCAAGGGTTTGACCGAGGAAGAGGAAGTAAGTCTCATTGCTCTCTTACAAGAGTATATAGACATGTTGGCTTGGTTCCTCAATGAGCTAAAAGGGGTAGATCTGAGTGTAGTGACTCACAACATACCCATGACACTCGATGTAACGCCGGTCAAATAGCAACCATATCCAATGAGTCCCAAGCATGCTCATGCAGTAGTGAAAGAAGAGGTTGATAAGCCGTTGAGAGTAGGATTCATTTACAAGATTGAGCACACAGACAAGGTCTCGCCCATAGTGATCGTGTTGAAAAAGAACGGAAAGATTAGAGTGTGCATCAACTACAAGAAGGTAAACATTGTTACGAAAAGAGATAATTATTCATTGCCATACATTGAGCACATACTTAAAAGAGTGGCTGGTGTAAAGAAGCTTATAGTTTCCTGGATAGCTTCTTGGGATACAATTAGGTGCAAGTGTATGATAGGCATAAAACAACATTCACCACTGAGTGGGGTGTCTTTGCCTACATAGTCACGCCCTTTGGGTTGACTAATGCACCAGCTATCTTCCAGAGGCTCATGTTTGCAATCTTCAAAGACATGCTTAGGAAGGAGTTAGAGGTTTTCATAGATGATTTGTGTGTTCCCTCTACATGGAATGAACACTTAGATAAGCTTTGAGCAGTCTTTTTTCGAGAGGTCTTTGAATGATGTCAATTATATCGTCTCTCGCCAATGTATTTCTTGAGTTGAGACACATGAAAAACATTGTGAATGCATGTGGTTGAAGGCAAATCAAGTTGGTAAGCAAGATCTCCAACTTTCTTTGTGATTTGACATGGACCATAGTAGTGATGAGCAAGCTTATTATGTCCACCCTTGAGAGAAGCATAACGAGACTTAGGTACTTTCAAAAATACCCATTCTCCTTCTTCAAAATCCACATGATTTCTTTTATCATCCGCATATAATTTCATTGTTTCTTGTGCCTTCCTAATTTTTTCTTTACAAGAGGATTCACTTCACCATGAAACAATACTGAAGGTACTTGGACTTTATATCCATACAATGCCTCAAATGGTGACATACCAATACTCATGTAATGAGTATTATTGTAATAAAACTTTGCAAGATGAATCCAATGATCCCATGCATTCTGTGTATCATGGCAAAAGTATTTGAGGTAAATTTTTGATGGGACCTGAAATGGGCCGGCACTGGCTATAGCACTAGCCGAACCTCATGCTCATGACACACAAACACCCTCACGGCCTTGCGGACCAGGAACGTCAATCTAATACTGAAGAACAAACTGCCCTAAAGATTAATTCATGCGTTTATAGTTTATAGTCCAACATTCCCTTAAACTCCTCAAAGGGAGAACCCTTACACATTGGCAATGCCACGATCACACACATATGGAGGCAACCTCACGGTAGAAACACCGTGGCCCCGCTGCAACTCTCCTACATCACAGGGATTGGCCCTTTGATGCACTGCTCAATATTTAACACAAATGAACACAAACTTCTCTCTTTTATATTTCTCATATTTCGAGGAGATATACCATGTGTCCTCACTTAACAGACCCTTAGGAAACCGACCCTCTATCCTACGGCAAGGGATAACCTCTCACTCTCAATCGGGGGTCAAATTCCTAAGAAAACAATTGCTATGTAGTCCAGGAGCTTTTCCTTTGATACCATGAACCATGCGTAGTGCATAGTGTGAATGGTTTAGTGCACAAACCTTAAGAAAATCAGCATTGTGTATCATGCGAAACCAATCTTTCCATGATTTCCATGTTAACGTTTATGTACTGAGGAGAGACACTGAGCCTTACGCTCATGCTGCCTTTCCCTTTATTTTAAAACAACGTCCTATAGACATGATGCAACACATAAATTAGATTTAACATTATAATTTGATGCTCAAACTCCCCTCTCACCCTACCGTTTAATGTTTTGCATTCGTTGATAGGTGTAAGAGTCGTTTTATGTGTATTTCTTTATAGAGAAAGCGATAAACACGGACAAAAACATAGAAACGAGGGTAAACCGAGGCCAACCTCGTGCTCTACCTTCATTATACATTGCACAAACACTTATGTATTTTTTTGGAATTTTCCTTTTATCGTTTCCTATTTTTCTCCCATTTAAAACCCATTTTCACCATTTTTTGGTATTTTCCCTCTATTTTCTTCAATAAAAAATGACTAGAAATTAAGATTGATTATGGGCTGTGGCCCTTAGGTTTCTTGATAGTAAAATTTCAGGTTTTGTTGACATTATATCTCATATTTTTCCTTTATTTTGCAAAAAAACCCCCTTTTTACCCCTTAAACGCATGCTTTACGGATTTTATACCATTAATTTCAGCCATATCACTTATGATTTTCTGATTTTCAAAGCATAAACTGATCAAACTCATAGCAAACAACAACATAATGCATAATCAGCCCATGGAAACAATATTTCATCAATCAAATAGCATAAAAACTCATTTTTTCTTTATAAAAATTGAATTACCGCTTAGGCTTTGTATCCCGGGGTCTCGGTTTTGCTACGGGATTGCGGGTCAGCCCTCATTTAATATCTAGCATCTTCAAGATCAGCAATCTTCATGTCTTCATCGATTCAGAAGCAATCCGATCTCAACCGAACAAGCTTTCTTCCACCATTCTTCATTTTCCTCTTGCACACAAGAACAATCCCTTAAGGGAGAGAGAGGGAAGAGAGAGAAAGACTAGATTTGGTTCTTCTCATTCCCACAGCCATTTCATGGGCGAAGTCAGGCGATAAGACCAGCAAGAAAGGAGAAGATCGGGGCCATGATCAGTTGGGTAGGTTGTTTGTAACCTGCCCATCCATGGAGGCGCAAATTTCGGCGTGAAGATGATGGCGCCTTCTTCCTCCATTCTCTCTCCATGTTTTTTGATGGCCCCCAAACTCAAAAATTGAAGGGGGTTAAAATTCCCCCAAAGGGCACCCCTTTTGGCCCTCTCAAATGTCCACCTTTTCATATCTTGCCCCTTTTGTGGCCATTTCTCCGTCCTGGCTCCGATTCGAGTGCTGTAAATTTTTCCGCGTCCGGCTTGACATCTTGCATTGATTGGCAACTCCTGACAACCTGGAAGGCAGTCTGAAAAATTATCAAAAATCCACAAGTGTCGCTCGGGTGCCTTTAAAAGTCGTCTTTCACTTGGTGCTTAAAATTGTCCTAGCTGGAGCTGCCGCCTTCGATGTTAAATATTTTTCCTTTAAATTCCAGATTTTTTGGCAAATTTTAGGCACATCCCGGGCTCAAAACTCCGCTCTCATTGGCGACCACGGGATAGGGTGACTCAGCCCCTCGAATCCCACAATAGATCTACAGAAAACAACCAAAGGAAGCCTTAAGATGATACAAAATAGATACATATACTAAAACACAGCACAATGCTCACCCTATCCCCTGACAAAACCAAGGCATGACATCTACAAGGAGTAGGCCTAGCATAATCTGATAAAAAGTCCGAAGCTAGTCACTAACCAACTGCTCCAACACGGACAGACTAAAGAGAACTATCAAAGAGGTTGCCCTAAGTGGTGGTCTGAACTACCTACCTAACTAAGGACAACATAATCAGGAGCTCCTACTAGGCGAGGACTCCTATAGCCTAATCAGGAAGTATTTTTTTTTACCACATTTCTTCTTTCAGGTTTTTTATTCCCCCCATACTCAAGCATGTAAAAAGGAGGGAGCCAAGTGTAGTGACCCAAGGAGAACAGGGCATCGGCCTCAGGTCCTATCTCGGTACCCAAGAACCTACCAAGCCCTTGCAAGGCGACACGTAATCCTTTTCTGATGCTCACTTTTATTTTCGCTCCAACCTGTCTTACTTTCTTCTTTTCCAGCGAGATGCCACCCCTAGGAAGACAAGGCATCGGCCCCGGGTCTGACTCGTCCCCAAGAACCTACCAGGCCTTCACAAGGTGATGATCAACTACTTATAAATTTTCATTTCTTTTCTTTTCTACTTTTATAGGGGTTAGAACCCCTTTTTACACACCTTTGTATATATTTAGTTCTTTGAGATATTCATGGTTTCTTTTCGCCTCTATCATCATCATTTTTCCCTTTTGGCAGGCTTCTCTAACTGCCTCACAACTAACAAGAACTCCTAGAATGGTTGCCTAACAGGCTAGCAGAACAGGGTCACCAAGACTACCTTCTAAAATAGGTCTTTCGATGCCTGTCAATGTCTTTACAGGAGGCAACGACTACTCAGACCTCCCTCAAACATACTGAACCTAAACCTAGGACTTCATGCCTTGGACGTTGGTCCCCAACAAGAAAGAAAAATCCCCCAACAAGTAGACAGACACATACAACATGAAAACACGTTACTCGTAAAGGAGAGATATCACTTGGATAGGGCCACGAGAAGCTTCCACGCAACAAATGCTCCTTCCAAGCTCTTCTTTCGAACCTATCTAGCAGATAACTAAAACAAGAAACCATTAACCGCACATGTACTAAACATACAACTGGCCCTCTTGGCCTAACGAAATCTGGATGTAATATCCAAAGCATCTAGCCTTCCTAGCTTAAAACTAGATAGGTCATTTTAGTCCACGTAATACTGATGTCCTTGGCATATACATCACACCTTATCAGACTACCTAGGGTGCCACGGATAGCATATCATAGGTCGACTAGCCCCATGCTACTCATGCAAGTTGGCTAAAAGCTTGATCTTGTATTTTTTTAATCTTAGGTTTTTTTTTTTGTAGAGCTACTAATCCAAGTCTTTCCACAAATAACTCATCAATAAGGCCGATTCCTTCTTGGGCACTATGAGCTGAATGAACAGCCTCAGTGGGCTCGCATGTCCCACATTTATTGTCATCCGAATAAACTGGTCGTTCAAGCGGCTGAGTGGATCCTTTGGCAGAAATAATCATAGCTTTATACTCATTCGAACCTTCCCTATTTGGGTTTTTACATAAATCAGTGCTGCGACCTAAACTAGGTGGAGCTTCAAGCCTAGGCACATCACATGGGTGTATCCCAAGGCAGTGTATATTGTCAGATGTATATCCAGTCTTATCCTCTTGGGGGTTCGACAAAATATATCCAGATGGGATCCTTGGCCTTGCATCCGACACTCCTGCCATACTTTTGGAGATTTTGGGTCTCCAAGCCTATCTCACATTTCCCTTAATATTCTTGCATTCCCTCAATTTGCTGCACTGGTCTGACGAACTCAATGTAAACTTATCCCTATGGCCAAATGGCCTCACATCCTTATGACCTTTGTGAAGCACAAGTGGACTTTTAGCATTTTTCATCCTCTTTACAAAAGATGCCTTTACTTGTTTACGTCCATACTGTAAAATTTTCCCCATAAGAACCATGCTTTCACTGAAGGGAACAACATCCACCCGGAAGCATGATTCTAACACCAAAGGTCTCTCAAGAGCCTTACTAGCAACAAAATTAGAACCACACACAGAATGCTTATCAACACTCATAGGCCCATTGGTTCTATCCATGTTGCCATCACAATACCTCTCATGGAAGTGTTGCAAGCCCTAATGGGACTTACATGGCTTGGCACATGTTCACTGAGAGGCATGTCATTACTACTCATAGGATGGCCATTTTCTGCTTTGAGATTTTGAGCACCAAGGTTCCCCTCATAGGATGTCTTGGTATCAACAAGTGAGCTGTCTTCTTGCAGAAATGGTTGGAAGCTAGGATGCACTTGTACTAAGCGGGGAAAACTCCAAAATTTTTCCCAACATCTTTGAATATGACCCTCATAATCAATGGCATGCAGTTTTGCTTTCCTTAACGACTTAGGATTCTGCAGGCCCACTTGGATTTGTGTATTAATCTCTAATCCATTCAGAAAGAGCTCACATAGCACATCATCTGGTAGTGCACTGGCTCTTCTTGGCCAAATCCTAAGAGTACTATCAAATGCTCTAGCATACTCTTTAATAGAAGAATAAGACTCCTGTCTAAACTGCATAAGCTGCCCTAAGACCTGAATCATAGGAAACTTCTTTTCATACTCATCTAGAAATCTATCACAAGACTCCTCAAATGATTTGATCGACCCTCTTGGGAGGCTCCAGTACCATTTTCTTGCCTCTCCCTTTAGGGTACTTGGGAATACAAGCATCCGATGTATATCGTCAAACCCACTTGCAATGCAAGTTAGGTCATATTCTCTTAAATGAATCATCGGATCCTCATTTGGAAACCCATAAAACACTGGGAGATCCCTATAAAGAGGAGGACATTTAGTCCTTCCTTTTGGAATCAACACCGGGTCATTAAAATCTTCATATTCATCATGATCTGGATCTAGCCTCTTAGGATCTTTAACCTCTTCCATCCCCACCCTTTTCGGTGTAGGGAGGTTAATATCCTCAGTGACATCCCTTTCTGCCAACTCACTGAGTGGTCTAGGGAGTCCTATAAATTTCAACATGTCCTTTTGATCCCCTCTTAGAGGGTCTTCCATACCTTTCCCTTTAAAAGGAAAGTCCATAACGGGTTTATATAAGAGATTTTGGTCCTTATCTAAAGCAGATATATCAGTACCACTTCTTAAAACTTGGGAACCGTGCCTTTTAAGCAACGATTTTCCCTTGACAGCTAGGGCTTCTAACGTTCTTGTGATGCCTACTATGTCATCATGGTGGCCCATTACACGGGATGTTTCAACCACAAGCATATTCCATCGTATATCAGCACTTTCCCATGGCATCATGGCTTTAACATGATAACTTGTTGATGCCATAACTACCCTAGTTTCCAACATGCTTGTTTCATGCCCTCTAGGTTGATGGATGGTTAAACATGATTTCTCTTGGATAGAGACCACACCAAGGCGAACCTCGGCCCATGCCATCGTATTAGAGGATGGGGTAACCACTAATGGGCTACTCTTTTCATCACATAAATTATCTTCTGCAGAGGACTCATGCTCTACATAACTAACTAAGTCCATTAGTAAGTTTTGTATGGGGAAAGCCAAGTTTTTCCATCCTTGAACAAACCCCATTTTATGGATAATTTAGGGTCCCTTGAAACCCTAGATTCGAAAACCACCACTTATAGGCAGCTCCCGGCAAACGCACCACTGATGGGACCTGAAATGGGCCGGCACTGGCTATAGCGCTAGCCGGATCTCATGCTCATGACACACAAACACCCTCACGGCCTCGCGGACCAGGAGCGTCAATCTAATGCTAAAGGACAAACTGCCCTAAAGCTTAATTCATGTGTTTATAGTTTATAGTCCAACGTTCCCTTAAACTCCTCAAAGGGAGAACCCTTACACATTGGCAATGCCACGATCACATACATATGGAGGCAATCTCACGGTAGAAACACCGTGGCCCCACTGCAGCTCTCCTACATCACAGGGATTGGCCCTTTGATGCGCTGCTCAACATTTAACACAAACAAACACAAACTTCTCTCTTTTATATTTCTCGTATTTCCAGGAGATATACCATGTGTCCTCACTTAATAGACCCTTAGGAAACCGACCCTCTATCCTACGACAAGGGATAACCTCTCACTCTCAATCGTGGGTCAAATTTCTAAGAAAACAATTGCTATGTAGTCCAGGAGCTTTTCCTTTGATACCATGAACCATGCGTAGTGCATAGTGTGAATGGTTTAGTGCACAAACCATAAGAAAATCAGCATTGTGCATCGTGCGAAACCAATCTTTCAATGATTTCCATGCTAACATTTATGTACTGAGGAGAGACACCGATTATTTTAAAACAACATCCTATAGACATGATGCAACACATAAATCAGATTTAACATTATAATTTGACGCTCAAACTCCCCTCTCACCCTACCATTTAATGTTTTGCATTCGTTGATAGGTGCAAGAGTCGTTTTATGTGTATTTCTTTATAGAGAAAGCGATAAACACGGACAAAAACATAGAAACGAGGGTAAACCAAGGCCAAACTCGTGCTCTACCTTCATTATACATTACACAAACACTTATGTAATTTTTTGGAATTTTCCTTTTATCGTTTCCTAATTTTCTCCCATTTAAAACCCATTTTTCACCATTTTTTGGTATTTTTCCTCTATTTTCTTCAATAAAAAATGACTAGAAATTAAGATTAATTATGGGCTGTGGCCCTTAGGTTTCTTGACAGTAAAATTTCAGGTTTTGTTGACATTATATCTCATATTTTCCCTTTATTTTGCAAAAAAACCCCCTTTTTACCCCTTAAACGCATGTTTTACGGGTTTTATACCATTAATTTCAGCCATATCACTTATGATTTTCTGATTTTCAAAGCATAAACTGATCAAACTCATAGCAAACAACAACATAATGCATAACCAGCCCATGGGAACAATATTTCATCAACCAAATAGCATAAAAACTCATTTTTTCTTCATAAAAATTGAATTACTGCTTAGGCTTTGTATCCCGGGGTCTCGGTTTTGCTACGGGATTTTGGGTCAGCCCTCATTTAATATCCAGCATCTTCAAGATCAGCAATCTTCATGTCTTCATCGATTCGGAAGCAATCCGGTCTCAACCGGACAAGCTTTCTTCCACCATTCTTCATTTTCCTCTTGCACACAAGAACATCCCCTTAAGGGAGAGGGAGGGAGGAGAGAGAAAGACTAGATCTGGTTCTTCTCATTCCCACAGCCATTTCACGGGCGAAGACAGGCGATAAGACCAGCAAGAAAGGAGAATATCGGAGCCATGATCAGTTGGGTAGGTTGTTTGTAACCTGCCAATGCAAGATCTATCCATGGAGGTGCAAATTTCGGCGTGAAGATGATGGCGCCTTCTTCCTCCATTCTCTCTCCACGTTTTTTGATGGCCCCCAAACTCAAAAATTGAAGGGGAGTTAAAATTCCCACAAAGGGCACCCCTTTTGGCCCTCTCAAATGCCCACCTTTTCATATCTTGCCCCTTTTGTGGCCATTTCCCTGTCCTGGATCCGATTTGAGTGCTGTAAATTTTTGCGTGTCTGGCTTGACATCCTGCATTGACTGGAAACTCCTGACAACCTGCAAGGTAGTCTGAAAAATTATCAAAAATCCACAAGTGTCGCTCGAGCGCCTTTTAAAAGTCGTCTTTCACTTGGTGCTTAAAATCGTCCTAGTTGGAGCCGCCGCCTTCGATGTTAAATATTTTTTCCCAAAATTCCAAATTTTTTGGCAAATTTTAGGCACATCCCGGGCTCAGAACTCCGCTCTCAATTTCTAACCATTTATTGACCCTTTCGGTTTGGCCATATGTTTGTGGATGGTAGGCACTACTTGAAGTTAGTTTGGTACCCATGGAAGTAAAAAGGCTTTTCCAAAAATTCCTCATGAACTTGGAATCCCTGTCATAAACAATCTTCATAGGTAATCCATAAAGTCTAAAAATTTCTTTCATGAACTGATTTGCCACCTGTTTTTGCCACCTATTTGGCTGAATATTGGACTTTGGTAGTTAAGAAGTGAGGTGATTTTGTAAGATGATCAACCACAACAAAAATGCTATTCGAGCTTTGCTTAGTGGTAGGAAGTCATGTAATAAAATCCATGATGATATCAGTCCATTTACCATGTGGGATAGGCAAAGGCTGAAGTAGACCACTAGGCAATAAATTTGAATCTTTATTCTGCTGGCATGGTAAGCATTGCATCACATACTCCTTGACATCTTTCCAAAGTCCCTCCCAATAGAAACATTTATGGATCTTGTCAAAGGTTTTAAACAATCCAATATGTCCTACCAAAGGAGAAGAATGCATCTCTTGTAAAATTCGAGACCTAAATGATGACTGAGGGGTCAAGCATACTCTCCCTTTAAATCAAAGAAGTCCATTTTTCCATTTGAAATTGGAAAATTCAAATCCATCATCTTGCTGTAATTTCTTCATAATATTGGCAGTGTGCTGTAATTTCTTCATAATATTGGCACTGTGCTCATCTAAAAGATATTCTTCTTGAATGTCCTAGATCCAATCCTTATGTATGGTAGAGATGGTAGAAACGAAACATGCCCACATCCTGGATAAGGCATCTGCCACTACATTATCCTTGCTTGCCATATAAGAAATCTTGACAAAATCATATCCCTAAAGTGTAGCTAACCATAGTCTTTATTTGGGAGAGAGATTTGATTGAGAGAGGAAATACTTCAACACACGATGGTCGCTCTTCACCTTAAAATGACTGCCATAGATTTAGTGGTACCACTTCTTAATTGCATGAAGAATATCTAACATTTTCTACTCATAGACATGGCGTTCTCTTTCTTTATCATCCAACTTCTTGCTTTCATAAGCAATAACACCATGGTCTTGGCATAAAACAACCTCAATACCTCTGCCACTAGCATTAGCAAATATAGTGAACTCCTTGGAAAAGTCTGGACACACTAAGATAGGTGCCGAGATGAGAAGATTTTTCAGCTCATTGAAACTCATAATGGCTGTAGCATCCTAAAAGAAAGCTTCCTTTTTCAATTTGTCAGTGAGAGAAGCTGCTATATGGGCATAATTCTTGATGAATCTCCTATTAAAAGAAGATAATCCAAGAAATCCTCACAAAGAAGTAGAATTCTGTGGTATGGGCCAATTCTTGATGCACTGGACCTTCTTTGGATCAACCATAATTCCTTTCTCACCAACTATATGACCTAATTATTCTACCTCATGAGCCATAAAAGTACACTTGCATTCCTTTGCAAAATGTGTCTTCTCAAGGTAAAAAGTACTTCTCTAGCATGCTTTAGATGTTCCTCTTTATTCTTGCTATAGATGAGAATATCATCAAAGAATACCAATACTGATTTATACAAGAATGACTGTAAAATCTTGTTCATAAGAGCTTGGAAAGTTGTAGGTGCATTTGAAAGTCCAAATGGCATAACTAGGAAGTGGTAGAGACCTCTTTTTTTCCTAAAAGCTGTCTTGTACTCATCCCTTACTTTCATCCTAATTTGGTGATACCCTGACCTTAAGTCAATCTTAGTGAAAACTCTTGCATCCTTGAGTCATCCAACAAATCATCAATGTGGGGGATTGGGTACCTATTCTTTATGGTGCTTTTGTTTAAGTCTCTATAGTCAATACACATCCTAAATGACCCATCTTTTTTCTTGATAAGTAGTACGGGAGAAGCAAAAGGTGACTGACTAGGCTGAATAAACCCCATTTCTAGCAAGTCTTTAACTTGTTTCTCTACTTCTTCTCTCTCATACTTGGATAATATGTAAGGAGATTTGTTGATGGATTTAATGTCAGACATTAAATCAATAGGATGATCCACTTCTCACTGAGGAGGCAATGATCTAGGTGGCTAGAATATGTTCTTAAACTCTTCCAAAAGATTACAGAGACATGGATCTTGCTCCTTAGGTGAAGTAGATTATTGATTTTCATCTACCTTTGATAGAAGAAGTGTGAAAATGCAAGGCATAGCATTAATTTCCTTCTTCATATTCTTCTTGCTTATTATTTCCACTAGCTTTCTCTATATGCCATTAAGTTTTACTTGTTTTTCCCATTCCAAGTAAACTCCATGAACATATGATTTAGATCGAAATAAAAATTTCCAAGCTATTTAAGCCAATTGTGGCCAATGATGATGTCAATAGGACCCATATCTAGGATAATCAGGTCCATCATAATAGTGCAAGACTGTGATAATTCAATAGGAGTCTACCAGCATATCTCTTTGCTCAACTCTTGAGCCCCATTAGCCACTTGTACCTTCAATGGGGCATCTATTTCTTGAGGTAGGAACTTCAGCTCGTACAATGATTTGGCATTGAAAAAACTATGTGTATTGTCCATATCAATGAGAATATGGGCAACCTTTGAATTTATAGTACCCTAGAGCCAAAGTGTATTTTCACCTTTACAACCCATCCATACATCCTGAGATATGGAACATAACATGGGCTGACAAGAAACCATAGAAGGATCATCAATCTCTGATCCACCAGGACCAAATGGATCACCTGGATCATAAGGAAAACAATTAACCGGCTCTAATTCCTCGTGTGTCCTGATCATCATGTTCATGCACCTCATCACCTGGATCATAAGGAAAACTATTAACCGGCTCTAATTCCTCATGTGTGTCCTGATCATCATGTTCATGCACCTCATCTTAAGTAGGAACTGCCTCTACTTGCAAAAGATTTCCTTCTTGTGTCTCCTCTTCATTAGAGTCTTCAATATTCATCGTATTAGAATTTTCCAATTATTCTTTGCACTTTTGCTTGTGCTTAGGAGACCATTTCTCCCCACATTTATAGCGTAGACCCTTGGATTTATAATTGGGAAGTGCCTTGTTGCTGTTGTTATTGGGATATTGCTTAACTGCACCTTCAGCCCTCTTAAATTCTCCTTTTGGATCAGCATTATATCTGAAATTATTGCTCTATTTTGAAGCATATAATGTAGGGTAAGTTGAAACCTTGCTAGAATTATTTTGAAACTTGTTTTTAGCTCTAAATCCCTCTCTTTGTTGGTTGAATTGTTGTCCAAATCTCATAGGCTGATTTGATTGATAATTCATTCCTGTTTTGGGCTGAAATGAAGTCAATTCTCTTCTATATTTATGGATGTACCTTTCAGCATATTGAATGGTTGCATATAGACATTTGTAGGCTTGGCTACCCAACTTCAGCTGAAAGGTTTTGATTAAGACCAAAAATATATTTGTTAAGTTTGGCTGAATTGGAAATGCCTTCCACATACGTGGAAAGGTTTAAGAACTCGATGGAATACTCCCTCACAGTAGAACCCCTTTGTCTAAGATCATACCATTTCCTTTCAAGCCTTTTCTTCTCCATCGGTGACACAAACACTTGAGTCATGGTGGTGGCTAATTTGAAGTCCTCCCAAGATTGAAAATTCTCCCCAATCTTGCTCATGTATCTCCACTAGGTATGCACATATCCCTATAGGTGTAGGGCTACATAACAAATCTTTGCTTGATCATTGCGTGGGTAGAGAGTGAAATACATTTCCAATTTGTTGATCCATTCCTCAAGTTTGGTTGGTGAAGGGTTATCTCCTTTGAAATTGGATATGCTGATCTTGTCCTTGTATTCCTTGTCATAATGATAGTGGTGCCCATTATGATTAGTATATCCAAAAGACTGCTACCTATTAAAATGATCACTCATTGCTTGGTGTCCATGATTAGGGGTAAACAAATGCTGTCCACATTTCAATTATTTCCAAAAGATTGATGACCAAACAATGAGTTCCCATGTGATTGTTGGTTATGAGTGCCCCAAAATTCATTTTTTCTTTGTTGGGCTCCCAAAGGGAGCCCCCAAAGGTCATGTCTTTTGGCCCCCTAAATCCTATTCACACTTGCCATTTGGGTCTTGGCCTCCTGGGCACTCCCTCTCCATTGTCCGATGTCCGAATCATAGTTTGAAAAATCCTAGGCATCTGTCTTGAAGTCCTCCACTGCAGGGCATCTCCTGGGGTCTCATTTGATGACACACCAAAATATATGAAAATTCACCAACTGTCGTCCAGTGGGTCTTTTAAGCATTTCCAGGCATTGCCGCTTAAAATCGTATTGATTGCCACTACCACCTTCGACGAAGTCTATTTTTTCCCTGAAATTCAAAAATTTTTGCTATTTTTAAGCACTTCTCGGCATAAAAAATCATCTATCATTGGAGACCATGGGATAGGGCGACTCAGCCCATCGAATCCCATGAACAGATCTACACATAAACACAATCACAAAGAGCATCAAGCTGATACAAAAAAGATACACATCAAAACACATCACAGCTCTCACCCTACCCCATGTCAAAACCAAGACATGATTCCACGAGGAGTAGGTCTAGCATAATCTGACAAAAAGTCGAAAGCTAGTCAATAACCAACTGCTCCAACACAGCCAAGCTAAAAAGAACTATCAAAGAGGTCATCCTAAGTGGTGGTCTGAACTACCTACCTAACTAAGGATAACTCAACTGGGAGCTTCTACTAGGCGAGAACTCCTATAGCCTGATCAACAAATATTATCTTTTAGCACAGTCTTATTTTCCATACTCGGGTGTGTAAAAACGAGGAAGCTGAGCATAGTGACCCAAGGAGAACAAGGCATCCGCCTCAGGTCATGTCTCGGTACCCAAGAACCTACCAAGCCCTCGCAAGGCAACACTAAATCCTTTTCTAACGCTCACTTTTATTTTTGCTCCAACCTTCTTGTATTCTTTGTTTTCCAACTAGATGCCACCCCTCGGAAGACAAGGCATTGGCCCCATGTCAAACTCGTCCCCAGGAACCTACCAGACCTTCGCAAGGCGATAAACAACAGCTCAAGGATTTTTCTTTCTTTCCTTTTCTATTTTTATAGGGGTTAGAATCCCTTTTTACACACCTTCGTATATTCATATATTGTCTTTCAGGTATTTAGGGTTTTGCCTCTTTACATCATTATTTGAGAGCAGAAATTTGGTGTCAAGAAGTGCTTAAAAATAGCCAAAAATTACGAATATCAAGGGAAAAATATTCAACGTCGAAGGCGGCGGCTCGACCTAGGACGATTTTAAGCGTCAAAATGCTTTAAAGACGCCCGAGCGACACTTGTTGATTTTTCATAATTTTTCAGACTGTCGTGCGGGTTGACAAGAGTTATTGGCCAATGCGGGATGCTGAGCCGGACGCCCATGATTTTTCAGAGCTCAATTCGAAGTCCGGACGGGGAAATGGCCAAGAAACCGGTCAATATTTGAAGAGGTGGACAAAACCTTGGTCAAGTGAGCAAGTGACCTTTGGGGCCCAAATTTTATGCCACATGAAATGTGGATGAAAAAAAATGTGGAGGAGGCGTGGAGGAAGAAGGGTCCGAAAAATGCGCTTCTTGGATGGAGAGGCATTATGCAGTCTGCAAACAACCATGGCAATTGATCATTGCCCTTGCTTTCCCCCTGGATGCCAATCATTTCGCCGTGCTTCGCTCCTCCAATGGCGGTCTCTA
This sequence comes from Lygodium microphyllum, assembly GCF_053477565.2. Lineage (NCBI taxonomy): Eukaryota > Viridiplantae > Streptophyta > Polypodiopsida > Schizaeales > Lygodiaceae > Lygodium > Lygodium microphyllum. The sequence continues at coordinate 94,201,789 of NC_141159.1, read as the reverse complement.
TGAAGAATTCTAATTTCAGTCTTTCTCTCTCCTCGCTCTCTCTCCCCTAAAGGCAGATTCATGTGGTGAAGAAGAAGAAGAAGAATGGATGACGGATGCTTGTCCAATGAAGACCGGATTGCTCCGTGGTGCAAGAGAAAGAAAGATTGCTGATTGTGGACTGTCATGAGCATTAATGGTGGCTGGAAATCAGTCCCGAGATATGGCAAATAAAAACCCGCAACCCGCAAAGAACGGTAATCTCATTTTTACAAAGGAAATTGATGTTTTATGCAATTTGCTTCATGAATACTTGTTCCCATGGGATGATTATGCATTATGATGTTGTTTGCAATGTCTTCCAACCGTTTGAAATTAGAAAATCATAAAATCATAAGTGTTGTGGATGAAATTAATAGTGTAAAACCCGTAAAACACGTGAAATATGGGGAAATTTGGTATTTTTGAGATATAAATGGAAAATATAATAAGACACACCAACTAAATTTGTGATTTTGCTGCAAATGAACCTAAGGGACACAGCCCACAACTCATTTTTTATTTTCATTCATTTAATATTATAAAAAATACAAGAAAAATAGGAAAAATGGGAAAAAAATAAGGAAAAAATGGATTTTGAGTGCCGAAAATAAAGGAAAAATAAGATTCATGTTTGTGGATGTATGGGGGGTCTGAAGTATGAGGTTTAGCCTCAGTTCAACCCTACCTTTATGTTCTAGTGAGTTTTTATGTCTTTTTATGCAATGAAAATATGAAAAATGAACCCTAAACCTATGCACCATGCACAACCTAAACGGGTGAGGAGGTAGAGTGTATAAAAGGTGTTTAAATGTTGAATGAAATGATGAAAAGCTTGCTAGTTTTTATGCATACCATTTAGGTTGGTCGATAATTAAAAATTAAGAACCTAGTAGCACGAGGGTTTCTCGATGCTAGGTTCATGCAACGCCACATACGAGCGATAGTCGAAATCATTGAAAGAAATGTTTTCCACATGTGTACCAATGCTGATTTTCTTAATTGTTTGAGCACGTGGACATTCACAATTTGCATGAAGCATAAAATGATAAAAGGTATCAGACAATACCTCCTGGATGCATGGCAATTTCTTTCTAGAGATATGACCAACGTTGAGTGAGTAAGGTTGTTCTAAGCTGTAGGCTAGGCATTGGGTCTAAGGGGAAAGTAAAGTGAGGTATGGTACATTCCTGGATACGATGAATTGGTACCTTGAGTGGAAATGTGTGCGATATTGTGTTATATCTGTTTAGCGACGCATCGAGGGGCCAATCCCCAAGGTGTAGGAGAGTCGTAGTAAGGTAGCGGTAGTTAGCCATGGGAGGACCTCCTATGTTTGTACTTCGTGCTGTTTGGCAATGTGCTAGGACTCCCTCTAAGGAGTGTTAATTGGGTTAGAGTTGGACTACGAGACGTAATACAAATGCAAGATGTTTAGGAAGATTATGTATGTGTCATCTATGCTCCTGGCCGCGAGGCCATGGGGTTGTTCAGCGCATGATAGAGGTCCGGCTAGTGCATGAGCTAGTGCCGGCCCGTTTTAGGTCCCATTAGTGGTGCGTCTACCAGGAGCCGCTTAGAAGTGGCGGTTCTCGAATCCTAGTTGTCTAGGGACCACTTAGCAGTTTATGGCAAAGGATACTGAGATTGACCCGTTATTCATCGATAAGCATCGTCTAGCCGAAATCCAAAAACAAGAGAGAGACGAAAGAACTAGGCGACGTGCTGAAATTCTTAGGAGGTATTCCCCTAAGCGTAGCGGTGCTGAACCCTTACGAGGGAGTGGATCTAGTGGTCTTGGTGCCACAAGCAGCAAGTTAGGAGAAGGTGGAAGCTCTAGTGCTGCCCTTTCTTCCATAAGCCAGTCTACATCAAGTGCAAGAGGTGTAACCTCACCGTCCCCTATTTGTAGTGCAAATCCAATTTCCGTCATGGCGCAGCCTATTGCAATTCCTGCAGGAATGACGGATTTGCCTTGCCGGCTCTAGGTTACTCGCTACCCATTTTTAATGGGCTAGTTGAGGAAGATGTGGAACTCCACATCAGGGAGTTTCAAAAGATGATGTTTAACTGTTGCATCCAAGAAGAAGGACATTTAATGATGTTCTTCAACATGACTCTCAAAGGAAGAGCTGCCATATGGTATCATGGTTTAGAAGCCGGAACCATATTGAATATTGATTCATTTTATGGAGCTTTTCGAAGGGAGTTTGCCCCTGAAAGGGCTGGGCAATATTGGTTTCATGTACTTAACGTGACCCGCCAAGAACCACACGAGGATATTCGTGCTTATGCAAAGAAACTAAAAGAGGTTTTTCGTAAGTTCGACATCTCTATTCCTATCCCTGCAGCTGCCCAATTGCAAGATTTTCTGCATGGCTTGGACTTTAATATCCAGTTGCAGTTGAGTAGTGTCCCTTTGGGGGATATAGATACTGCCATTACATGAGTGCAAGAAGTGGAATCCCGACTACAAGTAGCCTATGCCTCTAGAGGCAATCCGAATATGGGTCTAGCATTGGGAAATAATATGGCGACGGTCAATGGCAGTAGTAGCTAAGGGATAGCGATGGCTAATCCTAATGGGAGAGGGAACATGATGCAGAATGTGCCTTTATTACTAGCTCCCCCTAGCATGACGATGCCTACGGGCAGTCAAATGGCTCCAAATGGTGGAGGCCAGGCAGTTAATCCTAATACCATGCCTGTGGTTCAGCAACCAGTGCTTAATCGAATTGTTAGGCTGATGGAATGATAGGGTAATGATCAAGGCTACGAGTCGAGCGCTTCCAATGTTCTTGGCGAGGTTAAGGAAATGATGAAGCATTATACCGACATGATTACGGAGCAGTATCGACAAATAGCCGTTGATGTCAACTTTCTTAAAAAACAACAAAATTTGATAGGAAGTAGATATACCTAGATGAGGGTGCACCTTCGAGGTTTAGCTGCAAATGGTGTGGTGGGCAACATTATCCACGAAATTGCCCAAATGTCAAGTGCGACATTTGTGAAAAATCCGGCCATTTAGCAGCCACTTGCTGGAGTAAGATTAGTTCCCTCCAGCGAGGTAGTCGGTAACTAGGGCCTGTTAATCATCGTGCACAAGGAAATGATTCCTAGCGAGAAGACGGGCCTAAACAAATACTCCAACGACCAAAGACTACAGTGGAGGAGCTGCCTACTGGTAGTGGGGTTAGTTTGATTGAGGCTGTGTGCGTTAATGATGCCGAAACCTCTAATCTGCGAGCGGTCCTTACAAGAGGCCAAAAGGGTAAAGAGGCCGACAAGGATAATCCTGTCAACGAAAACCCTAAATAGGGCGACAAAGGAACGCAAGTTCTGGATCCTGCCATGGAAGGGGGACCTCTAAAGCCCGTGGAGAGTAAAGCCGATGTTAAGAAGGATAAGGAACCATCGAGGAAGAAGGTGAAAGTTAAAAAAGAAGCAATAAAGCCGGTTCAGCGACCTAAAGAGCGGATGGTTTGGCGTGAAAAGTGAACTCTACCGAACTATCATGAATTCAATTTGGCGAGCTCTCTTTGCGAAGTCAAGCCGGATGTGAACCTTTTACAGCTTATTAAGCTTTCTCCAGGAGTACGCAAGGAATTTAGAAAGATCCTGCGTACCAGGTATATCGTAGAACCTTTGGGTATTGCGCGAGTTGGTGATGACTGGTTCGAGCATGCTGAGAAGCATTGCCCTGTTGAGATATCGAGCTCCACTCGTGATACGCCAGGGTGACCGTTGAGTACTTATGTCACCGACTTGTCAGTTGCAGACGCGGTTGGTACACCACCCATGAATAATAGCTACATGATAGCTATCCTTATCTACTCTAGTTCGTGGCTCAGTTAGTATGCCACCTTAGTTAGTTGAGTTTGGTTTGAGACCCATATATAGGGTTCTTCTATTTCTTTGTACTAGAGTTCTTTTGGCTTACACAACTAAGAAGAGGAAAACTGTTTTCAGCCTCCACCCTTGTGTGTCTTCCCCCATTGTGCAAGCAAGAAAGCTTCAAGCGAGACTCCTTCCTTCTCTCCCACAATCTTGACATGGTATCAGAGCCTTGTTCGTGGTAAGGAGCTCAAGAAAGCAAGCCAAGCTCGCGGTGGTCTGGTAAGAGGAGCAGTGTTGCTTTCATTTCCTGTTTTGGGAGCAGATCTCTGCAGGTAGCACAGCCGGAAATTGCAGGAGTGCATTGTCTCAGGTTGAGACGCCCTTCGCGGTGAAGCAAGAGGGCAGTATATGCTGCGGGAGAGGGCTTTAGCCCTTGGCGACCTTGTTTTTTTGATTTGAGGCCATTTCGGGGCCTGTTTCGCAGACGGAAGTTTTCTGCACGCACTCAGGAAAAGGCTCAGTTTTATGCTGTGCAGCCACCGTTCTACAGGTCGGTGAAAAGTTACTGTAGAAATTGCATCGTATGCTTGTACGCAGAGACATTGGGAGTTTCAGAATCATCCTTGGTTCTTGTTTATGCAAAATCGTCACTAGGAAGTGACTGTGTGGTCAAATACCACTTTCGCCAGTTTTGCAGATTTGCCCTTGTGAGGGTGAAGTTGAGTTTTTGTAGTGACAGAATTTTTTGCAGCGTTCTGTAATGGCGTCTGACTCTCTTTCACAGATTGTAACTGAAAAGCTTGACAAGAACAACTTCCAGGCATGGAAGTTTAGAATGACGAATTTCCTTATGGGAAAAGGATATTGGGAATTTGTTGCAGGAAATGAAGAAGAACCAGTTCTTCCTGATGTTCCCAATCAACAGCAAATGCAGGCATTTAAAGCATGGCATGAGAGAGCCAGGAAAGTTATGTATTGGCTGTCTATCAGCATTTCAGACTCTATGATTGTGCATATTCAAGATGCAAGTACGCCAAAGGAGGCATGGGATACTCTGTCAAAGATGTATAGCACAAATACACAAGCCAGGAAAATGCAGCTCAAGCAAGAGTTGCACAATGTGCAAAGAGAAAATATGAGCATCAATGATTACCACATGAAGGTGAAGAAGATTGCAGATGCACTTGCTTCCATTGGGTCGCCGGTGGAAGATGATGATTTAGTTTCCGTGACCTTGAATGGTCTAGGAAAGGATTATGCACAGTTTCGGACATCCATTTCAGTTCGTGAAAGATTTCCTGATTTTGAGGAGTTGATTGCTCTTCTAATTTCTGAGGAACAGAGAAATGGTGGTGCATCTTCTTCAGGAGGAACTTCAAAAGAAGCTGTCTTCTACTCAAATGCTGGAAGAGGTAGAGGCAGAGGTAGAGGAGGCCGATTTGGAGGCCGTGGCAGAAATCAGAATATGCAGCAAACTCAAGAAAACCAGTCCTATGGAGGAGGACGTGGTAACTCTAGAGGCAGGGGGAGCCAAAGAGGTCGTGGTGGATGGCAAAGAGGCCAAAATGCAAACAGTAATGTTGAATGCTACTACTGTGGTAAAATGGGTCATATGGCTAAAGACTGCTATAAAAAGCAAAATGACATCATGAATGGAAAACTGCAACAAGGGAATTATGCATCTTCTAGTAGACAGGGTGATGACAGAAATGAGCATTTGTTCATGGTGCAGCACATGAACAATTCTATGACAAGTGCAGAAGAAAGCAATGATGTATGGTATGTTGACTCAGGTGCATCAAACCACATGACAGGTCATGCAGAATGGATGGAGGATGCAAGGAAAATGGAAAAACCAGGATTTGTGGAGACTGGTGATGATACTGCACATCCTATTGTGCAGATTGGAAAAATTCCCTTGTCTATGCAGGGTGGGAAAAAGAAATACCTGTCCGATGTATTTCATGTCCCGAATATCACCAAGAATCTGGTTTCTGTCGGTCAAATGGTTGAGCAGGGCTTGCAGGTCAGATTTAATCCTCATGGATGCTTTGTTGAGGATATGAAAAATAAAGGTCGCTTGATATCAAAAGGAAAGAAGAAGGGCAGAATGTTTACATTGGATGCAGACATGTCTGAATTGAGTGCAGCAATGTTTGCACATGGGACCGGTGTAGTTGCAGATATTGATATCTGGCATAAACACATTGGTCATGTTAATGTACAGCGACTTAAATCAATGCAGGCCCAAAATATTGTTGCAGGATTGCCCAAATTCAAGGTTGCAGAAATGCATAAGGTATGTGAAGCCTGTCAGTTAGGAAAACAGGCAAGGAAACCATTTCCTAGACATGTTCAAGAGAGTGAGAAGCCATTGGAATTAATTCACTCTGATGTGTGGACAACTAAAGCTGCATCTCTTGGAGGCTGTCATTATTTTGTCAGTTTTATTGATGACTATAGCAGAAAAGTTTGGGTGTATTTTATGAAAAAGAAAAGTGAAGTTTTTGGGCATTTCAAAACTCTTAAAGCTATGGCTGAAAAAGAAACAGGCTTACAGATAAAATGCTTAAGGTCAGATGGAGGGGGAGAGTACCTCTCAAATGAGTTTGCAAAGTTCTTGCAGGAGCATGGCATAAAGCAGCAATATTCATGCAGTTATACCCCACAACAAAATGGAATTGCAGAAAGGAAAAACAGGCATATTGGAGAGGTATCTCGTGCCATGCTCAATGAAAAAGACTTGCCAGATTTTTATTGGGTTGAAGCAGTTGCTACAGCAGTCTACATAATGAACAGGACTCCCACTGCAGCAATACATGGAATGACTCCAGAGGAGAGGTATACTGGTAGGAAACCAGATATTTCTCATTTGAAAATTTTTGGTTGCATTGCCTATGTACATGTGCCAGATGAGCTAAGATCCAAGTTGGATCCAAAAGCTGAGAAGTGCATCTTTATTGGTTACTCTCTGCAGCAAAAAGGGTATAGATGCTATAACCCTTCTACTCATAAGTTTACAGTGAGCAGAGATGTTGTTTTTGATGAGATGAGTAGCTGGTATAAACCAGTAAATGTGATTGATGATGAAGATGCACAAAATGGTAATGCTACACAGAATTCATAGCAGCAGTCACAAAATATTAGTGGACCTGGAGCGTCCTCTAGCAGTGGTTCACATTCTTCGCCATGGACAGGCAGATTGAGATCAGGAGAATCTTCTCAAAGCAATGCAGATAGTGGTATGCAGGTATCACGAAAAGGAAAAGAGAAGGTTGATCAGCCCATGTTTGATGTGAATGCAGGTCACTCTTATGTGGATGGTGAATCCAGTGGCTCAGAACAGAGCATTGATGATGAGTTGGGTATTCCTTCTATTGTTACACCTGGAGTAAGGAAGACCAGGGATGTTTTGAGAGCACCTGGGAGTGAACCTACTTTGCGCAGGTCTACAAGAGCTAGGTATCCTGTGGATAGGCTGAAATATGATGGATTTACAGCCATTCACTATGCATATATGGTCAAAGTGATACAGGAACCAGAACCCACATCTTTTGAGCAAGCCATGGGAAAATAAAAATGGGAGAAAGCCATGGATGAAGAAATGGATGCCTTGGAAGCAAATGCTACATGGGAGTTAGTACCTTTGCCTAAAGGTAAGAATGCAATTGGCTGTAAGTGGGTTTATAAGGTGAAGCACAATGCAGATGGTTCTGTGAACAGATACAAGGCAAGATTAGTAGTCAAGGGGTATGCACAAACATATGGCATTGACTATGAAGAAACATTCAGTCCGGTTGCAAGGATGGCAACCGTAAGAGCAGTCATTGCTATGGCTGCATCAAAGGGATGGTCTTTACATCAGATGGATGTAAAGAATGCCTTCTTGCATGGTGATTTGCAAGAAGAGGTATATATGGAGCAGCCACCAGGTTATGTGCATGCTGTTCATCCTGAGTTTGTTTGCAGGTTGAAGAAAGCCTTGTATGGCTTGAAGCAAGCACCTAGAGCATGGTCTGACAAGATAGGACAGTATCTTGTCACTATTGGCTTTCAGATTTCCAAGGCAGATTTCTCACTTTATGTGAGAAAAACAGAGAAAGGTATTACGCTACTTGTCATTTATGTTGATGATTTGATTATGACAGGTGACAGTGATGAAGATATCCTTCATGTGAAAATGCTATTGAAGCAGAAGTTTGAGATGAAGGATTTGGGAGAGCTGCGTTATTTCTTGGGCATTGAGGTGATTAGATCACCAAGTGGGATACAGCTCTTGCAGAGGCAGTATGGATTGGACATGCTGTCCAAATATGGGATGACAGGCTGTAAGCCTATTTTAGTTCCTTTGGAGCAGAATGTGAAGCTGAGCACAGATGCAGGTGAGCTTCTAGAAGACCCTACTATGTACAGACGCATAGTAGGAAGTTTGATTTATATGACTATTACCAGGCCAGATTTGAGCTATGTTGTTGGATTGGTAAGTCAGTTTATGCAGGCTCCAAGGAAACCGCATTTGGATGCGGCTAGACGCATACTCAGGTATGTGAAGTCCACATTGCAGTATGGACTATTTTATGAGACTGGGGTTCAGATACAGTTGCATGGATACACTGATGCTGATTGGGCTGGTAGTATTTCTGATAGACGATCTACCAGTGGATATGTATTCTCTTTTGGGAGTGCTGCAGTCACTTGGAGCAGCAAGAAACAGCCTACAGTTGCCTTGTCGAGCACAGAGGCTGAGTACAGGGGTGCAGCAATGGCTGCATGTGAGGTAGCTTGGTTGCATAAGCTACTTTATGATATGCATCAGTCTACAGATGGGCCAGTTGTCATTTATTGTGACAACATGAGTAGTATACACTTGGCAAATAACCCAGTCTATCATGCTAGAACAAAGCACATTGAGGTGCATTATCACTATGTGCGAGAGAGGGTTTTACTAGGTCTTATTGATCTAGTTTATGTCAGCACAGAGGATCAGGTAGCTGACATATTCACGAAGGCATTGGGCGCAGAGAAGCTGCGCAAGTTCAGAGACCTGCTTGGTGTGCAGGAATTGGGATTGAGCTCGAGGGGGAGTGTTGAGATATCGAGCTCCACTCGTGATACGCCAGGGTGACCGTTGAGTACTTATGTCACCGACTTGTCAGTTGCAGACACGGTTGGTACACCACCCATGAATAATAGCTACATGATAGCTATCCTTATCTACTCTAGTTCGTGGCTCAGTTAGTATGCCACCTTAGTTAGTTGAGTTTGGTTTGAGACCCATATATAGGGTTCTTCTATTTCTTTGTACTAGAGTTCTTTTGGCTTACACAACTAAGAAGAGGAAAACTGTTTTCAGCCTCCACCCTTGTGTGTCTTCCCCCATTGTGCAAGCAAGAAAGCTTCAAGCGAGACTCCTTCCTTCTCTCCCACAATCTTGACATGCCCAAGGGTTGCAGCCTATGTCGATGGGATATTAGTAGATTATGCCATTGTCGACACGGGATCATCTGTTAACATTATGAGTTCTGAACTGATGGAAAGGTTGGGTCTTGCAATCCAGAAAGATACCTCCACAATTCTCAGAATGGCGGATGATAGTTTGAGACAGCCGGAAGGCTGCATTACTAAGGTCCATGTCACTGTTGCAAATGTAGAATGCATGTTGGACTTTAGGGTGATTCGTTTTGCAGGGCGTCCAAGTTACCAAGTATTACTTGGACGACCTTGGATCTTGCAAGCGGATTGTCAAGTGGATATACTCGCCGGTCGGCTGATATTCGGTAGAGGTGCTCAACGCATGGTGATTGATGCCTATCCTATGTCCCCGTAGAGTGAGAGAGCTCCTCTATCTTCTACAGAATTGGAGACATTAGAGGATTTATCCGCCAGTGAGACATCACCGAGTGATGAGTCCAAAGAGGGATCCACCACAGAAGACATATATCAGATCACTTTGAACGAGCCGATAGAGGCCCAAGATTGTATAAGAGATGCAGATGTTATCGAGCTAGACCTTGGTACACCTGATGAGTCGCGACCAATCAAATTAGGTTCTATGCTCAGTTCAGCAGAAAGGGAGGACTATGTGTCCCTAATTCAAGAATTCCGCGATATCTTTGCCTGGAGTTATGATGAGCTGAGAGGCATTCCTCCCAGCCTGGCTGTTCATACTATTCCTATAAAAGAGGGCAGTCATCCTGTGCGTCAGAAAGTAAGGTGTATGCCTTTTGAACTGAGGGACGGGCTGTTTGAGGAGTTACAGAAGCTTCAGAGAGTGGGTTTGATTTTTCCTGTGCAACACATGGAATGGTGTTCACCAGTTGTTATCAGGAAGAAGAAAAATAATCAAATCCGATTATGTGTAGATTTTAGAGAGCTGAATAAGCAAACGGTTAAGGATTACTACCCGTTGCCATTCATTGACCAGATTTTGGATCAATTAGTGGGTAGGGAGATATATTCGTTTATGGATTGCTTTGCAGGATATAACTAGATGAAAATTGCAGAAGAGGACAAGTTGAAAACAACTTTTATTACTGTCTTTGGTACTTTTGCGTACCATGTGATGGCCTTTGGTTTATGCAATGCGCCTGGTTCGTGGCAACGAACAGCAGATAAGACATTCGGTGACATATCCCCTGAAGAGTTGAAGGTGTTTATTGATGACTTAGGGGCCGCCACCGTGAGAGAAAGGCAGTGTGTTTTTGGTGTACCTTATGGGCTCTTGCTGGGCCATGTGGTCAGTTCGGTAGGAATTGCGACAGATCTCGAGAAGGTCAAAGTCATAGTTGCCATGGGTCCACCATGCACTCCAAAAGAAGTTCATAGCTTTCTGTCTTCGGTTGGTTATTACCGTAGATTCATAAATGCATTGGCAGAAAGAACGTTGCCGCTTACAAATCTATTGTCCTTCAGCTGTTTGTTTGTATGGCGTGACCCCTGTAAGTTAGCTTTCGAGGATGTGAAGCAGGAGCTAGTAAAAGCTCCCGTTTTAAAAGCATCTAAAAGAGATGAGGTGTTCTATATATTTTCAGCAGCCACCATGCATAGTATCAGCTGCTGCTGTTTAGCCCAAATTTGGGAGGAAAAGTGGTATCATCCGATAGCCTTTGCTAGTCAAAAATTGGGCATTTCAGAGATCAATTATAACTACATGGAGAAGTTGTGTCTTGCGATGGTCTTTGGGACCAAGAAATTCAAGCATTATATTCTCAATGAGAAAGTTGTGCTTTATATGAAGGCGGAGGGGCTTCGATTATTGATGAATAAGTTGCAGCCGCCTGATCGTCTAGCGAAGTGGTTAATCACTTTGCAGGAGTTTGATTATGAGATCAGGAGTAAGCCACCAAGGTTACAAGGTATTGTGGAATGTCTTGTGGACTTTGGGGAGCCGAAAGAATCTATGGCTGAAGGTAGTGAATGGAGTTGTTATTTAAAATAGATATGACATCTATTCCCTCCTGGTATGCTGCAATAACGCATTATTTATCAACAGGAGAGGTTGGATCCAAACTATCTAAAGCTGAGAGAAGGAAAATTAAGTAGCGGGAATTAAAGTTTGCTTTGATCGCAGGGACATTATATCGGCAAGGGGCTGATGACATCTATCGCCGATGTGTGATGCCTGACGAGGTGCCATTCATTTTGGAAGAGTGCCATCATTCCGCTTGTGGAGGCCATTTTGCTGGATGGTTTACAGCACAAAAGGCTTTACAAGCAGGTTACTGGTGGCATGCCATCTTCCAGGATGCATTCGCGTATGTTACGAGATGCGATATTTGTCAATGACATGATAGTCGAGAGAATAGGAAAAGACCACTCACCCCTATTATGGCGATACTTCCATTTGAGAAGTGGAGAATAGACTTTGTGGGTCCTATTACTTCGTCGTCGACTGCACAAAAGAGGTATATTATTGTAGCAACTGACTACTTCACAAAGTGGTCAAAAGCACGTGCAACAAGGAAAGATGATGCTAAAGAAACTGCTAGTTTCCTTTTAGAGTAGATAATATGCCGTTTTGGTCCACCGAAAGAATTAGTGTCGGACCACGGAACCCATTTCTTGAATAAGGTGATCAAAAGCTTGACTGAGGCTTGGCAAATCAAGCACAATAAAATGACTCCTTATAATCCGCAGGTAAATGGGCAGGTTGAAAGTACCAACAAGCAGCTTATGGGTATCCTATCGAAAGTCGTATCTGAAAAGAAACGAGACTGGGACAAGAAGCTGTATGTGGCAGTATGGGCATATAATACCATGTTCAAGCGAGCCATTGGCCACACGCCGTTCAAACTAGTTTATGGTGAGAAGTGCATTTTACCCTTAGAAATTGAGTTACCGACGATTAGATTCGCAATAAATCATTCTTTGGGTAGTGAGGACGCCCTATTAGAGCGATTTACGACCTTAGCACACCTAGATGAAATTAAGTTGCAAAGCCTATTACACCAAGAGGTGGCTAAACGTCGCATGAAACAATTGCATGACCTAAAAGCGAAGAAGTATACCTTTAAGAAGGGGCAACTGGTTTTGTATTACGGTGCGCGTAGGGAGCTGTTCCCAGGGAAATTGGAACCTAAATGGGATGGGCCCTACAAAATCGTCAGGTTAGGGAAGAACAGGTCTACATCCCTATTACCTGATTTAGAGGGAGTAGAGTTTAAGAATAAGGTTAATCTTAATAAGATTAAACCTTATTACTTCTAAGTATGCTAATACAAAGAAAATGCATTGTAGGTCCATGCTAGGAATGATCTGAGACCTGTGGAAAAGAGCTTAAAAGCTAGTGGATGGGTCGGTTAATCCCTTATTTGGAGCACCCATATCTGGAGCAAAGATACCATCAGGGGAAACTCATCTGGTGGAGAAAGGGTATAAAGTGATTGAGAAAGAAGACGGAACCTTTGTGTGGGAGATTAAAGTCTTCTGTCCTCATTGCTTACGACTATTGATGAGTATCCCTGTTGAGTTCAATGAAGAAGGTGGGATGGAGCCGTCAGTTCATCCTCTCAACATGCTAAACTTTGATTACCATAATTACGAATGGAGGAGTTCACGATGGCCAGCTGTGTAAACCCATTGTGGACGTATACATTATACTTTGACGGAGCGTCCAGGGGCCCTAATAAAAAAGGGAGTGTTGGAGTAGTAATCTGAGATCCCCGACGCAGAGTTACGATGAAGTTAGCTACTTATCTTGGGGTAGGATTCACTAACAATATGGCAGAGTATAAAGCCTTGATTATGGGACTGTATATTGCCAAACAAGGTGGTATTCGTCGGTTGTTAGTAAAATGGGATTCCTAGTTGATCCTGAATCAGCTAGATGGGACATATACAGTGCGGAATCCCATTCTTTGTATGTATCATTGAACTGCTATGACCCTACTTGAAGAGTTTGAGAGAGTGTCTTTTCAGCTGATTCCACGTTACTCGAATCAGTTTGCGGATTCATTAGAAAATCTTGCTTATGAACAAGACCTCTTCTTCAATTGTGGTCCTAGTTTGGATATTGTCATCAATGATGAAACAAGACCCGGTCGCTTGTGGGGTATGTTATCAGAACATGCAATATATGACAAATGATGGTTGATATGGGTGATGCAAAGAGTAGCCGAGACCAATCTACCGTTATTATCTGGGACCCATAGGTTGATTAGACAACATATTATGCGTACGCCTCTTGCTATCTACGCAGGAGGGATGGATCATAACCTTATGCATTTAGTTTAGGGCTACGAGCCTATTTTTCCTCCTTGGAAAGGAGTATATTATTGTACATCTAGAATCTTCCACGGAAGGGTGTGTAGGTGTTATTCTGTTTGATCTCGTTAGGCCAAAAGGGTGTAGGTGTTGTCTATTTAGTGCAGGTGCGGTTAATGGTTTCTTGTTTGAGTTCTGTGCTAGACAGGTTTGAAGAAGAGCTTGGAAGGAGCCTTTTGTTGCGCGGAAGCTTCTCGTGGCCCTATCCAGGTGATATCTATCCTTTATGAGTACTGTGGTTGTTATGTTATATGTGTTTGTATACTTGTTAAAGGGGGTCTTTCATTTCTTATTGGGGACCGAGTCCAAAGCATGAAGTCCCAGGTTTAGGTTCAGTATGTTTTAGGGAGATGTGAGTAGTTGTTGCCTCTTGTAAAGACATTGTCGAGCATTAAAAAACCTGTTTTAGAAGGGAGTCCTAGTGACCCTGTTCTGCTAGCCTGCTAGGCAGCCGTTCTAGGAGTTCTTGTTAGTTGTGAGGCAGTTAGAGAAGTCTGTCAGAAGGAAAAGAATGCTGATAATAAGAAACCCTGAACATCTGAAAAGACAATAAAAATATACGGTGTGTAAAAAGGGGTTCTAACCCCTATCAAAGAAAAGAAAGGAAAATTTATAAGCAGTTGATCATCGCCTAGCGAAGGCCTGGTAGGTTCCTAGGGATGAGTCAGACCCAAAGCCGATACCTTGTCTTCCTAGGGGTGGTTTCTTGCTGGAAAAGAAGAAATAGGGAAGGTTGGAGTGAAAATAAAAGTGAGCATCAAAAAAGGATTAAGTGTCGCCTTGCGAGGGCTTGGTAGGTTCTTGGGTACCGAGACAGGACCTGAGGCCGATGCCCTGTTCTCCTTGGGTCACTACGCTCAGCTCCCTCCTTTTTACATGCCCGAGTATGTCAATAAAATAAAACCCTAACAGAAGAAATGTGTTACAAAAAAATACTTATTGATCAGGCTATAGGAGTCCTCGCCTAGTAGGAGCTCCTAATTGTGTTGTCCTTCGTTAGGTAGGTAGTTCAGACCACCACTTAGGGCAACCTCTTTAATGGTTCCTTGTAGTTTGGTCGTGTTGGAGCAGTGGGTTAGTGACTAGCTTCAGACTTTTATCAGATTATGCTAGGCCTACTCCTTGTGGATGTCATGCCTTGGTTTTGTCAGGGGGTAGGGTGAGCATTGTGCTGTGTTTAGTATGTATCTATTTTGTATTAGCTTGATGCTTCCTTTGGTTGTTTTATGCAAATCTACTGTGGGATTCGACGGGCTGAGTTGCCCTATCCCATGGTCGCTAATAAGAGCGGAATTTTGGTGCCGAGAAGTGCTTAAAAATAGCCAAAAATTACGAATATCAAGGGAAAAATATTCAACGTCGAAGGCGGCGGCTCGACCTAGGATGATTTTAAGCGTCAAAATGCTTTAAAGGCGTCTGAGCGACACTTTTTGATTTTTCATAATTTTTAAGACTGTTGTGCGGGTTGACAAGAGTTACGGGCCAATGCGGGATGCCGAGGCGGACGCCCAAGATTTTTCAGAGCTCAATTCGGAGTCCGGATGGGGAAATGGCCAAGAAACCGGTCAAGATTTGAAGAGGTGGACAAAACCTTGGTCAAGTGGGCAAGTAACCTTTGGGGCCCAAATTTTATGCCACATGAAATGTGGATGAAAAAAACGTGGAGGAGGCGTGGAGGAAGAAGGCGCCGAAAAATGTGCTTCTTGGATGGAGAGGCATTATGCAGTCTGCAAACAACCATGGCAATTGATCATTGCCCTTGCTTTCCCCCTGGATGCCAATCATTTCGCCGTGCTTCGCTCCTCCAATGGCGGTCTCTATGAAGAATTCTGATTTCAGTATTTCTCTCTCCTCCCTCTCTCTCCCCTAAAGGCAGATTCATGTGGTGAAGAAGAAGAAGAAGAATGGATGACGGATGCTTGCCCAATGAAGACCGGATTGCTCCGTGGTGCAAGAGGAAGGAAGATTGCTGATTGTGAACTGTCATGAGCATTAATGGTGGTTGAAAATCAGTCTCGAGTTATGGCAAATAAAAACCCGCAACTCGCAAAGAACGGTAATCTCATTTTTACAAAGGAAATTGATGTTTTATGCAATTTGCTTCATGAATACTTGTTCCCATGGGATGATTATGCATTATAATGTTGTTTGCAATGTCTTCCAACTGTTTGAAATCAGAAAATCAGAAAATCATAAGTGTTGTGGATGAAATTAATAGTGTAAAACCCGTAAAACACGTGAAATATGAAAAAATTGGGTATTTTTGAGATATAAATGGAAAATATAATAAGACACACCAACTAAATTTGTGATTTTGCTGCAAATGAACCTAAGGGACACAGCCTACAACTCATTTTGTATTTTTAGTCATTTAATATTGTAAAAAATACAAGAAAAATAGGGAAAATGGGAAAAAAAGGGGAAAAATGGATTTTGAGTGCCGAAAATAAAGAAAAAATAAGATTCATGTTTGTGGATGTATGGGGGGTCTGAAGTATGAGGTTTAGCCTCAGTTCATCCCTACCTTTATGTTCTAGTGAGTTTTTATGGCTTTTTATGCAATGAAAATATGGAAAATGAACCCTAAACCTATGCACCATGCACAACCTAAATGGGTGAGGGGGTAGAGTGTATAAAAGGTGTTTAAATGCTGAATGAAATGATAAAAAGCTTGCTAGTTTTTATGCATACCATTTAGGTTGGTCGATAATTAAAAATTAAGAACCTAGTAGCACGAGGGTTTCTCGGTGCTAGGTTTATGCAACGCCGCATACGAGCGATAGTCGAAATCATTGAAAGAAATGTTTTCCACATGTACATCAATGCTGATTTTCTTAATTGTTTGAGCACGTGGACATTCACAATTTGCATGAAGCATAAAATGATAAAAGGTATCAGACAATACCTCCTGGATGCATGGCAATTTCTTTCTAGAGATATGACCAACGTTGAGTGACTAAGGTTGTTCTAAGCTGTAGGCTAGGTGTTGGGTCTAAGGGGAAAGTAAAGTGAGGTATGGTACATTCCTGGATACGATGAATTGGTACCTTGAGTGGAAATGTGTGCGATATTGTGTTATATATGTTTAACGACGCATCGAGGGGCCAATCCCCAAGGTGTAGGAGAGTCGCAGTGAGGTAGCGGTAGTCAGCCGTGGGAGGACCTCCTATGTTTGTACTTCGTGCTATTTGGCAATGTGCTGGGACTCCCTCTGAGTGTTGGGGGTAAAGGCGCCTCTGCCGTGCCTCCCCGTGTATTACTACACTGACAGTACCCGCCACTGCACACTGCAGGTGGCAGGCGCCCGTCACGTCACTTTATTCTTTATTCTTTTAGTGACAGTTCATAAAGGAAGGCCCGGTCACACATTGTGACTGTTGGAGTTCCCATTTCTTGTCTCTCTCTTTCTTGCTCTTGCTCTCCCGCCATAGCTTGCGTGCAAGCTTTGATCCTTCTCACCTTTCAACTGGTATCAGAGCTTGGCATTCTCTTGCTCGAGCTCGACTCGGTGCTTCCCGACCTTCGTATCAACTCGCTTCACACATTGGGTCTCCATCCCAGTAGCCAT
Source organism: Lygodium microphyllum (assembly GCF_053477565.2). Classification (NCBI taxonomy): domain Eukaryota; kingdom Viridiplantae; phylum Streptophyta; class Polypodiopsida; order Schizaeales; family Lygodiaceae; genus Lygodium; species Lygodium microphyllum. Next base: position 94,184,601 of record NC_141159.1, on the reverse strand, counting down.
AGCCGACCTCTTGAGCTCCCGACTCTCCCCGGCTTCCCGAGCTCCATCCCGGCCTTCTTGAGCTTCATCAGGGCCTTGCCCTTGAGGTATTGCTTCAGCATTTGTAGGCACTTGAGTGTATTCTCAGTTTGAAACAGGGCAGGAACAAAGGGCAGCCACTCTTCTTGAGCTCCATAGCTCATATCTTCCCTCCCCTTTGCATTGGGCCTTCATGGCTTAGTATGTGCCTACCTTGGGCCATCATTGAGCCCCCCCACACTCAACATTCAGCCATGTGATTAAAGCAGCACTCCAAGCCTCAACACGCCGAATATGGCGCCCATTTTCAAACTTTGACCTCCATGTTTTACAGCTGAATGCTTTGTTGCTCATGGAGCACTCATCATTGGCCTATTTGGAGGGCATTTGAGCCATTTTTGGATGTCATTTTGATGCTTTGGCTTGACATTGAGGTTGGGAGCTGATCATTCTCAGTTTTGAAACTATCATTTACTGCATAACAGTGCTGGAAACAGGACAGCACCCCTGACACTGACATTTGTTGCTTATGCCTCATTCCATTGGAGCTATTTGATGCCCGTATGCGGTCTACTTCCTACCCGGATGTATTGGGGATGTATGCATTTGGTTTGACCATGATTTTGGCTTGAATTCGGGGCTGAAATCTACTATTTAGAAAAGTAAATACATGCTGGAATAACAGTGGGCTGAAGGTACTTTACATGCTTTGGCACTTACCTACCGATACCGGATGTATGCTTTGAGCTTTGGCATGATGTCTTTGACATTCGGGGACGACTTGGAGCATATGTATGAGATTATGGGATGCTTTTGAGCTTCGCATTAGCTCCGTCTTCACTGTCATTTGGACCGACTTGGCATGCTCGTGGACCGCCTATGCCTCATGTCTCTGCTTGACAGTTAGGCTTTTGCATTACATGCTTTGGTTCGTGACATATGCTATTTGGTTCGTGTATGCCATACCGACATTTGGAGCTTGGATTTGGATGTCATTGAGTTGACCGAGAGCTTATTTGGGCTTATGTATTGCTTCATGGTTAATACGACCGGTGCTTCATGTATGTCATGCTCTCTTGGATGCGCTTGATGCATTGACAGGGTCACTTATCATTGGTGCTTTCTCTTGGGTTGTTTGAGCTTCTGAGCTCGCTTTGTACGCCTTTTGTGCCAGTGGGAGCATTTTACATGCTTGCTTGACCTTTGACAGTTGCATGCTATTGGAGCACTTACATGTATTTGGAGCAGTTTATGTCTTGAGCAACTACATACGCATTGAGACTTTGGGATCATACTCCGATCTTTATGGATATGCATTGATGTACTCTTGGTTCACAGGATGCTTATGAGCTGAGTCTCATATTTGGATCTTTCTCTTTGAGCAAACACCTATTTGTGTCAGGTTTTGGCAGTTATAGGAACACTTTGCCTAGAGTGTCTGGGGGTATGGCTTTCACTGGCAGATGTTATTTTGACATGCTTCGGTGTTGAGCTCATGTTCTTTTCACTGTCATTGGCCTTGCTTATGTCCGTTTCATGCCGGTTTTGGACCTAGCATTGTTTGCTTGACATTGGATCCTATTTTGGGACAGTTTGCTCTCTAGACTGCATACCTGCAATTTATTACAGCAAGCAGTTATTGGTGGACTGAGGTGTACTTTTCATGCTGAAATATCCTGATTTGGTGTACCGCACCTAGTACTAAGTGGGCAACAACTTTTGGCACACTTTGCTCGCCCTTTGGACCCCGTTTTGGTCATTTTTGGGCAGTTTCTACAGTAAAACAACAAGCAGTTTTGGACTGTTTGGGCATTTCCAGCCTGCATAATGGCATCATCTTTGCATGATAGTGCCATCTTTAACATTACAAAGTTGGATGGTACCAACTACTCTTACTGGAAGAGTCAAATATGGCAGGTTTTGGTGCAGAAATCTCAGATTAAGCCACTTTGGTTGAGTAGGGAGCAGCCTGAAACTATGAACAATGACGACTGGCTTGAACTTGATGAGCTATGCAAGTCCACGATTGTATTGTCTCTCACTGAACAGGTACATTATAATGTATTTGAGGAAGCACAGAGTGCATGGGATCTATGGAATAAGATCAAGAATCTTTATGATAAGAAAAGTCTGGCGAGTCAGATGTACTGGTTGAAGCAGCTTATGGATCTGCGCATGAAGGATAATGCGACTATGTTTGCTCACTTGAGCCAGTTCCATGCTATACTGAAGAACCTGACTTCGCAGGATATCACCTTTGGAGAGGAAGTAACTCCTCTTTTCTTGCTTGGGACTCTGAATGAGTCATGGGATGTATTCCGCACTGCTCTTTGTGCCTCTAGTGCTACTCTAAAATTGGCAGATGTTGAGAGTGCTCTTCTTCAGGAAGAGGTGAATCGCAAAAACTTGGATGCCTCTCGTGGTAGTCATGCTTTGACAGTTAGAGGCAAGAATGACAGGTATGACCATGGTAATGGCCGAGGCCGTGACTCGCAGAAGGGTCGGTCTAAATCTCGTGGCAAGTCGCATAGTAAGTCGCGTGGGCGCAATGCAAATGTCACTTGTCATCATTGTGGGAAAAAGGGCCATATTAGACCACAGTGTCATGAGTTGCGCAATGAGAAGCGCAAGGATAAGGGGAAAGATAAAGTGCAGGAGAAGTCCTCTGATCGCAGCATAGTACCTGCGAAGTCCAGTGTCAAGATTGAGGAAATTAATGTCATGCAGACTGAGGAGTCCAATGGTGGTGATGAGTTTATACTTGCAGCTAGTTCTTCTGATGCTTCACACTTGACTGAGACATCTAGTATGTATGCACAGTGTTGGTTATTGGATTCAAGAGCATCCTTCCATGTGACGCCTTACCGTGAGTGGTTCCACTCTTACCGCACTATATCTGGTTCAGTCAGACTTGGAGACGACAGGTCTCTTGACACTGTGGGCATGGGTGATATTCAGTTGCAGTTTTCCATTGGCAGTTCATTTTTGCTTAGGGATGTACGTCATGTACCTGCGCTTACGCGCAGTCTTATGTCTGCAGGACAGCTGGATGATGCAGGATTTCATGTATGTTTTGGGGATTCTGCCTGGAAGATTACTCGTGGCAGACTTGTGCTTGCTAGAGGCGCCAAGTCTGGCAGCCTCTATCCTCTTGTTGTATCTGGGTCCTCAGTTGACCATGTTTTGGCAGTAAGCTCTATCCCACATGTATCGCTTTGGCATGCCCGTTTGGGGCATACGTCTTTGAAGGGAATGAAAATATTATCTGGTTTGCAGTATCTTCCGCCTTTGGACTATACACGTTTTGACTCGTGTGATCATTGTCTTTATGGTAAGCAGAATAGGTCTACGCATAAGAAATCGGGTAGGCCACGCATGAGTGAGCCCTTGGCATTGGTGCATTCCGATGTTTGTGGGCCTATGCCTTGCATGTCTATGGGTGGTGCGAAGTACTTTGTTACCTTCATTGATGATTTTTCTAGGAAAGTGTGGGCTTATCCCATAAAGCAAAAGTCCGATGTCTTGGCAGTCTTTTAGCGTTGGCTTGCTCTTGTTGAGAACCAGATTGGGTATAGGCTGAAATGCCTTAGGATTGACAATGGGGGAGAATATGTCTCACTTGCTTTTGAGCAGTTTTGTGATGACAGGGGTATTAAGCGTCAGTTGACCGCCCCTTACACCCCACCCCAGAATGGTTTGGCTGAGCGCATGAACAGGACTATTCAGGAGCGTGTGTGCTCTATGCTTAGCCATGCAGGCCTACCCCAGAGTTTTTGGGCTGAGGTAGTTAGTACGGCAGTGCATGTCATAAACCGATCGTCTTCCAGTGGATTGGATTTCCAGGTTGCAGAGGAAGTTTGGGCTGGTAAGCCACCCTCTTATGCGCATCTCCGTGTCTTTGGATGTGAGGCATTCTGCCACGTGCCCAAGGACAAGAGGAGTAAATTGGATCCAAAGAGCATTAAATGCATATTCCTTGGCTATGGTGAGTTAGGAGAGATGGGCTATCACCTATGCGATCTGCAGGCGTGGAAAATAGTACGCAGCCATGATGTCGTCTTCCATGAAGACAAGATGCACAGGCAGCTTGAGAAGGTGGTTGAGATCCGCAGAATGATCTTTCAGGAGGAGCCTAGAGCTCCAGCACAGCCAGTAGTACAGCCTACATCAGTTCCTCCACAGGGCCAGGGTGTTGGGACAGGCAGTTAGACAGGCAGCAGAGCCTGCGGTGAGACGGTATGCTAGAGACAGACGTCCTGACAGATTTCAGCCCTCTATGCATTATGTTTTGGTTACAGATGCAGGAGAGCCTTTCACTTATGATGAGGCTATGCGCAGGGGTGACAGTCACTCCTGGGAGAGGGCTATGCAGTTTGAGATAGACTCCCTGTATAAGAATGAGACTTGGGATTTGGTTGCCTTGCCTAAGGGCAAGAAGGCTTTGCCATGCAAGTGGGTGTACAAGCTGAAAAGTACCCCTGGACACCCCAAGCCGGCATACAAGGCTAGATTGGTAGCAAAGGGTTTTAAGTAGGAACATGGTGTGGACTTTGATGAGGTCTTCTCTCCTGTGGTTAAGATGACCACCCTGCGCTTAGTCTTGGCTTTGGTTGCACAGCTTAACTTAGATCTATATCAGATGGATGTCAAGACGGCTTTTCTACATGGGGACTTGCATGATGAGATCTATATGTATCAGCCTAAGGGCTTTGCAGAACCTGGCAGGGAGCACCTAGTGTGCAAGTTGAAGAAAAGCTTGTATGGCTTGAAGCAGGCACCTAGGGAATGGTATCATAAGTTTGATGCCTTTATGCAATCACAGGGCTATAGCAGGAGTGCTATGGATCCGTGTCTTTACATGAAGAAAGCTCGTGATGGCAGTTTGCTTATCTTGGTACTCTATGTTGATGATATGCTGATAGCAGGGAAAGCTCATGATGAGCTAGATGCTCTTAAATCTCAGCTGAAGAAGAGCTTTGAGATGAAGGATTTGGGACAGGCCTCACATATACTTGGGATGCGCATTAAGCGCGATAGGCATCAAGGGCTTTTGTATCTCTCACAGCGGGAGTACATTCATAAAGTCCTTGAGCGCTTCCGCATGCAGGACGTAAAGCCTATTGGCTGTCCATTACCTTCTTATGTGAAGGTATCACAGGCCGATTGTCCACAGATAGATGAGCAGAGGGCCGAGATGGCCAAGATCCCTTATGCTTCAGCCGTGGGCAGTTTGATGTATGCCATGATAGCCACTCGTCCAGATATTGCGCATGGAGTTGGTGTTGTGGCACGCTATATGGCTACACCTGGCAGCAGACATTGGGATGCCGTGAAGGGTATCATGAGGTACCTGAAGGGCACAGCAGATATATGTATTTGCTATGGCAGCGGATACAGGGGTCGTGGGGTACACTGACTCCGATTATGCAGGACATCCAGATAGTAGGAAGTCCACTTCTGGCTATGTATTCACCTATGCTGGAGGGGCTGTCTCTTGGATGTCCAGGGTTCAGAAGTGTACGGCTTTGTCTACCACTAAGGCCGAGTATGTTGCAACCACTGAGGCTTGCAAGGAGGCCATATGGTTAGGCCGTCTAGTTGCTGACCTTGGGATTGATGCTACACCTACACTGCATTCAGATTCTATGAGTGCCACTCAGTTGGCTAAGAATCCGGTCTTCCATGCGAAGACGAAACACATTGAGGTGAGGTATCACTTCATACGTGGTATCATGGAGGACAGGTCTATTGACCTTGTCAAGATCTCCACTGAAGAGAATCCTGCAGATCTGCTCACGAAGAGCCTCACTACTGAGCGCTTTGCCTTCCTCAGGAGGTTGATGGGCATTGGATGAGATGTCGCCTTTCCTCATCCCTTGTACCTATGTACATTTGTACTGTCTTTTCTTTTTTTCTTTTCTCTCTCACTAGGGCAGATTCGCCTTTAAGTGGGAGGTTGTTGGGGGTAAAGGCGCCTCCGCCGTGCCGCCCCGTGTATTACTACACTGACAGTACCTGCCACTGCACACTGCAGGTGGCGGGCGCCCGTCACGTCACTTTATTCTTTATTCTTTTAGTGACAGTTTGAATAAAGGAAGGCCCCGTCACACATTGTGACTGTTGGAGTTCCCATTTCTTGTCTCTCTCTTTCTTGCTCTTGCTCTCCCGCCATAGCTCGCGTGCAAGCTTCGATCCTTCTCACCTTTCACTGAGGAGTGTTAATTGGGTTAGAGTTGGACTACGAGACGTAATACAAACGCAAGATGTTTAGGAAGATGATGTATGTGTCATCCACGCTCCTGGCCGTGAGTCCGTGGGGTTGTTGAGCGCATGATAGAGGTCCGGCTAGTGCATGAGCTAGTGCCGGCCCGTTTTAGGTCCCATCATTATTTTAGTAGGCTTCTCTAACTGCCTCACAACTAACAGGAACTCGTAGAATAGCCACCTAGTAGGTCAGCAGAACAGGATCACTAGAATTTCCTTCTAAAAAAAATATTTCAATGCCTGACAATGCCTTTGCAGGAGGCAATGACTACTCAAACCTCCCCCAGACATACAGAGCCTAAACTTGGGACTTCATGCCTCGAGTGCCGAACCCCAACAAACAAAAGAAAGTAACCCTTACATGCACATATATCATTAATTGCTTAAGGGAAAAGACTCGAAAAGGGGACGAAACCACTTGGAATGGCCACAAAAAGCTCATTTGCAACAAAGGCTCCCTCTAGCGACTTTGTCAACCTGTATGATGTATTCAATACAACAAAAAATCATTAACTGTACCCGCACCAAACAGACATGGGGTCCTCTTGGCCTAAAGAAATAGCACATTTCACTACAAACTAACTGGCCCTTTTGGCCTAAAGAAATCAAACATGACACGATAAAACTAACTGGCTCCCTTGGCCTAAAGAAATCAAGCATACTAGCTCATATAGATCCCTCCTTGAAAGAAGGCATATATACAAAAACACGCTCCATTCCAAGGGAAAAAATAGGGCTCTCAACCCTAAACTAAATGCATCAAGTTGTGACCCATACCTCCTGCATATATAGCAAGGGGCATACGCATAACATGTCGTCTGATCAACCTATGGGTCCAAGATAATAGTGGTAGATGGGTCTCGGCTACTCTTTGCATTACCCATATCAACCATCTCTTGCCATATAACGTGTGGTCTGATAACATTCCCCACAAGCGACCAGGTCCCGTCTCATTATCAATAATAATATCCGGACTAGGACCATAGTTGAAGAAGAGGTCCTCTTCATAAACAAAATTGGCTAGTGAATCCGCAAACTGATTCCAATAATGTTGAATGAGCTGAAGAGATACGCTCTCAAATTCATCAAGTAAGGTTATAGCAGTGTGATGATACATACGAAGGATGGGATTCCAAACTATATATGTCCCATTGAGTTGATTTAAGATTGGCTGGGAATCCCCTTTTACTAATAACCACCGAACATCACCTTCCTGGCAATATTCAGTCCCATAATCAAGGCTTTATACTCTGCCATGTTGTTAGTGAATCCTACCTTGAGATAAACAACTAATTTCATTGCAACCCTACGTCAGGGATCTCGTCCAACACTCTCTTTTTTATTAGGCCCTCGGGACACTCCATCAAAGTATAACGTGTACGTCCATAATGGGTTTACTCAGTCAGCCATCAAGAACTCCCCTATTCATAATTATGATAGTCAAAATTCAACATATTTAGAGGGTGAATTGACGGCTCCATCCCACCTTCTTCATTAAACTCAACAGGGATGCTTGTCAAAATCTACAAACAGTGATGGCAAAAAAACTTTGATCTCCCACACAAAGGTACTGTCTTCTTGTTCAATCACTTTGTATCCCTTACTCCACCAGATAAGCTTCCCTTGATGATATCTTTGCTCGAGATATGGGTGCTCCAAAAGCTATTTAATTTTCCTCTTCTCCAATTTTGATAAAGTAGCTCCAGTCTCTCCCGTAGAAAGATAGTGCATTATAGCAGCATACCAAGAGGGAATAGACGCCGTATCAATCTTAAACAAAGTTTCCATATCGCTTCATCTGAGACCTCTTTTGGCTCTCCGAAATCCACAAGACACTCGACAACGCCATGTAGCTTTTGGCGGCTTGCTCTTAATCTTGTAATCAAATTCCTGCAAAGTGATTAACCACTTTGGTAAACGATCAGGCGGCTATAACTTATTCAACAACAATCGAAGCCCTTCCGCCTTCGTATAAAAAACCACCTTCTCATAAAGAATGTAGTGCCTACATTTTTTAGTCGCAAATACCATCGCAAGGCACAACTTCTCCATATAGGTGTAGTTAATTTCCGATATACCCAACTTTTGACTAGAAAAAGCTATCGGATGGTACCACTTCTCCTCCCAAATTTGGGATAAGCAGTAGTTAATGCTATACATGGTTACTGCTGAAAATATATAGAACATTTTGCTCCTTTTAGGTACTTCTAAAATAGGTGCTTTGGCAAGCTTCTGCTTCATATCGTCAAAAGTTACTTTGCAAGTATCACTCCATGCAAATTGACAGTTAACGGATAATAGGTTCGTCAGTGGAAAAGTTCTTTCTACAAAGGCATTGATAAACCTCTGATAATACCCTACCGATGACAGAAATCTATGCACTTCCTTTGGAGTACGGGCGGACTCATGGCGACTATGACCTTGATCTTTTCAGGGTTAGTCGCAATCCCTATGGAACTGACCACATGGCCTAACAATAGCCCATAAGGCACTCCAAAGATGCACTTCCGCGGGTTAAGAGCTATGAAAAATTGTCTGCAACGCTCGAAACACTTCCACAAAATACTCAATTTCCTTTCTCTTACGGTGGCTGTCCCCAAGTCATCAATGAATACTTTCAACTCCTCTGGGGAGATGTCACCAAAGGTCTTGTCGACTGTTCTTTGCCACGAACCAGGTATATTACATAACCCAAATGCCATTACATGGTACGCAAAGGTACCAAAGACAGTGATAAATGTCATTTTTAGCTTGTCTTGCTCAGCAAACTCCATTTGGTTATACCCTACAAAGAAATTCATGAACAAATATATTTCCCTACCCGCCAATTGACCCAAAATTTGGTCAATAAATGGAAATGGGTAGTAATCTTTAATAGTCTATTTATTTAGCTCTCTAAAGTCTACACAAAGACGGATTTGATTATTCTTCTTGTTTCTAATCACAACTGGCAAACACCATTCAATATGCTGAACTGGGAAGATCAAACCCACCTTCCACAACTTTTGAAGCCTTACTTTCTGACGTACAGGGCGGGTACCTTCCTTTACAGGAATGGTATGCATAACCAAATTGGGAGGAATACTCCTAAGTTCGTCATAGCTCTAAGCAAAGATGTCGCGGAACTCTTGAATCAAGGACACATAGTCCTCTCTCTCTTCCAAACTGAGCGCGGAACCTAATTTGATTGGTCATGAATCATTAGGCGTGCCAAGGTCCAACTCAATAACGTCCACATCTCTTATTTGATCTTGAGGCTCTATCGGCTCATTCAAGGTTATCTGATAAATATCCTCTATAATGGACCCTTCTTTAGATCTATCGCTCGATGACGTCTCACTACCAGATCGATCATCTATTGTTTCTAGTTTAGTGGAGGATAATGGAGCGCTCTCACTCTGAGGAGACTCAGGGTAAGCATCCACTATTACACGATGGCCACCTCAACCTTGAATCACTCAACTAGTGAGTATATCGACTTGATAGTCTATCCGTAGAATCCATGGCTTGCCTAGCAAAACTCGATAGCTAGGACGTCCTGCAAACCTTATCACCCTAAAGTCTAGATAGCATTCCACGCTCACAACTGTAACGTGGACTTTAGTGATGCAAGATTTTGGTGTCTTAGACTATCATCAGCCATCCTAAGAAGTGTGGAGCCATATTTTTGGATCTCTAGACCTAACCTCTCCATCAAATCTGAACTCATGATATTGATAGAGGATCCAGTGTCCATGATAGCATGCTCCACTAATATTCCACCTACATATGCTCAAACCCTAGGGCAATGCTTTTCAGCATGATCGAACCAATCTTCTCCCAGTCTAGCTATGCCCAAAGGTTCTACAATATATGCTATACACAGGATTTTCTTGAATTCCTTGCCTACTCATGGATAAAGTTTAATCAATTGTAGGAGATTTACGTCTGATTTAACTTTGCAAAGAGAACTTGCTAGGTCAAAGTCGTGGTAGTTAGCCAAAGTTCTCTTCTTGCGCCAAACCATTCTCTCCTTTGGTCTTTCAATCGGCTTTGGTGCCTCTTTTTTAGCCTTTAACTTCTTTCTTGGCAATCCTTTATCCTTCTCGGGATCAACTTTACTACCAACAAGTCTTAAAGATCCACCTTCCATATCAAGATTCAAGACTCGCTTTTCCCTAGCATCTTGCTTAAGGCTTCCCTCGACAGGTTTTACAATTCCTTTGTCACCCTCTTTGATCTTTTAACCTCTTGTTATGGCTCGTAGATTAGAAGTTATAGCATCATTGACACGTACGACCTCAATAAAGCTGACTCCACTGCCATGAGGTAACTCCTCTATAGTAGCCTTTCCTCATTGTAGTATTTGTCTTGGTCCCTCATCTTGCTGGAAATTATTCCCTTGTGTGCGATGGTTAATTGAACCTAGTTTTTTACTCCCTTGCTGGAGAAAACTGATCTTACTCCAACAGGTAGCAACTAAGTGGTCATATTTTCCACAAATATCACATTTTGACATTTGGGCAATTCCTAGGAAAATGTTGGCCACCACACCACTTACAGCTGAATCATGAGAGGGCATCCTCCTCTCAGGGCGTTGACTCCCTATCAAAATTTGCTACTTCTTAAGAAAATTGACGTCCACAACTACTTGTCTGTACTGTTCAGAGATCATATTGGTATAGTGCTTCATCATGTCCTTAACTTTGCCAAGGAGATTAAAGGCACTCGACTCATAGTCGTGATCATCTATCTGTCATCCCATCAGCCTAACTACTTGATTAGGAATAGGCCACTGACCTACTGGGACAACATTAGGATTCATTGTTTGGCTTCCACCACTTAGTGGGCCCGTCTAACTAGCCATAGGCATAGTCATACTTGGAGGGATGGGTAACATAGGAAAATTTAGCTTGATACTCCCTCTCCCATTTGCGTTTGACATGGGGTCCCCTTGACTCCCATTGGTCAAGGCCAAATTATTACCATTCTAATTTATCCTTGCTGCATAAGCCGCTTGCAAGCGCGACTCTACTCCTTCTGTTTGGGTAATAGTAGTGTCAATGTCGGCCAAAGCGACACTACTAAACTACACTTGGATGTTGAAATCCAATCCATGTAGGAAATATTGCAACTATGCAGCCGTTGGAATGGGAATATAAGTATTAAGTTTGTGAAGAACTTGCTTTAGTTTCTTGGCATAGTCCTGGACATTCTCATTTGGCTCTTGGGATATTACATTCAAGACACGCAACCAATACTGTTGAAGGGGAGCTACGGAGCTCTACCCCGACATCTAGGACCGCTTATTGATCAAGCGTTTCAAGCCGAGTGACCATGGCTACCTCTCACATAGCTGACGCACAATGCCTACCTTATGGTTGTAGTGAGCTTACCTTGATGCTCGATTGAGTTCCCTCCTCTCTCTTGCATTTTGATAGTTCCACGCTCCTTGTGGCAAGCTTAAGCAACCTCAAGCCCTCTCCGTCAAGCTCCATACTCCATAGCCGCACGAGAGAAGAGAAGAGAAGAGAAGAGGAGAAGATGAATAGAGAAGATGGGGAGCTTCTTCTCCACGATCCCTCACTCTCACACACTCACTCCCTCACTCCCTTACACTCCCTCAATCCCTCACTCAAGCACAAGCAAGAAGGCAAGAAACAAGAGAAGAAGAAGAAGAAGCTTTGGCCACACACAAGAATGAGCTTCTCTGAACTTTATATACATGCCCTACTTTTTGGGCAGTCATCCCCACTTTTTACATGGCCGGCCTAGGCCCTCTTGTCCTATTTCCCACCGTTCTAACTTATCCCATTCCCAACTAATGCATACAATTTGCACATGAGTGAGCTTGGCACTCTTTTACAAGGATTCGGGAGCACTTTCACAATTAATGATGCGCTTTTACTCTTTTCTTTTCTCAAGGCGACATTGAGGCCTTCTGGAGAGGTCGCCATTTAAAATTTTCAGGGTCTCACTCCATCCGGGGCGCCTTTTCCTTCCTTTGTCCTGTGCCCTTTTGGTTATCTCATTCTTCCATTTTCCCGCTCCTCTCCTCCATTTTCCGATCCTCTATGCTGCGGTGAACATTGCCCCCCTTCTAGCTGAGTGCCAGTCCCATGGCACTATGGTGGGGAGTAGTGGGGTAGTTGGGGTTGTTGCTAAGTGGAATTGGTGGATAGATGACCACAATCAAAAGGTGTTGTGAATGAGAGGTGATGAAGTTTGATTAACAATGACCAGGAGAGATTCCAACGTGCTCTAGACTTCATGAAGATGCTCGGCATTTGTCACACAGTTGTAGCTCCCATTCTGCGACGGCTGTTAAACCTGGGGATCTCTAATCATTTGGAGAATATGAGGTTCCAAGATCTATGCCAATGGTGGGTCCATCACTGAGTTTTCCTTTTGCTTGATTTGGTTCAGTCATGGTAGCCATCAGTAGGCAGATGGTCGGCTACATCAAGCATGTTGGTCCATCCAACCGTCGGAGTATGCAAAAGCTCCTAAAGCTGCTGTAGTGGTGTCCTGTCTGACTCATGGAAAAATTCTTGGTCATTAGCGGATGTCGTGGATAGTATTCTTTAGCTGGGTAGCCATTCACTGAGTCACAATCATAGCCTGCAAAAGAGAAAGTTATGCACTCCCTAAGGGGTGTGTCTGTCTCATGGTGTGGTGTAAGTGCATGCGTAGTGGAACTGGGAGATGGGTCTAACCTTGGGTAAGCCCTTGGTAATGTCCCACACTTAAGGACCCAGTTCATGTGTTGTTGGAGGTGCAGTGCAAAACTTAGGGTGATAGGTCTGGAAGTCCTGCCCTTGATGTGCCCTAAGTATAAAGTGGGGGAGGGGCTAGGTGTAAACCCTAGGTGTAGTGAGCGAAGTGAGCCCTGGTGCTTTTTTCTTTTCTTTTCTTTTCTTTTTTTTGAAGAATTGCATACAAGAAAGGTGTCCTGGCTAATCCCTATCACCTTCAGCCAGATTATGAGGTGGTCGCAAGCATTGGGATAGGAATGCACGACTTTGTAGATATTCTTTAATAGCAGCCTAGCCTTCAGAGGTGTGGATGACAAGAAAGGATGATTGCACCTCGTGAAGCGGGTATCACTCTTATCCTCTAAGATTTCTAGGCAAAAGGAGGGAAGCAGGGTTGCCCTCATCATTAATCTAGTCATGGCTCTACTATCTATCCCTAGGTTGATGTCAAAAAAGAGTGGAGGGAGGTGGGCTTCCTCTACTGTGGGCCTCTGCATTAGTAGGAACTTGATAAGCCTAAGATAATTACAGGTGGTTAAGAAGGCTGGATCCGGGCAAGAAGAAAAATATGTGAGGAAGCGGTTGATAGATGGGAGGAGATCCTCTAACCTAAAGACTAGGCATTCCTCGGGGCTCTGGATATTAACATTATATATCTTAGGAAAGTCAAAATCCCCATGGATGTTTTGATCATAGTCAACTCCATGCCTACGGGGGCAGGGCATGTAGATGGGGTCATTGCGTTCTTCAGGGAGTGAGCTGCAGAAGGCGGTCCAGGCGTCAAAATTGGTATCCCAAATCCTCCTCCATCACTTCAGCTACACTCGTAGCCTTGGATGGTTTTGGGAACCTTGTTTACCTTGTCCTGCCAGTAGTCTACAGGCTCTTGCCTCCATCTGGTTATTATGAGGCTTCTTTCCTCTATCCACTTGTTTGCAAGATCATTAGCCAGATCCTTGATCTTGGCTAGAACACCTAGAGGCAATGCACGGTCCAAAGAGTGCGGATAAGCAAATGAAAGTTCGAATGGCCTTGTTTGGAACTCTCGTTCATGCCACATGACCAATTCTTAAGGCCAATCGATAGGAAGGGAATCCCCCCGTAGTGGCACTGGCTCTTCAGGGAATTGTCTTGGCAGTGATCGTGCTCTGCATTGGGCTTCCTCTGCTAGTTTCTATCTTCTTCTTCTGGCTGCCACAATGCGCTCGGCCATGTGGGCATCTTCAGGCTCTTCAGGAAAGAGGTCTGGTAGAGGCAGATTGGCCATTCTTTGTTGCTCTTCTTCAGCATCTTGCTCAAATTCTGGACCCTCTTCGACATTTTGCTTGGCAACTGCTGGGGCCGCTTGTGGTGGTGGTGGTGGCTGCTCATGTTCTTCGAACCCAAGTTCCTTAAGCTCAACAATGGAGAGGCCGGCACGGCGTAGGTAGTGAAATTGCTGCTCTTTTGTGATTCCTGTGCCTGTTGGAAGCTCCCATTCTTGAAGGCCATACCTTAGCACTCGGGTAGTCAGTTCTAGCTTCCTTCTTACCTTCTCCACTGAATCATTGCCCTCCACTTGGGTGACATGTAGTACTATACTGAGGAAGGCTTGCCTTTGTGCGTTGGCGCATACATCAGCAGCCTCTGTCCTGGACACGACAAGCACTCTCTCGCACTTAGCCCCCACTGCCAAGAATTCTGTTAAATGCCTAACTCATTCAAAATTGTTCTTTTCCCACTTGCTGGCTCTCTTGTCCATCCTCTTTCTTCCCTCCTCCATCTCACTTTCTAGGGTTGTCACAACCTGCTGGCTGCTCATTTGTTAAGAGCCAGAGTTGGTTCCTTTCCCTAGATTTTTGAGCCAACTATTCTTCAGCAACTTCTTTTGCCTAATTTGCAATGTTAAATCTCTGTTCTGCCTCAACAATTAGTTCTGTTCTTGCACAAGCTGCTCATGACTTTGGATCTCTATAAGGTGCAATCTTCTTTGGGTGAAGGCCATGGCCATGAGGGTTCTACGTCTCCTTTGGCAATCTCCAATGCACCTTGCAGTCGTTGTGTGTCATTTTGCAACCTTTGTGCTTCTGCTGCGGGGATTTTTGACCCTTCCTGTGCTAGGAACTCTATCTATCTCTCCATCCTGTCTTGTTACTCAAGTCCATACCATAGCTGAAAAGCTATGGCATCCTCTTGTCGCTCACTTGGCTCGCCCTCTTGAGCTGCTACCTGTCCATACCTTTCCAGCTTGGCAGTTCTTTGTTCCAGGTTAGCATATCGCTGCACTAGTAACTTTAAGCTCCACTGCTCTGCCACCAGGTTTTGCTCTTCATCCTCCATCCTTTGTCTTAGGCGCCTCTCATTGTCTTGGGCTTCCTTGGTTTTTGCTTCCAGCTGATCTTGTAGTGCTTTCACCTCCCTTCTTCAGTTGGCTCCTTACTTTGAAACTTCTAGCCTTAAGGCTGGTGAAGTTTCCTTTTCTTTCTCTAGCTCCACCAGGGCCACCTTCTTTTCTTCTTTCGCCTTGTCCAACTGTGCTAGAAGCTCAGCCACATAAGCGTTGTAGTCGGCACCAAATGGCATGGGAGTAGGGGCTGTAGTGGTTGACGCCTCTAGCTTTTGCCATTTTGGATATTTCTTGAACTCGGCATCTGCGGCAGTGGGCCTTTTCGCTCAGGCCTTCGGTACAATCTCAGCCACTTTATTGACAAGTATCTACATCATGCACATCAGTTGAGCTGTGTCTAGGGAGGGCATGGGTTGCGCGGCGGTTGTGGTGTTGGTTGGCACTGGCACGAAGGAGGAAGGCAGGGGGTGCAGTAGGGACTTACCCTTGCCTATAGCCACCGAGGCTTCTTCCACACTGCCACTTGCTTCAGCCTCATGGCAGGGACTCAAAGGGTCGATTTCTCCTCCCCCATGGGTTTCTTTGACCAATCTACGAGTGGCCTTTGCCAACTCAGTAAGTTCTTTTCGTCGGCTTCCTCCTCCGCCTTGCTTTGCCTCTCTTCTTCTACCCTCCTTGATTCTTCTCTAATTCTTTTGATTTCTTCCTCTTCCTTTTTCTTTCGTTCCTCCTCCACCCTCCTTGACTCTCCTTGAGCCCTCTTCATCTTGGATCACTCTTGTTTACTTAGTCTTTCTTCCTTCTTCTTCTGGCTCTTGTCAGTCTTCTTTTGCTTCCGTGGTTTAGCCGCTTGAGTGGGTGGTACCTCCGGCTCTCCTTTGTTTCTTATTGTGTTTTCACTCGAGCCTTCTTTCTTGCGGTGAGGTGAGCTTCGGTGCACAGCTTGCATCTACGCCAGCATCCTTGATAGCCTCATCGATGATTGCTGTTAGGACACCTTCGTATCTGATTGTAGAGGCTTTCGAGGCTGGTTTTTTTCTTGCGAATCGTGCAGTAGAGGCAAGAGACTCCCCACCAGCTGATGCTACGGGCTGGAGCCAGGAGCGCGGTTGAACTCTTGGCAATTTTCTAAACAAAGCCGTTCCAATCCACCTCCTCTGGAACTCCTATCGCGATGCTTTCTAGCAATGGCACCCCGATTTTGTTCATTAAAGTGTTGTATCTATGTCCTAAGAAAAGGGCGTGGGCCATTTTAGCTTGCATCCTTGTTGCGGGGTCTGGAATATCAGCAAAACCGATTTCATCCACCGTGTGCACATCGTCTTTTTTGACTCCCATCATGGCATACACATCTCTTTTTGGGCACCTCTCCTTCTTGGACACAAGCCCCAGGGCTTTCTCAACAATAGCTGTAGTAAGGGGCACTTGCACCCTTCTTTTCTGGTCGTCAGTTCTTACTGTGATCGTGCCATAGCTCCTACCTTCATCAAAGCTCCTTAAGAAGTCAGTGCACATGCTGTAATCCACAGCCTGCCTAACCTTTTCCACGTACTTTTGAAGGTTGCAGTTGTCCACCAACTCCTTTACTGTCGGCTCTTCCAGGATGGCTTCATCTAAATTCATGGTATGTTTGAACGTGAACTGGCTGAATCCACATGTCACTGATTCCATACTTTGACAGCTCCCCTTCAGTGAATGGGAGTTTACCTTGTCCTGCCATGGTAGGTGCCTGTCATCACACCATGCCAACATTAGCGTTATGAATTGACTCATCACTAACAAAAACCCAAGAAAGAATGCATGTGACAATTTGCCGTGCTGATTCAGAGGCATGGAACTTGGAAATAATTCAAAAGCAACATCTATTTCCTCCTTGCATCCTTTCCTATTTGAATTCAGTTGATCATTTTCATTCATTATATATCTTCTACATCACTTGGCTCTCACTTTGCTCCCCCCCCTTTCCTTAAGCTTTAAGGGAATCCTTCCTAGGATTAGCGAGGGGAAAAGGAGGGCTCACATAGACTTTGTGGGGCAAGTTACTTGGCCAACAGCCAAGTATAGAGGTTAGGGTTATATTCAAGCTAGGCATGATGATCAAGTTCACATGGTTGTATGGAAGCTTGGGTGATATAGGTCAAGACATCATGAAAGATGTCCCCGGAATTGAGGCGACTAGCAACGTACAACTCCTCTTCTGTGAGGAATTGGTCAATGTAAGGGTGGGCCAACACCTGGTCATCTAAGTGTATGTTGCGTGTAATGGCCAAAACCCTAAACAAAAGAGGTGCCACATAAGTAGGGTCATGTTCAATTGTTTTGATTGCCCTTCTTTGCTTGGCATTGGTCATGATACCGTAGCCTTTTTTCTCCCATTGGAGTCGCAAGGCATACCACAGTTGTAAGAACGAAGAAGCAGAGCTGGCAAGTTGTGTGAGCTCCTCCAGTTCTTGTTCAGGTGTAGAGCGAGCAAGCTTTGGTACGATGTAATTAGTCTTCTGAGGACGGCTTGCTCCTTTGAGATTTCTCCATTAGTGATTAATTTGGCAGCAATTTTGGGGAATTTGACGGTCATAAACTCATAGTCTTCCCAAGTGCATGGCAGCGCATGAACATCAGAAGCAAGGGGCTCATCAAGAAGTCCTAAGTAAGCCTCTCATAGCTCCTAGCGAATGTGGTGAAGGTGTTATTTAACTCCTTGATGCATGTCACTACGTCATCTCCTAAGGTCTCAGCAAGATCCTTGGCCACTGAAAGGAAAGATCATCTTTCATACGAAGGCCTAAGACCTGCTGGTGGTGATGGTGCGATTGGGTTGGATAGTGGTGACTCCATTGATAGCGTCACATATGGGACTTTGCACTCACGAGCACTTTGAGATGCTGCAGGGGGCTCCAGTGGCATAGAAGGTGTGATACATTCTATCTGAGCCAGCATGGGGGTGCTCAACTCCTCTGACTTGGATAATGCAAGGGCATATAGTTAAGGATGATAAATGTGTTGGGATTCATTAATCACAACCGGTACTGGTCCAGCTTGCTTTGCAGCCTGGGCTCTATATGTGCAAGCCTCTCTAGCTAGAGTAAGGTTGCTTAGAGTTGAGCCTCTTGAATGTCCACTTTTAGGCACCCATATCCAGGGGTTGCTCTCATAGTATCCTTGTGCTCACAAGAGATCTTTGGGGATCCAGCGCGGCGTGGTAGTGTGCCTATATCGATAGCATCTGAACTGCCTCTTAGGATGTGACTGATAGTTTTTGCATTCAGAAGCACGTTTCTGCGGTTTACAATCGCGGACCAAGAGCTTCAATCTAATGCTGAAGGACAAACTATCCTAAAGCTTAATTCATGCGTTTATAGTTTATAGTCCAACGTTTCCCTTAAACTCCTCAGAGGGAGATCCCAAAGTACTTAGGCATAACGCCACGATTACACACACATAGGAGGCACTCCACCGACTCATAGTCGGAGCCCCACTGCAGCTCTCTTACATCGCAGGGATTGGCCCTTTGATGCGCTGCTAAACATATAACATAAACGAATACAAACTCCTCTCTTTTATATTTCTCGTATTTTCAGGAGATATACCATGCTTCCTCACTTCACAGTCCCTTAGGAAACTGACCCTCTACCCCACGGCAAGGGATAACCTCACACTCTCAATCGTGGGTCAAAGTCCTAAGAAAACAATTGCTATGCAGTCTAGGAGATTTTCTTTCGATACCATGAATCATGCATAGTGCATAATGTGAATGGTTTAGTGCACAAACAATAGAAAATCAGCATTGTGTATCGTGCGAAACCAATCTTTCCATGATTTCCATACTAACGTTTATGTATTGAAACGAGGAGAGGCACCGAGCCTTACTCTCATGCTGCCTTTTCCTTTATTTTAAAACAACGTCCTATAGCCATGATGCAACACATAAATCAGATTTAAGAGTGTACTTTGACGCTCAAACTCCCCTCTCACCCTACCGTTTAATGTTTTGCAATCGTTGATAGGTGTAAGAGTCATTTTATGTGTATTTCTTTGTAGAGAAAGCAATAAATACGGACAAAGACATAGAAATGAGAGTAAACCAAGGCTAACCTCATGCTCTACCTTCATTATACATTGCACAAACACTTATGTAATTTTCTAGAATTTTCTTTTTATCGTTTCCTAATTTTCCCCCATTTAAAATCCATTTTCACCATTTTTTGGTATTTTTCTTCTATTATTTCCAATAAAAAATGAATAAAAATTGAAATTGATTGTGGACTGTGGCCTTTAGGTTCTTTGGCAGCAAAATTTCAGGTTTTATTGATGTTATATTTCATGTTTCCCCTTTATTTTGCAAAAAAATCCCATTTTGTCTCTTAAACGCGTGTTTTACGGGTTTTATACCATTAATTTCAGTCATAACACTTATGATTTTCTGATTTTCTGAGCATAAACTAATCAAGCTCATAGCAAACAACAACATAATGCATAATCAGCCAATGGGAACAAATATTCATGAAACAAATTGCATAAAACATCAATTTCCTTTGTAAAAATAAAATTACTGTTCTTTGCGGGTTGCGGGTTTTTATTTGCCATGTCTCGGGACTGATTTCCAGCAGCCATTAATGTCCATGACAGTCCAGAATCAGCAATCTATCCTCCTCTTGCATCACGGAGCAATCCCATCTCGGTTGGACAAGCATCCGTCAATCCTTCTTCTTCCCACATGAATCTGCCTCTAGAAGAGAGAGGAGGAGGAGAGAGAAAGACTGACATCAGAGATTTTCATAGAGACCACCATTGCGCGAGCGAAGCACGGCAATAAGACCAGGAGAAAGAGGGGAAGCAAAGTCAATGATCATTGGTATGGGTTGCATTGAGGTTGCATGATGCCTCCATCCCCATCAAGCGTAAATTTCGGTGCAGATATGGTGCCCTCCTCCTCACGTTTTCATGCTTCTCAAAAATACCCACATTTTTTGCTACATCAAATGCTACATGTCCCCCCCCAAAGGTCACCACTCATTTGGCCAAACTTTTGTCCACCTCTTCAAATCTTGACCGGTTTCTTGGCCATTTCCCCGTCCGGACTCCGAATTGAGCTCTGAAAAATCCTGGGCGTCTGGCTTGGCATCCCGCATTGGCCGGTAACTCTTGACAACCTACACGGCAGTCTGAAAAAGTATAAAAAATTAACAAGTGTCGCTCGGGCGCCTTTAAAGCACTTTGCCGCTTAAAATCGTCTTAGGTCGAGCCGCCACCTTTGACGTTGAATATTTTTCCCTTGATATTCGTAATTTTTAGCTATTTTTAAGCACTTCCCGGCATCAAAATTCTGCTCTCATTGGCGACCACGGGATAGGGTGACTCAACCCATCGAATCCCACAGTAGATCTACACAAAACAACCAAAGGAAGCATCAAGCTGATACAAAATAGACATATACTAAAACACAACACAATGCTCACCCTACCCCTTGACAGAACCAAGGCATGACATCCACAAGGAGTAGGCCTAACATAATCTGATAGAAGATCCAAAGCTAGTCACTAACCAACTACTCCAACATAGCCAAACTAAAAAGAACTATCAAAGAGGTTGCCCTAAGTGGTGGTCTGAACTACCTACCTAACTAAGGACACCACAACCAGGAACTCCTACTAGACGAGGACTCCTATAGCCTGATTCAAGAAGTATTTTCTTTCAGCACACTTCTTCTTTTAGGGTTTTTATTTTATTAACGTACTTGGGCATGTAAAAAGGAGGGAGCTGAGCGTAGTGACCCAAGGAGAACAGGGCATCGGCCTCAGGTCCTGTCTCGGTACCCAAGAACCTACCAAGCCCTCGCAAGGCGACACAATCCTTTTCTAACGCTCACTTTTATTTTCGCTCCAACCTTACTTAATTTCTTCTTTTCCAGCTAGATGCCACCCCTAGGAAGACAAGGCATCGGCCGCGGGTTTGACTCGTCCCTAGGAACCTACCAGGCCTTCGCAAGGCAATGATCAACTGCTTATAAATTTTTTGTTTCTTTTCTTCTCCATTTTGGCAGGGGTTAGAACCCCTTTTTACACACCTTTGTATACATTGATTTTCTTTAAGTTATTCAGGATTTCTTTTCCTCGTATCAGCTTTATTTTCTTCTTCTGAAGGCTTCTCTAACTGCCTCACAACTAACAAGAACTCCTAGAACGGCTGCCTAGCAGGCTAGCAGAACAGGGTCACTAGAACTCCCTTCTAGAACAGGTCTTTTGATGCTTGTCAATGTCTTTACAGGAGGTAATGACTACTCCGACCTCCCTCAAACATACTAAACCTAAACCTGGGACTTCATGCCTTGGATGCCGGTCCCCAACAAGAAACGAAAAACCCCTTAACAAGTACACAAACACATATAACATAACAATCACAATACTCATAAAGGAGAGATATCACCTGGATAGAGCCACGAGAAGCTTCTACGTAACAAAAGGCTCCTTCCAAGCTCTTCTTCCAAACCTGTCTAGCACAAAACTCAAACAAGAAACCATTAACCGCACCTGCACTAAACAGACAACTGGCCCTCTTGGCCTAATGAAATAAGGCACTTCACTACCAAACTTAATCGTCCCTCTTGGCCTAATGAAATAAAACAGTAAAACCTCGCAAAACTGGCCCTATTGGCCTAACGAGATCAAATAAAATAACACCTACACATCCTTCCCTGGAATAGCACAAATATACAATAATAAGCTCCTTTCCAAGGAGGAAAACAGGCTCGCACACCTAAGCTAAATGCATAAGATTATGACCCATCCCTCCTGCATACATAGCAAAAGGCGTATGCATAACATGTTGTCTAATTAGCCTATGGGTTCAGGATAACAACGGTAGATGGGTCTCGGCTACTCTTTGCATCACCCATATCAACCATCGTCTGCCATATATTGCATGCTCTGATAACATTCTCCACAAGCGACCGGGTCCTGTTTCATCATTGATAACAATATCCAGACTAGGACCACAATTAAAGAAGAGGTCTACCTCATAAGCAAGATTTGCTAGTGAATCCGCAAACTAATTCCAGTAATGTGGAATCAGCTGAAAAGACACCATCTCAAACTCTTCAAGTAGGGTCATAGCAGTCCGATGATACATACAAAGAATGGGATTCCGCACTGTGTATGTCCCACCTAGTTGATTCAGGATCAACTGGAAATCCCCTTTTACTAACAATCGATGAATACCACCTTGTTTGGCAATATGCAATCCCATAATCAAGGCTTTATACTCCGCCATATTGTTAGTGAATCCTACCCTGAGATAAGCAGCTAACTTCATCGTAACTCTTCGTCGGGGATCTCAGATTACTACTCCAAAACTTCCTTTTTTATTAGGGCCCCTGGATGCTCCGTCAAAATATAATGTGTACGTCCATAATGGGTTTACACAGCCTGCCATCACGAACTCCTCTATTTGTAGTTATGATAGTGAAAATTTAGCATGTTGAGAGGATGAACTGACAGCTCCATCCCACCTTCTTCATTAAACTCAACAGGGATACTTGTCAATATTTGTAAGCAGTGATGGCAGAAAACTTTGATCTCCCACACAAAGGTTCCGTCTTCTTGCTCAATCACTTTATATCCTTTGCTCCACCAGATAAGCTTCCCTTGATGGTATCTCTACTCTAGATATGAGTGCTCCAAATAAGGGATTAACCACCCCATCAACCAACTTTAAGCTCCTTTTGCAGGTCTCAAATCATCCCCAGCATGGACCTGCAATGCATTTCTCCATATTAGCATACTTAGAAATAATAAGGTTTAATCTTATTAAGATTAACCTTATTCTTAAACTCTACTCCCTGTAGATCAGCTAATAGGGCCATAGACCTATTTTTCCCTAACCTGACAATCTTATAGGGGCCATCCCATTTCGGTTCCAGCTTCCCTGGAAACAACTCCCTACGCGCATCGTAATATAGGACTAATTTCCCTTTTTTAAAGGTATATTTCTTCGCTCTGAGGTCATGCAACTGCTTCATCCGACACTTGGCTACCTCCTGGTGTAATAAGCTCTACAACTTCAGCTCATCCAGGTGGGCTATAGTCGTGAAACGTTCAAAAAGGGAATCCTTATCTCCCAAGGAGTGGTTAATTGCAAACCGTATGGTTGGCAATTCAATCTCGAGGGGTAACACACACTCTTTCCCATAAACCAATTTGAATGGAGTATGGCCGGTAGCTCGCTTGAATGTGGTATTATACGCCCATACTGCCACATACAACTTCTTGTCCCAGTCTCGTTTCTTCTTAGAGACTATCTTAGACAAGATACCCACAAGCTGTTTATTAGTACTTTCCACCTGTC
Source organism: Lygodium microphyllum (assembly GCF_053477565.2). Taxonomy (NCBI): domain Eukaryota; kingdom Viridiplantae; phylum Streptophyta; class Polypodiopsida; order Schizaeales; family Lygodiaceae; genus Lygodium; species Lygodium microphyllum. The sequence continues at coordinate 94,160,919 of NC_141159.1, read as the reverse complement.
CATTTGCTTGCGGATTATAAGGAGTCGTTTTATTATGCTTGATTTGCCAAGCCTCAGTCAAGCTTTTGATCATCTTATTTAGAAAATGGGTTCCACGGTCTGACACTAATTCTTTCGGGGGACCGAAACGGCAGATTATCTGCTCTAAAAGGAAACTAGCAGTCTCTTTTGCATTGTCCTGCCTCATCGCCCACGCTTTTGACCATTTTGTGAAATAATCAGTGGCCACTATAATGTACCTCTTCTGGGTAGTAGACGACGGGGTAATAGGACCCACAAAATCAATGCCCCACTTCTCAAATGGAAGAATAGCCATGATAGGCATAAGTGGACGTTTCCTATTCTCTCTACTGTCATGTCTTTGATAGGTATCACATCTCTTCACATACTCAAAAGAATCTTGGAAGATAGACGGCCACCAATATCCTACTCTTAACGCTTTCTGCGCCGTCAACCATCCTGCGAAGTGCCCTCCACATGCATAGTCATGGCACTCTTCTAAGATAAAAGGAACCTCGTCAGGCATCACACATCGGCGGTAGATATCATCAACACCTTGACGATATAGTGTCCTTGCGATCAAAGAAAACTTCAAAGCTTGCTGTTTGATTTTCCTCTTTTCAGACTTTGACAAACCAGCTCCCGTCTCTCCTGTTGATAGATAATGTGTAATAGCAGCATACCAAGATGGGATAGAAGCTGTATCAATTTTAAATATTTTCTCAATATCGCTTCCTTCAGCCAAAGCCTCTTTCGGCTCCCTGAAATCCACAAGGCATTCCACAATACCCTGCAACCTCGGTGGCTTACTCTTAATCTCATAATCGAACTCCTGCAAAGTGATTAGCCACTTTGCCAAATGATCAGGCGGCTGCAGCTTTTTTATAACCAATCTAAGCCCTTCCGCCTTCGTATAAAACACTACCTTTTCATAGAGGATGTAGTGCCTGAATTTCTTAGTCCCAAAGACCATCGCAAGACACAACTTCTCCATGTAGGTATAGTTGATCTCTGAAATGCCCAATTTTCGGCTAGCAAAAGCTATCGGATGGTACCATTTACCCTCCAAGATTTGGGCTAAACAGCAGCTTATACTATGTAAAGTTGCTGTTGAAAAGATATAAAACATTTCACCTCTTTTAGGTGCTTTTAACATGGGTGCTTTAGTGAGCTCCTGCTTCACATCCTCAAAAGCTACCTTACAAGGGTCGCTCCACTCAAATGAACAGTAAATGATAATAAATTTGTTAATGGCAATGTTCTTTCTGCCAAGGCATTTATAAATCTTCGATAGTACCCTATTAATGACAGAAAGCTATGAACCTCTTTCGGAGTGCGTGGTGGACTCATAGCAACTATAACCTTGATCTTTTCAGGGTCAGTTGCTATTCCCACTGAACTGAGCACATGGCCTAGCAATAGCCCATAAGGTACTCCAAAGACACACTTCCGTGGGTTAAGAGCGATACAAAATTGTTTGCAATACTCAAAGCACTTTCTTAAAATAATCAACATCCTTTCCCTTACAGTGGCTGCCCCCAGGTCATCGATAAATACTTTCAACTCATCTGGGGAGATGTCACCAAAGGTCTTGTCTACTGTTCGTTGCCACGATCCAGGTGCATTGCACAAACCAAAGGCCATCACATGGTACGCAAAAGTACCAAAGACAGTAATAAAAGTTGTTTTCAACTTGTCCTCTTCTACAATTTCCATCTGGTTATATCCTGCAAAGCAATCCATATAAACGAATATATTTCCCTACCCGCTAATTGATCCAAAATCTGGTCAATAAACGGCAGCGGGTAGTAATCCTTAATTGTCTGCTTATTCAGCTCTCTAAAATCCACACATAATCGGATCTGGTTGTTTTTCTTCTTCCTGATAACAACGGGTGAACACCATTCTGTGTGTTGTACATGAAAGATTAACCCAGCTTTCCTTAGCTTCTGTAACTTCTCAAACAGCCCGTCCCTCAGTTCAAAAGGTATACGCCTTACCTTCTGACGCACATGACGATTGCCTTCTTTTACAGGAATAGTATGAATAGCCAGGTTGGGAGGAATGCCTCTCAGCTCATCATAACTCCAAGCAAAGATATCGCGGAATTCTTGAATCAAGGACACATAGTCCTCCCTTTCTACTGAACTGAGCATGGAACCTAATTTAAATAGCCGCGAATCATTCGGCGTGCCAAGATCTAACTCAATTACATCCGCGTCTCTTATCCTATCTTGCGGCTCTATCGGCTCATTTAGAGTTATCTGATAGATATCCTCTGTAGTGGACCCCTCTTTAGATTCATCACTGGATGATGTCTCACTACCAGATGGATCGTCTGTTGTTTCTAATTCAGTAGAAGATAAAGGAGCTCTCTCACTTTGAGGAGACTCAGGATAAGCATCGACTATTACTCGATTAGTACCTCTACCTAGAACCACTCGACCGGTGGGTATATCAACTTGACAGTCTGTTTGTAAGATCCAAGGCCTACCTAGCAAAACTCGATAGCTAGGGCGTCCTGCAAATCTTATCACCCTAAAGTCCAAGAAGCATTCTACACTCGTAACTGTAACATGGACTTTAGTAATGCAACCTTCTAGTTGTCTTAGACTATCATCAGCCATTCTTAGAAGGGTGGATCTGTCTTTCTGGATGCCTAGACCCAACCTCTCCATCAATTCTGAACTCATGATATTGACGGAGGATCCAGTGTCTACAATGGCATGTTCCACTAATATTCCATCCACATAAGCTGGAACCCTAGGGCAGTTCTTTTCAGCATGGTCAATCCAATCTTCCCCTACTCGTGCTATGCCCAAGGGTTCTACAATATACCCAATATGCAGGATCTTCTTAAATTCCTTGCGTACTCCTGGAGATAATTTGATCAATTGCAAGAGGTTCACATTTGGTTTAACTTCGCAAAGAGAACTCGCTAAATCAAAGTCATGATAAGTAGCAAAAGCTCTCTTTTCCAAAATCCTCTATTTTGGTCTTGGGACTAGTTTTGGTGCTTCTTTCTTGGCTCTTGCCTTCTTTCTGGGCCCTTCCTCATCCTTTTTAGGGTCAACTTTCTTGTCCACCGGTCTTAGCGGTCTCCCTTCCATACTAGGATTCTGGACTTGCGTCCCCTTATCCCCTTGTTTAGGGTTTGCCTCAACCGGTTTTGTATTATCTTTGTCAACCTCTTTAGCCTTTTGGCCTCTTGTCATAGCTCTTAAGTTAGAGGTTTCAACATCATTGACTCGTACAGCCTCAATAAGGCTGACTCCGTTGCCTTGTGGCAGCTCTTCTATATTTGTTTTTCCCCTCTGCAATATTTGCCTTAATGCATCATTCTGCTGCAAGTTATTTCCTTGCGCTCTATGATTCACTAGGCCCGGTTGTTTACTCCCTTGTTGGAGAGAACTAATCTTACTCCAAAAGGTAGCAGCTAAATGGCCTGACTTCCCACATATATCACATTTCACATTTGGACAGTTTCTAGGAAAGTGCTGTCCACCACACGATTTACAACTAAATCTAGAGGGTCCACCCTCTTCAGGACGTCGACTCCCTATCAAATTTTGCTGCTTCTTTAAGAAATTAACGTTAACGGATATCTGTCAATATTGTTCGGAGATCATATCGGTATAATGCTTCATCATGTCCTTAACTTCACCAAGGACATTAGATGCACTCGACTCGTAGCCTCGATCATCGACCCGTCGTTCCATTGGCCTAACAATCTGATTTGGCATTGGCTGTTGACCTACAGGAACAACATTCGAATTTGAAACTTGGCCTCCAACATTTGATGGAGCCAATTGACTTGCCATAGGCATAGTCACACTGAGAGGAGCCGGTAATAGAGGTACATTCGAAACCATACTCCCTCTCCCAATAGGGTTAGTCATAGGCATCCCTTGACTTCCATTCGTCAATGCTGGATTGCCACTAGGTACTAAACCCCCATTAACATTCATTCGAGAGGAGTAGGCCGTTTATAATCGTGCTTCTACTCCCTATATTTGCTAAGGCCACACTGCTCAATTTTACTTGGATATTAAAGTCCAACCCATGCAAAAAGTATTGCAATTGGGCAGGTGGTGGAATGGGAATGTAAGTTTGCAACTTATGGAATACTTCCTTCAACTTCTTGGCATATGCTTTTACATTCTCATGAGGATCTTGACGTGTTACATTCAAGACCCGCAACCAATATTGGCCACCTCTTTCAGGGGCATATTCCGCTCGAAAAGCTGCATAGAATTGATCAATGGTGGTTATAGTTCCAGACTCTATGCTATGATACCATACCGCAGCCCTTCCTTTTAACGTCATATTGAAGAACATCATGAGATGTCCCTTGTCTTGGATGCGATAATTGAACATAAATCTCTGGAATTCACAAATGTGAAATTATGCATCCTCTTTCGCTAACCCATTAAAAATGGGCAAAGAAACTCCTAAGACTGGTAAATCCGACGTCCCTGCAGGAATCGCAATAGGCTGTGCCATGGTGACAATCGGATTAGCAATAGGAGCTTTAAGTGATGGATTCACACCCCCACTTGAAGTGGGTAGACTTGGTGGAGAAGAGGAAGAACTTATGCTTCCTCCTGCACCTAACAAACTATGTAGAGCAGTTGGGTTACTAAGACCACTGCTTCATATACGTACTGGACTACCCCTTTGAGGAGAATAACGGCTTACGATCTCTAACCGCTGTATAGCCCTCTCAGCACGTTTGGCTTTTTGGATTTTGGCTTGATGGTCCTTGTTAGAGGACATAAACCAACTACCTTTTGGTCCCTAGAAACCCTAGATCCGAAAACCACCACTTATAAGTGGCTCCCGGCAGACGCACCACTGATGGGACCTAAAACGGGCTGGCATTGGCTATAGCACTAGCCGGACCTCATGCTATTTTTCTTCTATTATTTCCAATAAAAAATGACTAGAAATTGAAATTGATTGTGGGCTGTGGCCTTTAGGTTCTTTGACAGCAAAATTTCAGGTTTTATTGATGTTATATTTCATGTTTCCCCTTTATTTTGCAAAAAAATCCCATTTTGCCTCTTAAACGCGTGTTTTACAGGTTTTATACCATTAATTTCAGTAACACTTATGATTTTCTGATTTTTTGAGCATAAACTGATCAAGCTCATAGCAAACAACAACATAATGCATAATCAGCCCATGGGAACAAATATTCATGAAACAAATTGCATAAAACATCAATTTCCTTTGTAAAAATGAAATTACTATTCTTTGCAAGTTGCGGGTTTTTATTTGCCATGTCTCGGGACTGATTTCCAACAGCCATTAATGTCCATGACAGTCCGGAATCAGCAATCTACCCTCCTCTTGCATCACGGAGCAATCCCATCTCGGTTGGACAAGCATCCATCAATCCTTCTTCTTCCCACATGAATCTGCCTCTAGAAGAGAGAGAGGGAGGAGAGAGAAATACTGAAATCAGAGATTTTTATAGAGACCACCATTGCGCGAGCGAAGCACGGCGATAAGACCAGCAGACAGAGGGGAAGCAAGGTCAATGATCATTGGTATGGGTTGCATTGAGGTTGGATGATGCCTCCATCCCCATCAAGCGCAAATTTCCGCGCATATATGGCGCCCTCCTCCTCACGTTTTCATGCTTCTAAAAAATGCCCACGTTCTTTGCTACATCAAATGCTACATGTCCCCCCCCCCCAAAGGTCACCACTCATTTGGCCAAACTTTTGTCCACCTCTTCAAATCTTGACCGGTTTCTTGGCCATTTCCCCGTCCGAACTCCGAATTGAGCTCTAAAAAATCTTGGGCGTTTGGCTTGGCATCCTGCATTGGCCGGTAACTCTTGACAACCTGCATGGCATTCTGAAAAATTATCAAAAATTAACAAGTGTCGCTTGGGCGCCTTTAAAGCACTTTGCCGCTTAAAATCGTCCTAGGTCGAGCCGTCGCCTTCGACGTTGAATATTTTTCCCTTGATATTCATAATTTTTAGCTATTTTTAAGCACTTCTCGGCATCAAAATTCCACTCTCATGATGGCACCATAAGAAGGGCCCCCTATACAAAGTCTAAATGCTCTAAGCCAGCAAACCAATTAGGGCCATTGGCCAAGATTTGTAGAGTTGGGAGAAAGACAGTGGCTAGCAACCTCCTTGATACACTAGTGACCACCCCTATGACTCTAAGCTTAAGCGACCTGCTTAGGCAGCATCCAATGCTATGGTAGGAGCTGAAATAGTGGATCAAGGAATCAGATGAGCCACTTACCACAAAATTATGTGAGCACGATGTAGAAACACAAATATCAAGTTTGACACTGCACTCCATGCCTAAATCCTTTCACGTCAATGCTTTTTGGGAAGGCACAAAAATGCATGCAGTGCTGCCAGTCTTAGCTCTGGGGGATGTCACAAGAAAGGGGATTGTAGACATAAGGGCAAGAGTGAGTGTGCTAAGCCATGTGGTACTCCAAACTTGGGGTGTCAACGAGATTGCTAGGATGGCTAACGAAATGAATGTGAGACCGTTCGGAGTGTTGAAAAATTGGCCACTAAAGATCACATGAATCCAATTCTCTATCGAATTTATAGTCATGAAGGGAGTGGACTAGGACATCTTGCTAGGCCGACCTTGGATGTGCAACACGAGAGTCTTAGAAGATTGGGGCAATGGTCTCATCTTCTTAGGCAATCAAACAGAGGCTGTAAGAGTAGAGATGGGTGCTTGGAAGACTACGCTGGTTGAGATGACATCTCCACCATGCTAAAGGTGATGGATAGATTAGGAGATCCTATGGGGCCCTTACCAAGTATATCCCGTGCCTAGAGGATGAGCAAGACTGGATGCATGTTCTTGCTACCATTGACCTGATGTTCTCAGACAATGAGGAGTATGAGCAAGCCATCGAGGCAACTGGCAAGCCCAAGGACACACTCTTAATACCAATCTGCATGATGGCTGGAAGCTGACTCAAAAGACCCAACCCCTTCACATTCCAAGTCCCGACCAATAGACGAGAGCTCCTAGAGATCCTAGGATATTTGATAGATAAGTTGGATGGCAATCAAGCAATGAATCTCAAGCCTCTCCAAGATCTCTTAGACGAGCCTAAATGGCGATGGTCCAAGGTGCATGATTTAAACTTGAGGTACAATTGGGCTCTAATCCTTGACTAGCAAGAGGAGATATATCAGAACTTGGAGAATGATGAGCAACAAGGACAAAGATAGTTCTGACGATGAATATGAGGACTACTATTCCTTTAGTGATGAGAGTGAAAGGGAAATTGATACTATAGAATACAACATTGGAGGGCACATAATCGAACAAATACAAGTAGACTCTAGACCACACAAGCAGAGTGCCCTTAGAGTAGAGAAAGGAGTCAGACACAAGAACTATGATTGAACTTGGTTAGAGCACACATAAGCAATCGACTATGAGAAGGCATGCCTAACCCAATCAAGTGATGCACCACTAGTGCGAATAGACTCATCTTCTGAGCTATGACCACCAGGAGAGAGCCCCTCTTCTATTGAAGATGGAGAGTTCGATTTTGAGTCGAAAGTCAGCTCAGATAGTGATCCTGAGATACCTCAACCTCCCAAGACTAGATGCACTATGGTGGACCTACCTGTCCACCTAAGATGCCAATGGTTAAGGGAGGAATGACGGAAGCTACCTAAAGAAATGTAGACAGAAGAGCAACACAAATCACAAGACCTGCCAAAGCAATTCACAAAGTTCAAAAATGGAGATAAGGTGGTGATCTTGCTGGGAGCCAAATGATAGGGGCAAGCAAGTGAACCAATCAAGGGAGATAAGGTGGTGATCTTGTTGGGAGCCAAATGATAGGGGCAAGCAAGTGAACCAATCAAGGGGTCCACCAAGGTCAAAGAAATCAATTTAGCTAGGGAAGGGGACACCCCACGACCTACCTTTATATTTGATGACTTGGCTGAGAAAGATGAAGCAAGTCTTGTCACTCTCTTGTGAGAGTATATAGACGTTAAAGGGGTAGACCCGAGTGTGGTGACTCACAACATAACCATGACACCTAATGCACCACTAGTCAAGTAGTGACCATATCCCATGAATCCAAAGCATGCCCATGTTGTCAAGGAGGAAATTGATAAGCTAATGAGAGCGGGATTCATCTACAAAATTGAACACACAGACTGGATTTTGCCCAATAGTCATCATGTTAAAGAAGAATGTAAAGATTAGAGTGTGTGTCAATTACAAGAATGTAAATGCGGCAACAAAGAGAGATAACTATCCATTTCCATACACCAAGCACATTCTCGAGAGATAACTGGCAAAGAGGCTTATAGTTTCTTGGATGGCTTCTCTAGATACAATCAAGTGCAAGTGCATCCTAATTATAGGCATAGGACCGCGTTCGCTACTGAATGGGGCATCTTTGCCTACATAGTCATGCCCTTTGGGTTGACTAATGCACCAGCTACCTTCCAATGAATAATGTGCACTATATTCAAGGACATGCTTAGGAAGGAGTTAGAGGTCTTCATGGATTACTTGTGTGTTCACTCCACTTGGAGAGAACATTCAGACAATTTTTGAGTGGTCTTTAAACGGTGTCGACTGTATTGCCTCTCGTTGAATCCCTTGAAGTGCCAGTTTTGGGTGAAGCGTGGATGCATCCTAGGAAACATGGTATCAACGAACGGAATTGCCACAGATTTCTCAAATATCAGAGTCATCATCGACCTTCCACCCCCAACTAATTACAAGGGCATTCAATGCTTCTTGGGACATATAGAATATTACCAATGGTTCGTGTTGAACTACGCATTGATTGCTAGACCTCTATACAAGATGCTGATCATATTCAAATGGACCGAGGAATGCCAACGTGCGTATGAGGAACTGAAAAAGGCTTTGACCCATGGCACCAATTCTGCGATCCCCAGATTAGACACTCATGTTCCATGTGCACATTGACGCTTTAGAATTTGTGGTAGGAGCTGTGTTGTGCCAACCTGGTGAACACAACCTAGACAACCCAGTGAGCTTTGCTAGCAGAAAACTCACTAAGATCAAAATGAATTACTCAAGAACGGAGAGAGAGGGGTTGGCCATGGTATTTTCTGAAAAGAAATTTTGGCATTATCTTTTAGCTACACCATTTACCTTCTTTGTTGACCTCATCAAGCCTTGTTATATCTTATTAATAAACCCTGTGCTACAGGACACATCGTTCGATGGCTACTTTTGCTTTTAGAATTTGACTTCTCCATGGTAGTACATAAAGGGAAGCAACATTACGTGGCTCACCATCTGTCTTGTATCCCCATAGGAGAAGGTGCTGGACAAGGCATTGTGGATGAACTACCAGACATATTGGGCAAACGACATACTTCAAGTGCTTGAGCACGGAGTGCCGAAATGACCGATAGAAAAGACCCAACATAGGCAGCTCATCTTGAAGATCCAACCCTATCAATTGAGAGCAGCCCAATTTTACAGGTTGGGGCAAGATGGTTACTTTGTAGATGCGTGTGTGAGTATAAGATGCATGAAGTGCTGAGAGACGCACACAGCAGAATCATAGGAGGACATTTCAGCGAAGATGTGATAGCCTGAAAAGTGCTACAATCCCAACTATGGTGGCCTACTCTCTTCCGAGATGCAACATGATTTGTGAAGAATTGTGATAAGTTCCAACAAACTAAAGTCCCTATTTGTAAAGACCACATGGAGGTAACCCCAATTATCGTACAACAACCCTTTGAGAAATGGGCGATTGACTTCATCAGACCCATTAGTCCCGCGGCACAGTATTCACAAGCCAAATACATCATTGTGGCCATCGACTATCTAACAAAATGGTTAGACGCACGAGCTATGAGAAAAAATGACACTAGGATCACTGCCAAGTTCCTATGGGGGTAGGTGATCTCACGGTTTTGGCTACCCCATCGAGCTAGTCAGTGACCAATGCACTCACTTCATCAATGAAGTGATAGCTCACCTCCTGTCCTCCTTCCTAATCATCCATCGAAAATTTTTGCCCTATTACCCTCAAGAACATGGTCAAGCTAAATCCACAAATAAAATCTAAAAAATGTCCTAGACCAAGGTCATCTCTGCTTCGCATAGTGATTGGGATAACAAGTTGATGGCGGTCTTGTGGGCCTACTACACGGCTTATAAAAAGGTTGTACGATAGACCCCCTTTAGGTTGACCTATGGTATGAAGAAAATTATACCCTTGGAGTTCTTCATACCTAGCCTCAGGATAGCCCTTCAAAGAGAGATGGGATGGGAAAGAGGCATGGGCGGAATGCTTAATTGAGCTCGAACGCTTATCGAAAACCCGACTTCTAACCACCCATGCGTTAATATGTGAGAAGGAAAGATGCAAACACTAGTTTGACAAGCATGTCAAGAAGTGCAACTTTGAACATGGTGACTTAGTGCTGCTATACTCAGTCAAAGGACATAAGTAGAAAATGAAGTTTCAAGGGCTAGGCCCCTTTAGGGTTAGAACCATTAGCCAAATTGCAATGTAGAACTCAAAACCCTAGAAGGTGAGGGCATAGGCTTCTTCAATGGTAGCTGCATAAAGAAGTATTTCCCTCGCATGCACCCATTGCATGAGCCTCTAATGATGGCAACCCCTGTCCACGTACGAGTAGCCACTATCACTAAGATGGACGATGAGGATGAGGAAGCTATAGAACCATCTTACCTAAGCATAATGGTCACTGCCAAGCACACTTGCACCATCAATGCATTGATTGATGAGGGAGCTGATTTGAATGTCTTAACCCATGACCATTGGATCCAAATTGGCAAACCGCAGTTGTAACCCACTAATGCTAAGCTCAGTCCTTATGGAGGCCGACCCTACACACTTTTGGGAAAGTGCCAAGTTATAGTTTCTATCAAGTTTGAAAGAATGCCGATGATATTCTATGTGTTGCCCAACACTAAAGATGCAGGCACAAAATCGTTGTTAGGACAAACCTTTAAGAAGCTATGAGTCGCAATGTATCCATCTAGCCATAGGCAATGTTCGAATAGTTACATCTTTCAGCAAGGGTGGCACGACTCCTTCCAAGTCTGCAAAGCCACTGGTAGAGAGTCCCACCATCAAGTCTAAGGGGGGGGAGGGGGGGGTTGTGACTCGTCACAACTTGCCAAACCTCAATGCCAGCAAACCCCTTAACCCAATGTTGAAGCCCATGAACCCTAGCTTAAATGGGTACCTAAACATCAAGGGGACCACCACCTAGAACTAGAAACCCATGGCCGTGCAAGGCTAATGATGCACACTCAGAGCTTGGGAGGCCAAGAAGAAACTATAAAAAATGATGCACAGTCGGGTCCCCAAGACCTTATTGTAAGCGCAAGGCTATTATGAGGGTAACACATAGATTTGGCTACCTAAAGCCAACACAACCAAAGGCCCTACTCAAATGCCACCCTCAAATTTGACCACATGAAACATTAAGCCAGAGACATTCGAGACATGAGAGAATTGGGCCGGTACATCCATAGAACCTCCAAAACGTAGATTAGCAAGGCCCAAACCAATCTATCGCCCAAAATCCCAGTCTGCTCCTAACAAACCACCCGAATCCAGCACCAATGGTGCCCCTAAAATCTCAAAAACATTTAGAACCATGTCAACCATAGCTACACCCAAACCCATCAAACATGAGGCCAAGCTACACCCTCAGAAGAAAACCAAACAACACTTAGTAGTTGCTATTACCATCAAACCTTAACCACCTATTGGCCTTAAACCCTCTTATAAGCAACACTCAATTCTAACCTTGGCCATGGACCTAGCTAAAAATACGAGGGACAACTTAGTTGTTTGCCTAAGATGCTTGGACGCTACCTTCATGACATTGGCTAAAAGCTACGATCAATAGACCAAGGTCTCTTGGAAGAGCCTATATCAACGGAAGTATGCACACTCCCTTGCTCCTAGGAAGAGTCAGAATTTGTATTTGTAAAGGCTTCCAAAGCAGCTGAGGAGTTAATTGCAAGTGAGATATCCAAAGAATAGGCAACCACATAGAGTCTCATTATGTCATATAACAAAGCCGTAGTCATGGCCACAAACTAAGAAATTGCACAGTTGCAACAGCTTGCCGACAACAAATCCTCCTTGCAAAAACACTCTTCGATTGCAATGGAAACTAGAAGGATGCCAAATCATGACCAATGGTGAGCAACGACACGCAATCAAGTTATTGGAATATGACCCAACATATGTAGCTCCAACTTCCTATAGGGTGTTGACTACCATTTGTAACCGACCCTTGGAAGAACTCATTAAGGGACATCCTTATTTAGATCGCATCCTCACGGAGGAAGAGCTACACATAGCTAGCCGAGTGGACTCTGGCGACTTCTTGCTTGATGTCCTCACTTATATTACACATGTGGACATACACCCTTTGGACATAGAATATAACCCCAATTTCTATGCTTGGCTCATGCGACAGTAAAACACTAAGATTATATGCTTCAGGCCCTTCATCCTTTAAACCTTTAATCCTAGGAAGGATTATTCTCAATTCAAAAGGGGGGAAAGGTAAGATGAATCAAACCAAAAACCAAACACATAAGAAAAACAGTACACATAAAAAAAAAAATAAAGGAAAAGCACACATGGAGGACCTCAAGGGTAGGATGAAGCAACTTGTGATTGAGGAATTGACAATAAAATTTGAAATTAATAGACTGCTTGGACGAAAAAGTCTAATTTTGTACTAAAAACAATTTAATCTGCCAAGCATGAAGTCTTTTCTTCTAGCAAGTGATTGTTTGAAAAAGCACTAATGACAAACCATGGTTTATGATAGAAGCTGAAGATTGTCAAGAATCGCGTGGTGGGGGGACTTGCTCAAGATGCTGCACCGAACACACACAGAATGCACAAGGAGAAGCTCACTCAAGAGACAAGAAGAGAGATGGAGGCCAAAACATTTTCTTGTTGGTTTCTTCTTCTTCTTCCACACACTTTACAATGTACACAAAATATAGATAAGATAGAACATAAAGGAAGGTGGCCTACTAAGTCAAACAATGCATAACCGACTACAGTAGTCGACTGGCGCTATAACTATGCTAGCTGTAAATAGGTGTAACAACCTAAATATAATAAGTAATGAGTCAGTGGCCATGTGAGAGTCATAATGACCACTGACGTGCTAAGTGTAGACATGTGGACCCATCTAACCAGGCAGTCCATCATTAATGTCCGCATGTGTTGAGCTTGTCATCTCAATACTCCCCCTCAAGCTCAACTACATCTCTGCAACTCCAAGTAAGATTCGAAACTTTTGAAGCTTCTCTGTACCCAGTGCCTTCGTAAAGATGTCAACTATCTGATCCTGTGTGTTGACATACACCAAGTCAATCTCACCTGCTAATACCTTCTCTCTCACAAAGTGGTAGTGTACCTCAATATGTTTTGTCATGGCATGGAACACAGGGTTCCTAGCCTACTGTGTACTGCTCATGTTGTCACAATAAATGACAACTGGACCTTCCACCTGCACATCTAAATCATCCAGTAACTTTTGTAGCCATACTACCTCACATGCTGCAACAGCAGCACCTCTATACTCAGCCTCTATACTCGACAAAGCAATTATAGATTGCTTTTTGCTGCTCCAAGTAACCGCTGCACTACTAAGAGAGAACATGTATCCACTGGTAGATCTTCTATCAGACATACTACCAGCCCAATCTGCATCTGTGTATCCAAACACTTGTACATCTATACCTGCCTCATAGAAAAGTCCATAATGTAATGTGGACTTCACATATCTCAATATGCATCTGACTGCATCCAAATGTGGCTTTCTAGGTACTTGCATAAACTGACTCACAAGACCAAGATCATAGCTCAAGTTTGGCCTTGTAATGGTCATGTATATCAAACTCTCCACTATCCTCCTGAACATAGTAGGGTCTTCTATCTCATCCCCAACATTAGTACTTAACTTTACATTTTTCTCCAACGGGACTGAAAGTGGTTTGCATGCTGTCATACCATACTTGGACAACATATCCAAGCCATACTGTCTTTGGGACAGCCATATACCATCATCACATCTGATCACCTCAATGCCAAGGAAGTACCTTAGCTCACCTAAATCCTTCATCTCAAACTTCTTCTTCAAAAAGTCCTTGAGTTCAGCAATCCCACTATCACTATCACCTGTAATAATCAAGTCATCCACATAGATGACTATGATGACCAAACCTGCATCTCCCTTTCTCACATAAAGTGAGTGATCAACATCAGAAACATAAAAGCCAATATTGACAAGATACTCTTTGATCTTGTCAGACCATGATCTAGATGCTTGCTTGAGCCCATAGAGCGCCTTCTTCAACCTGCACACATACGTGGGATGCTCTAAATCTTCATAACCTACTGGCTGATCCATATACACTTCTTCCTGCAAATCACCATGCAAGAAGGCATTCTTCACATCCATTTGTTGCAACCTTCAACCTTTGGTTGCTGCCAAAGCAATCACACATCTGGCAGTTTCCATCCTAGCAACTGGACTCAAGATTTCTTCATAATCTATGCCATATGTCTGGGCATAGCCTTTTGCAACCAGCCTAGCTTTGTACCTACTAATAGAACCATCTGCATTGTGCTTAATATTATAAACCCACTTACATCCAATAGCTTTCTTGCCCTTTGGCAATGATACTAGATCCCAAGTCTTATTGGCCTCTAATGCAACCATCTCCTCATCCATTGCTGCATCCCAATGAGCATGACCAACAACATTCTCAAAGCAAGTGGGCTCAACATCCTCAACTAGTTTCACCATATAAGCATAATGGTGAGCTGCATAACCTTCAAAACCAAATCTTTTAACAGGATATCTGACCCTGCTAGATCTGCGTACCATTGGATCACTCAGCTCTCTGTACACCTAGTGTCCTGACAGAAGGAATACCAAGCTCATCATCCAAGCTCTCTGAGCCACTGGAGTCTCCATCAAGAACTACATCAATGCCATCTGACACTTTATTCTTTCCTTTTTCTTTACTTGTAGTGCTACTAGATGCACCTGAAGATGTAGAGATAGTCCTTAGTCTCCCAGACCAAGGACTATCAGATGACATCTCTGGTCCACTAAGAGTCCATGATTCTTGCTTTTTAGCCTGCACATGAGTGTCATGATCATCATCATCATCCAATGCATCACCACTAGATGCATACCAACTGCTCATTTCATCAAAGATAACATCCCTACTCACTTTGAACTTACATGTGACAGGGTTATAACAGTGATACCCTTTCTGCTCTAAAGAGTATCCAATAAAGACACATTTTTCTACCTTTGGATCAAGCTTCTTCCATAGCTCATCTGGCACATGAACATATGCAACACAGCCAAATACCTTCAAGTGCGATACATTAGGCTTCTTGCCAGTAAAGAATTCTTCAAGAGTCATCCCATGAACTGCAGCTGTGGGAGTTCTATTCATAATGTAGACAGCAATATGGACAGCCTCAGACCAAAAATGTTTGGGCATATTCTTTTTAGCCATTAATGCATGTGCAACTTCTGCAATATGCCTATTTTTTCTTTCTGCAACACCATTTTGCTGTGGGGTATACCTGCGTGTGAACTATCTCTTTATCCCATGAGACCTCAGAAAATCATTGAACTCATTTGAGAGGTACTCTCCCCCTCCATCTGACCTCAAGCACTTTACTTTCAAGCTTGTTTCTCTTTCAACTGCAGCCTTGAAAGTTCTAAAGTGCTCAAACTCTTCACTCTTTTCCTTCATAAAATATACCTACAGCTTTCTAGAACAATCATCAATGAATGTGACAAAGTATGAACTTCCTCCAAGAGATACATTTTGTGTATTTTGTGTAGGCCCCCAAATATCTGTATACATTTTGTGTAGGCCCCCAAATATCTATATGCACAACATCAAGGATATTTCTGCTTACATCTCTGTCATGTGAAAAGGGTTGTCTTGCATGCTTACCAAACTAACATGCTTCGCATACATTATGAAATTGTGCAACTCTAAATGTAGGCAAACCTGTAACCAACCCTTTGGACTGCATTAATTTCAGCCTTTGTACATTTGCATGTCCAATGCGTTTGTACCAAATTTCAATATTTGCAACAACACCTTTTCCTTTAGCATACATAGCAGCATTCATAGTAGGAATTCCAACATCTAGAGTAAACATACATCCAACTCTACTTCCCTTTGCAACCAACCTGCACTTGTCATTGAAGTCTTCTACAAAGCAGCCATTTGCATTAAATCTGACTTGTAGCCCTTGCTCTACCAACTGACTGACTGACGCCAAGTTCTTTGTAATAGATGGCACATGTAATACATCTTAAAGACTCTTTGTCTTACCATCATGCAAGGACAAGGGAACTTTTTCAATGTGTGAAATTGGGTGGCATGAATCATTACCCGTCTGCACATAACCTATATTTTGCAAATCCTTCATCTCTCCCAAACCATTCTGCATGGCTAGTCAAATGATTGGATGCACCTGAATCAACATACCAAACATAATCATGTGTTCCCTTTCTTGTAACAGCATTCAGCATATGCTGCATAACAAACAGACATTCATTTTTGTCTTCATTTTGTCGTGAAGACGATGCATAGTTTCCTCGCTACAACTTACCACTACGAATATCATCTTTCTTAGCATAACATTGGGCTGCAATATGACCTATTTTGCTAGAGTAGTGACACACAATACCAAAGTTGTTATAACCTCTGTTTTACCATCCACCTCTTCCTCTAAAGCTCCCCCTACCTCTACAGTTACCACGACCTCTTGAAACCTGCATATTGCCAAATTGCTGATTCAATCTGTTTTGCTGGTTGTCACTATCACGTCCTATACCACGGCCTCTTGAAGAGGACCTGCCATGTCCCCTTCCTGAACTGGAGTAGAAAGCTTGGACCTGTTCACCACTTTTTTCAGATGTCTCACTCTATATGTTGATCTCTTCAATGATCATAAGGGAGACCAACTTATCAAAATCTGGAAATGGCTTTCTAACATATACGGAAGTTACAAAAGACTTCCAAGCCTTTTCATTGTTAAGTCCACCCAAGTTAGACGACACCAAATCATCATCATCGGGCATTGCATCAATCGCTGCCAAGGCATCTGCAATGCTCCTTACCTTCAGTGCATACTCATTGATAGGCATCTTCCCTTTCTTCAATGTATTCAACTCTTGCTTGAGTTGAATCTTTCATGCCTTTGTATTTACAAAAAACATACTTTCAAGTATGGTCCAAGCTGCATATGAATTCTCTGCATTTCTAATATGTCCCAGCATATTATTGTCAATTACTGCAAACAGCCAATACATGACCTTTTTGTCTTTTGTATTCCATTCCTTCCGTGCCTTTTCCTCTTCTGCAGTTGGAGGATCACTCACCTTCGGCTCATTTTCTTCACATGAAACAAACTCATAGAGGTCTTTTCCGATAAGGAAGTTTGTGACATGGAACTTCCATGAAGGGTAGTTGTTCTTGTCAAGCTTCTCAATGATGGGGTTTCCACTGTTCTCTACCATTATCACAAAACTAATACCAATGTATGGTGGGGCAAAGCATGAGGTTTGGCCTTAGTTTGCTCTTTTTTTTTGTCACAGTGTGTGATTTATCGCTTGTTATACACTGAACCATGACAAAACAACCTCTATGCACCTATGCAACAAAGCAAAACTTAAATGGTGAGGGGGAGTAGGATTTTGTGCAATAGTTTGAGGGCTCAAATAATACAAATTATGATTGGTTTTTCTATGCATAGCATTTAGGAAATGGCCTATTTGGAAATTAGGGATCTAGTAGCACAAGGTTTGCCTTGGTGCTAGATTCTTGCAACGAAGCATATATGTATTAGTTGGAATTCATGGAAAGATTGTTTGCGTACTAGCACATAGGATGATTTCGAAACATAACTGTTTGTGCACGATGAGGCATCCACTATTGCATTGATCATACATGTGATATCAACTCCTGGAAATGCATAGCAATTGTTTGAATTATAGTTGACACACACTTGAGAGGGTGAGATTCCCCTTGCTGTAGGTTAGCCGTTCGTTTCTTGGGGGAGATTATTAGCGAGGAAACATGATATCTCCTAGATCTCGTTGACATAGAGAGGAGTCTTGTGCAAATGTGTTTATATGTAAAATCATCGCATTGAGGGGCCAATCCCAAGATGTAGGAGAGCTATAGTGGGGTCACGACAATCAGCTGGTGGGGTGCCTCCTGTGTCTATGATACATGGCACTTATTGCCAATATGTGTGGGATACCTCTTTGAGGGGTTTTGGAAAAGGTGTCGTTGGACTCTCTATAAATGCAATATTAGATGTATCTAGTGTCCATCTAGTTACTACAGACGCTCCTAGACCATGAGGCCCTGTGTGATGGGGTTTTCTGTTGTGTGCATTAGGTCGGTCGAGCTAGTGCCATAGCTAGTGCTAGCCCATTTTGGGTCCCATCAATGATGTGTTTGCCAAGAGCTGCCTGTAAGTGGCAGTTTCCGAATCTAGGTTATAAAGGGACCTAAGTTTATAATTTCCATTAGTAGTGTGCTAAACTGCCCATAAAATGGGGTTTCTTCAAGGATGGAAAACCTTGGCTTTCCCTGTACAAAAATTACTAATGGATTTAGTTAGTTATGTAGAGCATGAATCCTCTACAGAAGATAATTTAGGTGATGAGAAGAGTAACCAGTTAGTGGTTACCCCATCCTCTAATGCGATGGCATGGGTCGAGGTTCGGGGCCAAGGTTTGCCTTGGTGTGGTCTCTACCCAAGAGAAATCATGTATAACCATCCATCAACCTAGAGGGCATGGAACAAGTATTTTGGAAGCTATGATGGTCATGGCATCAACAAGTGATTATGCTAAAGTCGTAGTGCCATATGGGGAAAACTTAGCATACAGTGGAGTGTAGTTATGGATGAAACATCCCATGTGGTGGGGCATCATGCCAAAATTTTAGGTATCACAAGGATGTTAGAAGCCCTAGCTGTAAAGGGAAAACCGTTGCTTAAAAGGCACAGTCCCCAGGTCCTAAGTGCTAAGGATAAGTTTGCTTTTGATGAGGGGCAGAAGTTCCTAGATAAAGCCATCACGGAACTGCCTAGGAAGGGGCAAGATATGGAAGATCCTCTACGAAAGGATCAGAATGACATGCTAGGAGCTATATGCCTCCCTAAACCACTTTATGAGTTGGTGGAAAGGGAATTTCATGGAGGCAATGACCTTTCAACACTAGTAACGGTGGAAGTGGATGCAATTGAAGACCCTAATTGAGTGAGGGCTATAAATGCCCACCATGCAGGCTACACAGGCCATAAGCAAAGCCATTTGGAACCTGAATTGTCACAACTATTGGGATTATAGAATCTAGAGAGTTGAAAGACTTGAAAAAATCCTTCAAACAGAGAAAATGGCATACCAATATCTTTTCCTGACAATGCTGCAAACATAATCCATTGATATCATGTAGGAGGAGATTTCCTTGATGATCTCTAAGGTAAAAGGCATTAGATCTAATGCTACAAAATACCTAGAATGGTCCCTACTCCAATGGAATTTAAGTTTTCTCATTCGAGTATTGAATACTTGGACTCCATGTCCCCATTTTGAAGAGTTGCTTCCTTGAGAGGTAACTTGTGTGGTACTTTTGTCCACAACTACACCTTGGATAATAGATAAGAAATTCGATGGGCCAAAAATTCCAACCAAAAAGGGATGGATTCCTTCCAGAAGGAGTTGATCCAAGACTGCAATCCACATGACTTAAAATCAAAATTCTAGAGGGATGTACTACAAATTGGGTGGTGGCAAGACTTGCTTGATCTGCTACGCCAAACACACACTATACATATAAGAGGAAACTCACTCAAGAACACAAGAAGAGAGATGGAGGCTAAAACATTTTCTTGCTAGTTTCTTCTTCTTCTTTCACACACATTTCAATTTACACAAGTATAGATAAGAACAACATAAGAAAAGAGGCCTACTAAATCAAATAGTGCATAACATACTATACTAAAAATCAATTAGCGCTATAATTATGCTAATTATAGATACGTGTAATAAAGTAAATATAATAAATGATAAGTCAATCACCATATAAGAGTCATAATGACCACGAACATGCTAAGTGTAGACGTGCAGACCCATCTAACCAGACAGTTCATCTTCATCAATATTTGCATGTGTTGAGCTTGTTGTTTCAACACTCCCCTCAAGCTCAACTGCATCTTTGCAACTCCAAGTAAGCTTTGAAACTTTCAAGATTCTCTCCACCCAGTGACTTCATGAAGATATTAGCTATATAGTCTTGTGTGCTAACATATACTGAGTCAATCTCACTTGCAATTACATTCTCTCTCACAAAGTGGTGATGGACTTCAAAGTGTATTGCCCTAACATGGAATACAAGGTTCCTAGCCAATTTTATGCTACTCAAGTTTTCATAATGAATGGCGATTGAACCATTTATCTACACATCCAAATCACCTAATAACTTCTGCAACCATACTACCTTACATATGTTGTCATAGTAGCACCTTTGTACTTAGTCTTTATACTTAATAAAGCAACTATAGGTTGCTTTTTGTTGCTCCATGTAACTACCGCACTACCAAGGAAAAACACAATCCACCATTGATAAATCTTCTATAAAACATGCTACTAGTCCAATATGTATCTATGTATCCAAACACTTGTATATCCTTATCTATCTCATAAAAAAAGTCCATAATGCAAAGTGAACTTCACATATCTCAATATGCGTGTAACTGCATCTAAATGATGCTTTCTACGCACTTGCAAAAACTAACCAATAATCCAACAACATAGTTGAAGTTTGGCCTTGTAATAGTCATGTAAATCAAACTTCATACTATCCTCTTGAACATAGTAGGTCTTCTATCTCACCCCCAACATTAGCACTCAACTTTAGATTTTTCTCCAATGGTATTGAAAGAGGCTTACATGCTTGTCAAAATGTATTTGGACAACATATCCAAGACATAATATAATACCTTTGGGATAGCCATATACCGTCATCACCTTTGATCACATCAATACTAAGAAAGTACCTCAACTCACCCAAATCCTTCATCTCAAACTTCTTCCTCCAAGGTCCTTGACTTTAGTAATCCCAATGTCACTACTGTTGAGATGTTTGCAATCACACCTACTACAGTCTCTTTGGAAGGAGCAGTGAGGGCTCAAGACAAGAATCCCATAAGCACAGAAGGAGGATGTGCTACCTAGACTTTCCTATAAATCATTGTACTTGCTTGTCATTTTCACATGAGATGAATGAAATTTCATTGTCAGTCTTATACACAAGAATGTGTTTATGAGTCCAAGTCTCAATCTTGGAACCTAATTCACTTGTGTAACAAGTCAAGTCCTTGTCTTTGCCCATGCCATCATGATCTTAATCTTCATCTTTCATCCACCATAGCGTTTGTCATGCTCTAGATCTTGCATATTTTTACATGGTATCAGAGCATAGCTGAGCATGGCTTAGAATGTGTATGCTCCATTTCACTCTCAACTCAACTCATTTTGATTGCTAAACCCCATCCCCAACTTCATTTGCATTCCTACCTTCAATGAAGCTTCCATGGTAGCCATAGCCAAGAGTACCCTATCAACTTGAAGCCTTCATATCTCTCTCCAAAGGTCAAATATCTCTGAACTTCCTTCTAGAGAAGCGTTTATAGCTTCAACATTGCCTCTTTTTAGATTTGCTATCATACTTTGTATGTGGACATTAGTACCTACCCAGCTTGGAGGAGCTGGATCTCTACATACAAAGCATCTCTCTCTAAGAATTCTTCTGTAAACTTACTCCCTAGCTCAAGGCACCCCTAGTTAGCACAACAAACCATGAGATTAGTGCTCCACATGCCCAACATTATCGATTTTGCAGGTCATTGTTCCAAACTGCAACTGTTGCATTCGTGTTGCTGCTGCGTCTCCCACAGGGTGCACTTCCAACCATCTCCATAGGGCAATGATAGCCCACATTGTAGGCTTCTATCAGCTACAAGGGCTTGTGATAATTCCCTTCATGATGATCACACAAAGCAAAAGAACATCCGCCTCTCAGAAACCCTAATCCTTCCACCATAACCAAAGTTGACTAAGTTTCATTGTCTCACTTCATTTGCTTATCTTTGCTAGTTGGAATGCTCAAGTGACCCCTGTGACTCTCATTTACTCAATGCAACTAATTAATCAACAAGGAGGACAAGTCCTTGAGGATTTTTGAAGATTTCAAGATCTCAAGCTCTGTTTCAACCTCACTCTTCCCACTCTTTGCATTGGGATCTTGTCTCTCTCTCTCTCTCTCTGAACACCCAATCATTGAAGAGTTCACATCAAATCAAGGAGGGGAATACAACTTGAAAATAAAACTTGAAGACTCATTGAAGATTTGAAGATCTCTCAAACATCTAGCTCCACAAGTATCTCTTGATACTTAGTGCTTTTTGGGCACTTGTACTTGCTAGCACATTCAAAATCATTTCTTCTACTGAGAATTTTGGAGCAAATTTGCTACTGTCCCTGCAAAACCAACATGGGAAAAGACTCTCCAACAACTCACTTCAAATGAGTCGAGTTTCACACCTAGCAAACCCGCATCAAACTCATCCTGATGAAGAAGGGCCTTTGGGCCATTACCATTGGAAAAGAAAATAAGCCTCGTGATATAGACCTGGCAAACACTTGGAAAAAGAATGATGATGAGGCTCAGGCCATTATCAACTAGAGCTAGACAACAGCTATATCCACCATGTGGATAACTGTGATACTTCACATGATACATGGAAGAGACTTGACACCTTTTTGGTGCACTATCTAAGTCATCAAAGCATGGTCTCTTGATTGAATTTTTCAGGTTTGACATGAAGTCCAACACATTACTTGCCTCACATCTAAATTACATGGAAGGACTTCTAACCCAGCTTATAGGAAACAACATTGAATTAGAAGAAGATGTTTGCATTGCTGTTCTACTTAAAAGTTTTCCTCTTGAATATAATAATGTATCAACAACCTTAATCAATATGCCAAACCCTAAGCTTGTTGATATCCAGGCATCACTATTAGAGGAGGAAAAGAACCTAAAAACTAAGGAAGAACCAAACACCTCTAGAGATAAACAAGCATTATATGTTGGCAATAGGTACAAAGGTAAGAATGACTAGCTTTTCTGTGATTTTTGCAAAAAGACAGAACACACCGAGAAGTTCTGCCATTCCAAAAAAAGGTCCCACAAGGCCTATCTTGCTGGAGCTAAAGAAGAAGAAGACCATGGAGCAAAGGAAGAGGAGGAAGAAGAAGACCACCATGATAAGGACAAACCTCATCAATCCTTCTATTCAAATAGACTTTTTAAGCCTTGTATTGCCTAGCCCTGATGCTTCATATATAAATGTGTAGACTCCTCATGTAGCCTTGTACTATAGTCTCTGTACACTTTGTGGGCCCCTATTATAGCCTCTGGATGTCCATCATGTTTATGGTACCCACACTTAGCCTTTTTTTTGTGACAGCCTCTGGTGTTTGCCATGTTTATGGTGTGCCCACACTTTACAGGTGTTGCTTTCACTAAATCCTCTATATGCTTTGTACTTCTAGTTATGATTGAGGAGGGGTGTTGAGATGTTTGCAATCACGCCTACTTCAGTCTCTTTGGAAGGAGTAGTGAGGGCTCAGGACAAGAATCCCATAAGCATAGAAGAAGGATCTGCTACCTAGACTTTCCTATAAAGCATTGTGCTTGCTTGTCATTTTCACATGAGATGAATACAATGTCATTGTCAGTATTATACACAAGAATGTGTTTATGAGTCCAAGTCTCAACCTTGGAACCTAATTCCCTTGTGTAACAAGTTAAGTCCTTGTCTTTGTCCATGTCATCATGATCTTAATCTTCATCTTTCATCCACCATAGCATCTGTCATGCTCTAGATCCCACATCTTTTTACAACTATCACCACCTGTAATAATCAAGTCATTCATATAGATGACTATGATGACCAAACCTACATCTCTCTTTCTTTCATAAGTGATGCAATCAACATTAGAAACATAAAAGACAATGTTGACAAGATACTCTTTAATCTTGTTAGACCATGCCCTAGGTGCTTGCTTCGAAACCCATAGTGCACCTTCTTTAACCTGCATACATATGTGGGATGCTACTAGTTGCTCCATATACACCTCTTCTTGAAATTCACCATGCATGAAGGAACTATTTACATTCATTTGCAAAAAAATCTAACATGTTGTTATTGCCAAAGCAATCACATATCTAACAATTTTCCATCCTAGCAACTGGACTGAATTATTTCATAATCTATGTCATATGTTTGAACATAGCCTTTTGTAACCAAGCTAGCCTTATATGTGCCAATATAACCGTCTACATTAAGATTAATTTTGTAGATCCACTTATAACCAATAGCTTTCTTGCCCTTATGCAATGGTACCAGATCCCAAGTCCTGTTGGCCCCAAATGCAACAATCTTCTCATCCATTGCTACATCCCAATGAGCATGACCAACAGCATCCTAAAAAAAAGTGTGCTCAACATCCTCAACCACCTTTACCATATAATCATAATAGTGACTTGCATAATCTTCAAAATCAAATATTTTAATAGGGTATTTGAAATTGCTAGACCTGTGTACCATTGGGTCACTCAATGGAGCCTTTAAATTACCATGTGCTTTGTATACATCTTGTGTCCTGAATCAAGGAATACCAAACTCATCATTCAAACTCTTTGAACCATAGGAATATTTGTGAAACCCCAAATGATTAGCAGATGCATCATTACCATCTCACACTTTCTTTTTTGAATTGTCTTTACTTGAAACACTGGTAGATGCACTTGAAGATGTGGGACTGCTCCTTAGTCTCCCAGACCAAGGGCTAACTATAGATGTAATATCAAAGGATGTTTTTGGTCTAATAAGGCTTTGTGATTTTTGCTTTTCTTTCCACATATAACTATCATGATCATCATCATCATTCAATGCATCACCACTAGATGCATACCAACTCCTTGTCTCATAAAAAATAACATCCTTTCTTACTTTGAACTCACCTGTGACAAGGTTATCATAGTGATAACCTTTCTGCTCTAAAGACTATCCAATGAAAATACATTTTCTAGGCTTTGGATCAAGCTTCTTTTGCAACTTTTTTGGCACATTAATGTATGCAATATATCCAAACACTTTCAAGTGTGACACATTGAACTTTTTACCTACAAAGCATTCTATTGTGGTCATTCCATGAATTGTATACTGTGGGAGCTCTCTTTATAATAAAGACAATAGTATGGATAGATTCATACAAAAAATGTCTTGCAAATTCTTTTTAGCCATAAATGCTTGTGCAACTTTGATAATATACATATTTTTCAATTAGTCAATCCCATTTTAATGTTTGGTACACTTGCAAGTAAATTGTCTCTTTATCCCATGAGACCTCAAGAAGTCATTGAACTCATTAGAGAGATACTCTTTCCCTCCAACAGATAACCTCAAGTACTTAATTTCCAAGACAGATTTTATTTCAATGGTAGCCTTGAAAGTTTTAGAAGTTCTCAAACACATCACTCTTTTCCTTCATGAAATATACCCACAGCTTTCTTGGACAATCATCAATAAATGTGACAAAATGTTTGCTACTAGTAAGATATATATTTTGTGTAGGCCCTCAAAACTTTTCTATGCATAATATCAATTATATTCCTACTTATATCTCTATCATACAAAAAAAATTGTATTGCATGCTTACCAAATTGACATGCTTAACACACTTTATGAAATTCTTGAGCTCTAAAATCAGGGAACCTTGTCACTAACCCTTTTGTATTGCATTAATTTCAGCCTTTATACATTTTCATGTCTAATACGGTTGTGCCATATTTCAATGTCTATAATTACCCCTTTGTCTTTAGCTTATATAGCATTTATAATATAAATTCCCACATCTAAAGAACATATTCAGCCAACTCTACTTCCTTTTGTGACCAACCTACACATGATTAAAATCTTCTACAAAATAGCCTTTCACATTAAATCAAGCCTATAGCCCTCACTCTACCATTTGACCAACAGACACCAAATCCTTTGCGATAGATGGCATGTGTAACATGTCTGATAAACTCTTTCTCTAGCCATCATGCAAGGATAAGGGAAGTTTTTCAATGTGTCAAATTGGTGGTTTCCATGAATCATCACCCATCTGCACATAACCTTGATTTTATAAACCTTGCATCTCTCCAAACCATTCAGCATGGCTAACCATATGATTATATACACTTGAATCAACATACTATACATCATCACGTGCCCCTTTTCCTATAATAGCATTTATCATATGCTCCATTATAAAAAAATGCTCATTTTTATCTTTATTCTATTGTGAAAATGATGCATAGTTTTCTTGCTATGATTTACAATAGTGGATATTATCCTTCTTAGCATAAGGCTAGGTTGTAATATGATGTTTTGCAACAATAATGACAAATAATGCCAAAATTGCTAGAATCTTTGTTCTCCCATCCACCTCTTTCTCTAGAGCTCCCCCTGTCTCTAAAGTTGCCATGGCCTCCTAAAACTTGCATATCAATAAACTACTAATTTAACCTCTTTTGCTAGTTATCACCAATACATCCCATACCATGATCTCTTGAAGAGAACTAGCCACATCCCCTTCGTGAAGTGGAGTAGAATGATTGGACTCATTCACTACTATTTTATGATGATTCACCCTACAATATCATGAGAGAGACCAACTCATCAAAATCTAGAAATGGCTTCTGTACATATACAAAAGTAACAAATGATTTCTAAGCCTTTTCATTATTAAGACTACCCAAAGTAGATGATACCAAATTATCATCACCGTGCATTATATCAATTGTTTGTTGAAGTATTTGCAATGCTTCTCACCCTTAAAACATACCCATGATAGGCATTTTTCCTTTTTTCAAAGTATTCAGATCTTGCTTGGGTTGAATCTTTCGTCCCTTTGTATTCACAGAAAACACATTTTTAAATGTGGTTCATGCTACATGTGAACTTTTTGTATTTTTAATATACCCCAGCACAATGTTATTAATGATTGCAAATAGCTAATATATCACCTATTTGTCTTTTTTATTCTTTTATTTCCATGCCTTTAATTCTTTTGCAATCACAGGGTCACTCAGCTCATGCCCCTTTCTTCCCCTTAATAAAACTCAAGAGGCCTTTTTCAATAACAAAGTTTGTCACACAAGACTTCCATGATAGACCATACATGGTGGAGGTGTAAATGCATAAATCTAAACACACAAAAATCATCCAAGAATATCCTCATAAAATCACGCACGTACCATTGAAAAGAAGCTGGGTCAAACCACATGACTATGTAAACAAACACTTCCCAAGTCATAATAAAGGTCGTCTTGGACTGATTTTCTAGGAAAATCCGAACCTAGTTGTATCCATTGAACCCATCCAAGAAAGAATACATTTCATGACTGGCCACTTCATCCAAAATTCTATCCATGTAGGTAATGGAAAAGGATTTGGAATGGTTGCTTCATTGAGTTTCGTATAATCCACACAGATGTTGGGCTTCTTATTCTTCTTTAGGATAATCAATGTAGGAGAAATCCATTTACATCCATCCACCCAAGCAATGAGCTTGACTTCAAGTAGTTTGTCCAATTCTTCCTTCACAAGTTTTTCCATATAATGGATATTCATTCGATATCATTGCATACATGCTGGAATAACATTTGGTTTAAGGGAAATCTGATGTTGATAAAAGAACATGCATCTAGGCCTTTCATGTCAAAATAATCCTAGGAAAAACAATCTTTAAATTCATGTACTAATGAGATTAGCTTCTCTCAAAATTGAAGAGCCAAGTGAGCAATGATTTTGACAAGCTTCATATCATTTGAACCCAGATAGGCTATAGCAAGCTCATCTTTAGTAACTTGATCATATTTTGCAAGTGGGCCTTGAACTCCATTTCTTGCCATTGTACTTCCACCACATCACAATTTGCAATTGCAAACAGTTGTTTCAGCCGCTTTTTCTCCAAGTAGTGAATGAAGCTGAGAGGAGAGAGGAGAATGAGCTGAAGCGAGAGAAAGAGAGAAGAAAGAAGATAAAGAAATACTAGAAGAGGAGAGGGAAAGACAAAAAAGAGGGGATATGTTGAGATATCGAGCTCCACTCGTGATACGCCAGGGTGACCGTTGTGTATTTATGTCACCGACTTGTCAGTTCCAGACGCGGTTGGTACACCGCCCATGAATAATAGCTACATGATAGCTATCCTTATCTACTCTAGTTCGTGGCTCAGTTAGTATGCCACCTTAGTTAGTTGAGTTTGGTTTGAGACCCATATATAGGGTTCTTCTATTTCTTTGTATGTGAGTTCTTTTGGCTTACACAACTAAGAAGAGGAAAACTGTTTTCAGCCTCCACCCTTGTGTGTCTTCCCCCATTGTGCAAGCAAGAAAGCTTCATGCGAGACTCCTTCCTTCTCTCCCACAATCTTGACATGGTATCAGAGCCTTGTTCGTGGTAAGGAGCTCAAGAAAGCAAGCCAAGCTCGCGGTGTTCTGGTAAGAGGAGCAGTGTTGCTTTCATTTTCTGTTTTGGGAGCAGATCTCTGCAGGTAGCACAGCCGGAAAGTGCAGGAGTGCATTGTCTCAGGTTGAGACGCCCTTCGCGGTGAAGGAAGAGGGCAGTATATGCTGCGAGTAAGGGCTTTAGCCCTTGGCGACCTTGTTTTTTTTATTTGAGGCCATTTCGGGGCCTGTTTTGGAGGCGGAAGTTTTCTCCACGCACTCAAGAAAAGGCCCAGTTTTATGCTGTGCAGCCACTGTTCTACAGGTTGGTGAATAGTTACTGTAAAAATTGCATTGTATGCTTGTGCGCAGAGACATTGGGAGTTACAGAATCATCCCTGTTGCCTGTTGATGCAAAATCGTCACTAGGAAGTGACTGTGTAGTCAAATACCACTTTCGCCAGTTTTGCAGATTTTCCCTTGTGAGGGTGAAGCTGTGGTTTTTGCAGTGACAGAATTTTTTGCAGTCTTCTGTAATAGCATTTGATTCTCTTTCACAGATTGTCACTGAAAAGCTTGACAAGAACAACTTCCAAGCATGGAAGTTTAGAATAACGAATTTCCTTATGGGAAAAGGATATTGGGAATTTGTTGCAGGAAATGAAGAAGAACCAGTTCTTCCTGATGTTCCCAATCAACAGCAAATGCAGGCATTTAAAGCATGGCATGAGAGAGCCAAGAAAGTTATGTATTGGCTGTCTATCAGCATTTCAGACTCTATGATTGTGCATATTCAGGATGCAAGTACGCTAAAGGAGGCATGGGATACTTTGTCAAAAATGTATAGCACAAATACGCAAGCCAGAAAAATGCAGCTCAAGCAAGAGTTGCACAATGTGCAAAGAGAAAATATGAGCATCAACGACTACCACATGAAGGTGAAGAAGATTGCAGATGCACTTGCTTCCATTGGGTCACCAGTGGAAGATGATGATTTAGTTTCTGTGACCTTGAATGGTCTAGGAAAGGATTATGCACAGTTTCGGACATCCATTTCAGTTCGTGAAAGATTTCCTGATTTTGAGGAGCTGATTGCTCTTCTAATTTCTGAGGAGCAAAGAAATGGTGGTGCATCTTCTTTAGGAGGAACTTCAAAAGAAGCTGTCTTCTACTCAAATGCTGGAAGAGGTAGAGGCAGAGGTAGAGGAGGCCGATATGGAGGCCGTGGTAGAAATCAGAATATGCAGCAAACTCAAGAAAACCAGTCTTATGGAGGAGGACGTGGTAACTCTAGAGGCAGGGGGAGCCAAAGAGGTCGTGGTGGATGGCAAAGAGGCCAAAATGCAAACAGTAATGTTGAACGCTACTATTGTGGTAAAATGGGTCATATGGCTAAAGACTGCTATAAAAAGCAGAATGACATCATGAATGGAAAACTGCAACAAGGAAATTATGCATCCTCTAGTAGACAGGGTGATGACAGAAATGAGCATCTGTTTATGGTGCAGCACATGAACAACTCTGTGACAAATGTAGAAGAAAGCAATGATGTATGGTATGTTGACTCAGGTGCATCAAACCACATGACAGGTCATGCAGAATGGATGGAGGATGCAAGGAAAATGGAAAAACCAGGATTTGTGGAGACTGGTGATGATACTGCACATCCTATTGTGCAGATTGGAAAAATTCCCTTGTCTATGCAGGATGGGAAAAAGAAATACCTGTCCGATGTATTTCATGTCCCGAATATCACCAAGAATCTGGTTTCTGTTGGTCAAATGGTTGAACAGGGCTTGCAGGTCAGATTTAATCCTCATGGATGCTTTGTTGAGGATATGAAAAATAAAGGTCGCTTGATAGCAAAAGGAAAGAAGAAGGGCAGAATGTTTACATTGGATGCAGACATGTCTGAATTGAGTGCATCAATGTTTGCACATGGGACCGGTGTAGTTGCAGATATTGATATTTGGCATAAACGCATTGGTCATGTTAATGTACAGCGACTTAAATCAATGCAGGCCCAAAATATTGTTGCAGGTTTGCCGAAATTCAAGGTTGCAGAAATGCATAAGGTATGTGAAGCCTGCCAATTTGGAAAATAGGCAAGGAAACTATTTCCTAGACATGTTCAAGAGAGTAAGAAGCCATTGGAATTAATCCACTCTGATGTGTGGACTACTAAAGCTGCATCTCTTGGAGGCTGTCATTATTTTGTCAGTTTTATTGATGACTATAGCAGAAAAGTTTGGGTGTATTTTATGAAAAAGAAAAGTGAAGTTTTTGGGCATTTCAAAACTCTTAAAGCTATGGTTGAAAAAGAAACAGGCTTGCAGATAAAATGCTTAAGGTCAGATGGAGGGGGAGAGTACCTCTCAAATGAGTTTGCAAGGTTCCTGCAGGAGCATGGCATAAAGCAGCAATATTCATGTAGTCATACCCCACAACAAAATGGAATTGCAGAAAGGAAAAATAGGCATATTGGAGAGGTATCTCGTGCCATGCTCAATGAAAAAGACTTGCCAGATTTTTATTGGGCTGAAGCAGTTGCTACAGCAGTCTACATAATGAACAGGACTCCCACTGCAGCAATACATGGAATGACTCCAGAGGAGAGGTATACTGGTAGGAAACCAGATATTTCTCATTTGAAAATTTTTGGTTGCATTGCCTATGTACATGTGCCAGATGAGTTGAGATCCAAGTTGGATCCAAAAGCTGAGAAGTGCATCTTTATTGGTTACTCTCTGCAGCAAAAAGGGTATAGATGCTATAACCCTTTTACTCGTAAGTTTACAGTGAGCAGATATGTTGTTTTTGATGAGATGAGTAGCTGGTATAAACCAGTAAATGTGATTGATGATGTAGATGCAGAAAATGGTAATGCTGCACAGAATTCACAGCAGCAGTCACAAAATATTAGTGGACCTGGAGCGTCCTCTAGCAGTGGTTCACATTCTTCGCCATGGACAGGCAGATTGAGATAAGGAGAATCTTCTCAAAGTAATGCAGATAGTGGTATGCATGTATCACGAAAAGGAAAAGAGAAGGTTGATCAGCCCATGTTTGATGTGAATGTAGGTCACTCTTATGTGGATGGTGAATCCAGTGGCTCAGAATTGAGCATTGATGATGAGTTGGGTATTCCTTCTATTGTTACACCTGGAGTAAGGAAGACCAGGGATGTTTTGAGAGCACCTGGGAGTGAACCTACTTTGTGCAGGTCTACCAGAGCTAGGTATCCTGTGGATAGGCTGAAATATGATGGATTTACAGCCATTCACTATGCCTATATGGTCAAAGTGATACAGGAACCAGAACCCACTTCTTTTGAGGAAGCCATGGGAAAAGAAAAATGGGAGAAAGCCATGGATGAAGAAATGTATGCCTTGGAAGCAAATGCTACATGGGAATTGGTAGCTTTGCCTAAAGGTAAGAATGAAATTGGCTGTAAGTGGGTTTATAAGGTGAAGCACAATGGAGATGGTTCTATGAACAGATACAAGGCAAGATTAGTAGTCAAGGGGTATGCACAAACATATGGTATTGACTATGAAGAAACATTCAGTCCGATTGCAAGGATGACAACCGTAAGAGAGGTCATTGATATGGCTGCATCAAAGGGATGGTCTTTACATCAGATGGATGTAAAGAATGCCTTCTTGCATGGTGATTTGCAAGAAGAGGTCTATATGGAGCAACCACCAGGTTATGTGCATGCTGTTCATCCTGAGTTTGTTTGCAGGTTGAAGAAAGCCTTGTATGGCTTGAAGCAAGCACCTAGAGCATGGTCTGACAAGATAGGACAGTATCTTGTCACTATTGGCTTTCAGATTTCCAAGGCAGATTTCTCACTTTATGTGAGAAAAACAGAGAAAGGTATTATGCTACTTGTCATTTATGTTGATGATTTGATTATGATAGGTGACAATGATGAAGATATTCTTCATGTGAAAATGCTATTGAAGCAGAAGTTTGAGATGAAGGATTTGGGAGAGCTGCATTATTTCTTGGGCATTGAGGTGATTAGATCACCAAGTGGGATACAGCTCTTGCAGAGGCAGTATGGATTGGACATGTTGTCCAAATATGGGATGACAGGCTGTAAGCCTATTTCAGTTCCTTTGGAGCAGAATGTGAAGCTGAGCACAGATGCAGGTGAGCTTCTAGAAGACCCTACTATGTACAGACGCATAGTAGGAAGTTTGATTTATATGACTATTACCAGGCCAGATTTGAGCTATGCTGTTGGATTGGTAAGTCAGTTTATGCAGGCTCCAAGGAAACCGCATTTGGATGCGGCTAGACGCATACTCAGGTATGTGAAGTCCACATTGCAGTATGGACTATTTTATGAGACTGGGGTTCAGATACAGTTGCATGGATACACTGATGCTGATTGGGCTGGTAGCATTTCTGATAGACGATCTACCAGTGGATATGTGTTCTCTTTTGGGAGTGCTGCAGTCACTTGGAGCAGCAAGAAACAGCCTACAGTTGCCTTGTTGAGCACAGAGGCTGAGTACAGGGGTGCAGCAATGGCTGCATGTGAGGTAGCTTGGTTGCATAAGCTACTTTATGATATGCATCAGTCTACAGATGGGCCAGTTGTCATTTATTGTGACAACATGAGTAGTATACACTTGGCAAATAACCCAGTCTATCATGCTAGAACAAAGCACATTGAGGTGCATTATCACTATGTGCGGGAGAGGGTTTTACTAGGTCTTATTGATCTAGTTTATATCAGCACAGAGGATCAGGTAGTTGACATATTTACGAAGGCATTGAGCGCAGAGAAGCTGCGCAAGTTCAGAGACCTGCTTGGTGTGCAGGAATTGGGATTGAGCTCGAGGGGGAGTGTTGAGATATCGAGCTCCACTCGTGATACGCCAGGGTGACCGTTGTGTATTTATGTCATCGACTTGTAAGTTCCAGACGCGGTTGGTACACCGCCCGTGAATAATAGCTACATGATAGCTATCCTTATCTACTCTAGTTTGTGGCTCAGTTAGTATGCCACCTTAGTTAGTTGAGTTTGGTTTGAGACCCATATATAGGGTTCTTCTATTTCTTTGTATGTGAGTTCTTTTGGCTTACACAACTAAGAAGAGGAAAACTGTTTTCAGCCTCCACCCTTGTGTGTCTTCCCCCATTGTGCAAGCAAGAAAGCTTCAAGCGAGACTCCTTCCTTCTCTCCCACAATCTTGACAGGATAAGGGAGGAGGAAGCCATGAAAGATGAAGATGAAGATGAAGAGTATGTTCTTGATAATAACTAGTTACCCTAAACTAGGACTCTTATATCTTATATACCTTGGTTAGTGTGATTAGGTGTCTAACCTCTAGTTCCTATGTATCTTGCTCATTACAATCCATCCCCACCTTGAAAGTTTTTGCCCTTTAAAAAAAAAGGGGAGTGATAGATGGGCTTAAGGAGTGGGGTGCAGAAAGCTACCTTGAGCCACATTACAATGAAAATGGGTGGGTAAAGACTAGGAACAACATGTTGTCATGACAGGCCTATTGAGGTAAAAATATCATAACTTTTGATAGGCTTCTCGGAATGGGGCATGCCACATGTCAAAATGGAACTTATGAAACGTACTTTTAGCCCATGTAGAAAGAAAATTGTTGAGATTTTGGCAAGTACAAAACTATTCTAAAACAATCTGTAGTCTACAGGAAGTGTGTGGTCAAAAGAGGGCATAACTTGCTAGCGTTCAACCCATTGGGCATCTTGGAGGTGAGGAAATTCATTGACAATAGTGGCTAGGAACCAAGTGTCTTATTCAAGGGGTAGGCCTTGCCATTTGATGAGGTACTCCTTGATGGATTGAAACCTTAAGTGTTTATCTCATTGCCCAATGATTGCCTTAGGGATATATTGAATGATACCTTCTTCATCTATGGGGAAAAGTTCTTCCACATAATTTGCTAAGGTGCCAATGAAGGGATTCATTTGGCTAACATGAAACAAAATGTGAATCTTGGTGGTAGGGCAAGCTCTAATTAGTAGGCCAAATCACTAACTCTCTTAAGGATCCGATAGGGTCCATAGAAACGGTGGGCCAACTTTTTACTGGTGCCCTCTTTAAGAGTGGAGTCATGGGACTTAGGTACTTTCAAGAGGACCAATTTCCCCTCTTGGAATCTTGAATGCCTTATTTTCTCATCACCATAGAGTTTCATGTGAGTTTATGCCTTTTGAAGATTCACCTTGGATTACTAAAGTAGGACTTGCATGTGATCAAACTTGGCTTTTCTCTAAGGGTTTATATTATCATTGAATAAGACTATAGAGAAGGAAACCTTATACCTATATAATGTCTCAAAAGAGAAACCCTAATGCTAGAGTGGGTGGAGTTGTTACAGACAAACTCAACCAAGTGAAGCCACATATCCCAATTGTGTTGTACATCATGGCAAAAGTGTCATAAGTACGTCTCAAGTTATTTATTTACTCTTTCAGTCTGGCCATGTTTTTGGGGGATGGTATGTAGTGGATGGAGCAAGCTTGGTGCCCATAGATGTGAAAACTATCTGCCAAAAGTTACTCATAAACTAAGCATCCCGATCATGCACTATGACTTGTGGTAAGCCATGCAACTTGAAGACATGCTCCATAAATTGAGTGGCCACCTAAGAGGCAATATATTATGTCTTATTAGTGATAAAGTGGGAAGCTTTGGTAAGGTGATCAACTACCACGTATATATTGTTCCATCCTTTTTTTGTGATAGCGAGGTCCATGATCAAGTCCATGGTAATATGTGTCTAATCCCCTTCAAGAATGAACATGCCTAAGCATGGTGTCCTTGTTCTGTTGGCATGGAACACATTTGGTCACAAGATTCCTTGACATCCCTCCATAAGCCTTTCTAGTGAAAGTTGTTGACAATCCTATCATATGTTTTGGAAACACCCATGTGATCAGAAATGGGGCAAGAATGCATCTCTTCCATGATCTTTTGTGTGAAAGGAGAAGTGTGGGGAATGACAATCTTTCCATAAGACCAAATAAGGCCATGCTTGAGCTGATATTGGGAGTGTTCAATCATTAATCCATGTTGTAATTCTTGGAATATATGGCTAAAGTCCTCATCTAACAAATAAGCTTCTTGAAGATTCTCAATCTAATCACTACGCAACTCTAAAATGGAGGATAGTCTGCATGCCCCCATCCAAGAGAGTGAATTATCCATGATGTTATGTTTGCATCAATTTTGAGAAATCTCAAAATCATAGTTTTGCAATTTTTCCTCCCATATCCTTTTCTTAAGAGTGAAAGTAGACTGAGTCAAGAAGTACTATAGGACTCGATGGTCAGTCTTTGCTTGAAAGAGGCTGCCATACAAATAGTGGTGCCATTTCTTAATAGGATGGAGGATGGCCAACATTTCTTGGTCGTACACATTCATTTACATCTCCTTGTCTCATCAATATTATGGCTCTCAAAAGCAATCACACCATGCTCTCACAGCAAGACCACATCAATACCCCTACCACCACTGGCATCACACTGGATGGTAAACACCTTGGAGAAATTAGGGCAATTGAGGATGGGGGATTGAAATAATCATTTCCTTCAACTATTTGAAGCTATGATCAATAGCGGCATCCCAAAAGAATGATTATTTTTAAAGCAATAAATCAAATGTACTAGCATAATGCTAAATGAATCGTCTATAAAATGAGGAGAGACCAAGGAAGCCATGTAATGAAGTAGTGTTGGATGATGGAGTGGGCCAATCCTTAATACATTGCACCTTCTTAGGGTCAGCCTCCTGTATGCCATTTTTGCTAATAGTGTGTCCCAATACTCCATGGATGTCAACATGAAGATACACTTACTTTCCTTACCAAAGAATTGATGCTTTCTCAATATATCAAACACCCTTCTAACATGTGCCAAGTGCTACTTTTGTGACTTGCAATAAATGAGGATGCCATCAAAGAAAATGAGCACAAACTTGAATAGGAAGGGGCAAATAATTTTATTCATAGGTCTCTGAAATGTAGCGGGGGCATTAGTCAATCCAAAAGGCATCACTAGAAAATAACGATCAGTCCTAAAAAATGTTTTGATCTCATCACCCTCCCTCATACAAATCCGATGGTAGCCAGAGTGCAGATCAATCTTAGTGAAAAAACACACCCCTTTCAACTCGTCCAACAAGTCATCAATCCATGGGATGGAATAGCATTTGTTCACTATGATTTTGTTCAAATCTCTATATAGTCGATACACATGCGGAAAGAGCCATCTTTCTTCTTGACTAATAGGTTAGAGGATGCATAAGGGAAGGAACTCAATTCAATGAAATCCATATTAACCAACTCCGAGACTTGCTTTGCAACCTCTTCATATTCACACTTGGAGAATCTATAAGGTGGCTTGTTCACTGGCTTGGAATGGGTATCTAAATCAAGTGGGTGGTCCACTTGCCTCTTAGAGGGAAGGGTTGTAGGCATCTGAAATAAATCACTATACTTCTCAAGTAAAGCTCACAAGGATAAATCCTTAGATACTTTGGAGGGCTGATCTGAATTTTCCTTATTCAAGTGCAAGACAAAGATGCATGAACATTTCTTAAACTCCCATTTGAGTTGCTTTTCTATAATGTCATGTGAATTTCCATAACCTTGTTGAAAGATCTCATTCTTATAGTACTTTATTGTATATCTTTCAATTCAATTGCATCAAATAGTGTGGTAGGGTTTTGAGCCATAACATCCATCGATGTTCTTGGAACCAACCCATAGATATACTTATGCAAATTGACATCATCATTAATGCTCTCCACATACATAGTCACGTTCATAAATTGATTTGTGTACTCTCACACTATGAGATTACATTGGTCAAGAGTGTACCATTGTCTTGCCAACCACTCTTTTTTCATGGGGGATACAAGTACTTGAACTTTATGCATTTTAAAGTCTTCCAAATCAATGAATTGATGATTCTCTCAATTAATATAGCACCACTATGTGTGGGTAAATCCTTCCAATTGGAGAGAGGCAAAGATGATTTTTTATCATTTGTGCGGAGGTAGATGTTGAAGTAGGGCTCTAACTTGGGGTGTCCATTCTTCCAAGTCTAATGGCGAGGGAGATTGCCCATTGTACTTAGTGAGGAGAATCTTGTCACAAAGATCATGAGGGCCTTTTTGCCCATGGAAATCTTGTTATCCATACATACCATGATGGCCATACATACCTTGCTGCTCACACATACCATATTGTGCATTTATCTCATGCTGCCCATTATAGCCATGCCACCCATTATGGCCATGCTGCCCATGATTGCAGTGTTTGCCATTAATACCATATGGTCCATGATGGAGCTGAGTCATATAAGTTCCACTAGGGCTTAGAGGGAGCGTAGGGGAGCTTCTACGAATGGTGGGACAGGGCCTCCTCACTAGAGGGTTGGCTACATGGTTGATGGGGGAGCTCAACAGAGGCTCGTCATGAGCATGAAAGGGTTCACCAACTTCATAGATAGAAGGAAGAATACCCTTGGATCCTAGAATTCCCTATAGACCATGTAGTGGCTCCAGTGGTGGAGGGCATCAAGACTTGTGCTTGAATTCATTCACCTTTTCTTGGGACAAAGTGATGTTAGATATGATCAATGCCCCAACCTCATTAGATGCCACCAATGATCCATGGTGCTCAAATTTGTAAGGACCCCATTATGAGGAGAAGCCAAATGTGAGCCTAGACATAAGTTGAGTCCTAACTTGTATATCAGATGAGGTATATGTGACCGGATGGCAAAAAGGTGACCTTTATGGGTCTAATCTTTGGGTTAGATGGAGTAGTTAAGTTGGTAGCAACTCGAGGTGTATTGCATCGAGTTGCAGGATAAGGGAGTTAAAAGGGGCCCCTATTTTAGGGTCCGCAGCCCCTGGGCTTGATGGTAAAGGGAATATTCCCTAGAATATTCTGTGGCCGACTAGTGGAGGCTCATATGGTAGGTCGGTCAAGCCGACCTAACGGCCTTCGCGGGCTATAAAAGCTAAACCCCTTCACAACCATCTATCATTCATCTTTCACCCAGTCAGAGTTGTTGTTCCAGCTAGCCTTAAACTCTTCACCTATCTTTTTTCTAGATCACCATCTAAGCTTCACACAGTGGAAGCGCATGGGTGGACAGAGCTTTGTATCAGTTGTTTGGAGCTAAAGAATTTACTGATTCTCCTCTTATCTGTTGTGTACTCTCTATCTCTTTCTCAGATTCTGTTCGCTGCGTCGTGTGATTTTTCTTACATGGTATCAGAGCCCAGGGGGCTCTAGAGATCGGAGAGTGTGCAAGAGGCAAAGTCTTCAATAGCAAAGAGAAACTATGTCGACTTCCGGAAGCAGTAGAAATCTATTATCAGTTGCTGCCATAACTGATCTTGATCATGAAGTGAGGTTCAAGAAGATAGGTGCAGAAATTCTTGATAGTGCTGGCACAATTGTTGGCAAAGGAGAAAGAAGGAACAACCTATATGAGCTAAGTGCTCTTACAGCCACCACTGGAGTGGGTACACGTAAGCTTTGGCATGAAAGGTTTGGACACATCGGAGTTGTAGTGTTGAAGGAGATGCAAAAGCAAGGCATGGTTGCTCACCTACCTACAATAACTGAATTGAAGGAACCATGTGAAGCTTGTATAATGGGCAAGCAACAGAGAAAGGAATTTTCACAAGAAAGCAAGAATAGAGCACATGTTCCTCTAGAGTTGGTGTATACTGACTTGTGTGGTAAGATACCTACACTGTCAACATTGTGGGAGAGAAGGAAAGGAGTCTCACTTGTAGCTTTCCTGCTTGCACAATGGGGGAATACACACAAAGATGGAGGCTAAAAACAGTTTTCCTCTTCTTAGTTGTATAAGCCAAAAGAACTCAAGTACATAGAAATAGAAGAACCCTATATATGGGTCTCAAACCAAACTCAACTAACTAAGGTCGCATACTAACTGAGCCACGAAATAGAGTAGATAAGGATAGCTGTCATCTAGCTATTATTCATGGGCGGTGTACCAACCGCATGTGCAACTGACAAGTCGGTGACATAAATGCACAATGGTCACCCTGGCATATCACGAGTGGAGCTTGATATCTCAACACTCCCCCTCGAGCTCAATCCCAATTTCTGCACACCAAGCAGGTCTCTGAACTTGCATAGCTTCTCTGCGCCCAATGCCTTCGTAAATATGTCAACTACCTGATCCTCCGTGCTGACATAAACTAGATCAATAAGACCTAGTAAAACCCTCTCCCGCACATAGTGATAATGCACCTCAATGTGCTTTGTTCTAGCATGATAAACTGGGTTATTTGCCAAGTGTATACTACTCATGTTGTCACAATAAATGACAACTGGGCCATCTGTAGGCTGATGCATATCATAAAGTAGCTTATGCAACCAAGCTACCTCACATGCAGCCATTGCTGCGCCCCTGTACTCAGCCTCTGTGCTCGACAAGGCAACTGTAGGTTGTTTCTTGCTGCTCCAAGTGACTGTAGCACTCCCAAAATAGAACACATATCCACTGGTAGATCATCTATCAGAAATACTACGAGCCCAATTAGCATCAGTGTATCCATGAAATTGTATCTGAAGCCCAGTTTCATAAAATAGTCCATACTGCAATGTGGACTTCACATACCTGAGTATGCGTCTAGCCGCATCCAAATGTGGTTTCCTTGGAGCCTGCATAAACTGACTTACCAATCCAACAACATAGCTCAAATCTGGCTTGGTAATAGTCCTATAAATCAAACTTCCTACTATGCGTCTGTACATAGTAGGGTCTTCCAGAAGCTCACCTGCATCTGCGCTCAACTTCACATTCTGCTCCAAAGGAACTGAAATAGGCTTACAGCCTGTCATCCCATATTTGGATAGCATGTCCAATCCATACTGCCTCTGCAAGAGCCATATCCCACTTGGTGATCTAATCACCTCAATGCCCAAGAAATAATGTAGCTCTCCCAAATCCTTCATCTCAAACTTCTACTTCAATAGCATTTTCACATGAAGGATATCTTCATCACTGTCACCTGGCATAATCAAATCATCAACATAAATGACAAGTAGCATAATACCTTTCTCTGTTTTTCTTGTCATGATTGTGGGAGAGAAGGAAGGAGTCTCACTTGTAGCTTTCTTGCTTGCACAATGGGGGAATACACACAAAGGTGAAGGCTGAAAACAGTTTTCCTCTTCTTAGTTGTGTAAGCCAAAAAGGAGTCAAGTACAAAGAAATAGAAGAACCCTATATATGGGTCTCAAACCAAACTCAACTAACTAAGGTGGCATACTAACTGAGCCACGAACTAGAGTAGATAAGGATAGCTGTCATCTAGCTATTATTCATGGGCGGTGTACCAACCGCATCTGCAACTAACACGTCGGTGACATAAATGCACAACGGTCACCCTGGCATATCACGAGTGGAGCTCGATATCTCAATACTCCCCCTCGAGCTCAATCCCAATTCCTGCACACCAAGCAAGTCTCTGAACTTGCGCAGCTTCTCTGCACCCAATGCCTTCGTAAATATGTCAGCTACCTGATCCTCTGTGCTGACATAAACTAGATCAATAAGACCTAGTAAAACCCTCTCCCGCACATAGTGATAATGCACCTCAATGTGCTTTGTTCTAGCATGATAAGTGGGTTATTTGCCAAGTGTATACTACTCATGTTGTCATAATAAATGACAACTATTGGTAGGTGCAGTACCAGCTGCTTCAAAGTAATCCTCCATAGATTCAATCCAAATTTCAGCATCAGACTGGATGAATCTGCCTCTCCCTCAAACTCGGGTGGCTTTATCTGCTTGAGGAGGAACTTCTTCTCCTGGGTCACAGCAGTACTTGATGTAGGGGGCGAATTTGAAACCTGTACCTGGGGTTGTGCCTGGATAAAAGTTTTCTTAACGTTATTATATGATAATTGACGTTAGCTTATCTTTAGTTCAGCTATCTCGTAAATAATGGAGCTAATTAACTTTTTAACAACTCTGATGCACAGCCAGATATTGATAAAAGAAATCTTTATTTAAATTTGTGATGATAATCCAATCATTACATTCAGTTTGGGGAGAACAACATTGTATTGCATTTGTCTACAGGGACTGTGTAATAGTAGGGTTTTGGGTCATGGATCTTTAGGAATCGATAATTCATTGGAAGTTCGGGATACCCTTTTTGTTGGAATCCATACTTCTCATGGCGGCCCAACACTTTAATCCTGTCGGCTGGGATTACACGGGTTACTTCCTCATATACATATGAGTTCATTTCAACCCTCCGACCTTGAATATGTAAAGTCGAATTTACGTAAGCTTCCACAAAAATGAGCAGCTTCACGACTTTCAAGTCTTCCAACCACTTGATCCTCTTTAGGTTGGTCTGTAGATAAGCGAACCGGTGGGCAGCTATGTAGTAGATTCCTGAAGACCCCGTCCATCTTCGCTTAATATATAAAGGTGATGGATTATAAATCTGCTCTAGGATGTTCATCATCCCAATTCTTTGTCTATAAAGCGGAGAATGCATTGCAGTCATAAACATGACCCGAAACACCAAAAACTTGTTCCACGCTTCATAGTTCTGCAAGACAGCATTGAAGATGAGGAAATGTTTGGACAGCAACAATTTCTTTACTTCATTTTATTGAGATCTCATAAAAACAATTCTGTTGTTGGTCGGCTCTGATACCAACTGTAACGTGTCCCCTAGTATCATCCAGGACACGTCTTAGCAGTCCATCGGAAAGGATGTCTAGAAAGCTCCGCCCGGCACTCCCATGGAATGTTATGGGTTTTGCGATCTAGTTCTTCCCGCGCCTGCCACGTAGCGGAAGTATCCTGGCCGTTCCCACTTAGGATCGATCGGAATTAGGGTTTTCTTAATGGGTCATTAGCTAACAGCAACTAGCGTCAGACCCGAGCGAACTACTTTACGCAGAAACGCCAAGTCCGAAGCGGATTCACGCTGCCCTTGGTTCAAGGAGAATGGGAAACAAGAGGGATGCAAAGCTCAACCTCTCTGCCATAAGGCATAGTCCCATTCCATTCCCCTAAAACAGCATAAATCGGGTAAGACGTAACTCTAGGTCATCGTTCTCCTTATTCTTTTTGATGATGATGATCATTCCGCTATTCTTCGAGATTCTTGAGAAAAGTTACCGGCTAACCGGGACCACCCAACCGTAGGACGGACCCATGGCCCATCCTCCGCACTTTCCTCGGTTTGTTTTAGTTATGTAATTATTTAACACATTAATTTGACATATAACAATCAGCTTCTTTAATTAATCTTGTTAAGCACTGGTTCCTTCACGTAATCTTATCACATGACATAGAAAAACAACATCAAGCAAGTTCTTTTAACATCTCATCATTTTATCTTTGAAATACAAGGAGTTCCGCCCGTAGGCTTGTCCATTATCTGCCCGAAGGCTAACCAGTAATCTCCAGGGATCACTATTCCAAGCTCCCGCCCGTCAACTAGTATGCGGGCCTCGAGATCCAATCCCGAGTCACGTTAGCCTCTTGTGCAGGACCCGGAAGGCGAGGGATTTACGGCCAGAGCCCCCCTGGCACCCAAGCGTCCTCCTACTCCAAGTAGAGCTTAACGAAAAGACCTCTCGCGGCGGGTTCGGTCCACGTTCCCGGCGCGGTCAACAACCCCCTTTGTTAGGGTCAGGCAGGCAATCGGGGGTAACTGAAGCTGCCTCTCCCTTCAGGCCTTTAACCTGAAGTATAGGTACTTATTTAATTTGTAATTCATAATTCAAATAGAGCCCTAAAATCTCTAGCAAGCACAAACATTTCCATTAATCAACCCAGTTGTATGGCAAACTGCTAAGGAAGTGTTCTTTCCTTTTTGAGTGTATCAGCACTCGTTCCTAAGGTGTCTTGTAACTTGGCAATATCTCTTATATTCCGGTGTAGGGCATACCCAACTTGGTTAACCCTAAGGTACCTTAGATATGCTAGTTTCTATTTTACAACTTTCCTTATTTAGAAGGATGTCCAAAAATACGTCTTTTTGCAAGATAACTTGAGTAAGAATCTGCCGTCCTTGATGAGGGTTTTTTCCCTTTTCTCCTTGTGAATCAATCACAAAAGGATTTCATACATGTTGCGCAAGTCCTGCGATGGAATAATCTGTTTAGATTCTTTAAGCTGACGTATGTCAAGCCTAGGGTTTCTTCATTTAAGAAGCTTAGGGACAAACCCTAGTTTCTTATCTTTATGAATTTATTGTCCCTACGGTAAGGAAAGTAGTCAAGTGTTTATGGTATGAATGTTTCTCTGTTTAGATTGGTTCGGTTATCTTTTGGAAGGTAATCTTAATCGTCTTGTCACGGTTTTACTATCCTTGTGACAATTAACTTTCCCAATCAATACAGTTTAATTTGGCATATAGCATAATGCCAAGGTGATACAAAGAGCGACAATACTCCTTGGGACAAAAAGGCCTAGCTGAGAAATTGGTGTATACACACTTTATTAGTCCCAAGTCCTCAAATAGCAGGGGAAAAGTGTTAATAGAGTGTCATCCAGCAGTCCCCTTTTACGTTTTCTTTCCAAATGAATTCGTATATCTAATTTTTATACTTGTTAATTCCTAACATTTAACTTCTGCCTCCTTTAAAGTTGAACTCATGCCAAATAACAACAATTTCCTTGCTAAGATGTGCAACTAGCAAAGATAACTCCCTAGTAATTTGAGCATTGAAGAAACCTTTCTTGGATTTAGCTATTTACCATGAATCGTTGCGAAAGGGAATAAGACTAATGATGCAAGACCCTACACTTTAGGAATATATTACTATAGTAAATGGTTAATCTTGCTTGTAATTTTATAATGCTTGATGCAATTTGAGGAAAACTAAGTTGTATACATTGTCATTCATAAGCTTACTCCTTCGTTTAAAAATAACTCGAACAAATATATCCTATCCTTAACAATTTTTCTTTGCATGATTGACTTAAAACCGAATTAACACCAAGAAGAAAAAAAACATGGCTTTGAGGTGAGATATCCACATGGATACCGGGAGATGACCCTCCCGCAGCTACACCTTGGACTTTCTTCGGCGGCATCGTAGTTCGAATGTGAGATA
Organism: Lygodium microphyllum; assembly: GCF_053477565.2. Classification (NCBI taxonomy): domain Eukaryota; kingdom Viridiplantae; phylum Streptophyta; class Polypodiopsida; order Schizaeales; family Lygodiaceae; genus Lygodium; species Lygodium microphyllum. Next base: position 94,116,116 of record NC_141159.1, on the reverse strand, counting down.
GCCTTTTCCTTTTTCTTCTTGGAATTCCACCGTCTTCTCCTTCCTTTTCTTTTACCTTTTTCCCACTCTTCCTCCTTCACTCCCTCTTTTCACTCCCTCTACTTCCCTCCCTATCTTTTATCTCACGGCTATTTCTTCCTTACGGGATACCATACGAGGCCATGATGATGAATTGGATTTTTAGGACATGGGAGTGTGTGGACACCGGCTTGTTTGATAAGACTAAGAACACAAAGCTCAACTAAGAGAGCACTTGCACAAAAAGATTTAAAAAGTGAATGAAGGAATTAATGCAAGAGAATGGAAGTCCGCAAGGTAGCCTAAGGACAAAGTAGGCCTATGGGTGTGACTTGAATAGTCTAAAGAGCTAAGAGGGGGGAAAAAGAACAAGGGCTTAGGGGGGAATTAAAACCCGGGAGGGGAAACAAGGGGGCTTAGGAGGGGATTATACCTAGGAGGGGGGAAACAAAGGGGGTTTAAAGAAAAACATAAGGGGGGGGGGGGGGGGGTGAAAGGGGGCTAAGAGGTTCTTTTAGAAGCTTCCCCCCAGGAAGCTTCTAAAGCTTCCACGTGGGGGGGGAAAGCTTATTCAGCAAAACGGCAGCGCGTTGACGGACTGGACGGACTGCGACAGTCGATGGCGATGTGGTGGAGGGCAGATGTCGGCGTGATGATCGGCAGTGGCAACTTGTCTTCCTCCCTTCAGCTCGGAGTTATGGCGGCACTTCTCCTTGTCTTGCTCGGCCTCTTCTCTCACGGCCCAGCCTCTCTCTGTACAGCGGCCCCCCCCTTGGTTAAATAGTGGAAGGGAGGGGGATATTTCCTCATGGCGTGTCAACACGCATGGTCCCCCTCCCTCCTAAGGCTCCACCAAGGAGCTTACAACTCCTTCTATTCCCCTCCCCCTCCAGCTCGTCAGTCGGCTGGAGGGATAAGGGGGGAAATTTAAAAAAATTTCCATAAGTCCCATTTATTTTCTCAATGTGGAATATTACAATAAGAGTTCTTTTTGGCTTACACAACTAAGAAGAGGAAAAACTGTTTTCAGCCTCCACCTCTGTGTGTATTCCCCCATTGTACAAGTAAGAAAGCTACAAGTGAGACTCCTTCCTTCTCTCCCACAATCTTGACATGGTATCAGAGCCTTGTTCGTGGTAAGGAGCTCAAGAAAGCAAGCCAAGTTCGCGGTGTTCTGGTAAGAAGACCAGTGTGGCTTTCATTTTTCTGGTTTGGGAGCAAGTCTCTGCAGGTAGCACAGCCGGAAAGTGCAGGAGTGCATTGTCTCAGGTTGAGACGCCCTTCGTGGTGAAGCAAGAGGGCAGTATATGCTGCAGGTGAGGGCTTTAGCCATCGGTGACCTGTGTTTTTGATTTGAGGCCATTTCGGGGCCTGTTTTGGAGGCGGAAGTTTCTGCACGCACTCAAGAAAAGGCCCTGTTTTATGCTATGCAACCATTATTCTATAGGTCGGTGAAAAGTTACCACAGAAATTGCATCGTATGCTTGTGTGGAGAGACATTGGGAGTTACAGAATCATCCTTGGTTCCTGTTTATGCAAAATCGTCACTAGGAAGTGACTGTGTGGTCAAATACCACTTTCGCGAGTTTTGCAGATTTGCCCTTGTGAGGGTAAAGCTGTGTTTTTTGCAATGACAGAATTTTTTGCAATGTTCTGTAATGGCGTCTGATTCTCTTTCACAGATTGTAACTGAAAAGCTTGACAAGAACAACTTCCAAGCATGGAAGTTTAGAATGACGAATTTCCTTATGGAAAAAGGATATTGGGAATTCGTTGCAGGAAATGAAGAAGAACCAGTTCTTCCTGATGTTCCCAATACACAGCAAATGCAGGCATTTAAATCATGGCATGAGAGAGCCAGAAAAGTTATGTACTGGTTGTCTATTAGCATTTCAGACTCTATGATTGTGCATATTCAGGATGCAAGTACGCCAAAGGAGGCATGGGATACTCTGTAAAAAATGTATAGCACAAATACTCAAGCCAGGAAAATGGAGCTCAAGCAAGAGTTGCACAATGTGCAAAGAGAAAGTATGAGCATCAATGACTACCACATGAAGGTGAAGAAGATTGCAGATGCACTTGCTTCCATTGGGTCGCCAGTGGAAGATAATGATTTAGTTTCTGTGACCTTGAATGGTCTAGGAAAGGATTATGCACAGTTCCGAACATCCATTTCCGTTCGTGAAAGATTTCCTGATTTTGAGGAGTTGATTGCTCTTCTAATTTCTGAGGAGCAGAGAAATGGTGGTGCATCTTCTTCAAGAGGAACTTTAAAAGAAGCTGTCTTCTACTCAAATGCTGGAAGAGGTAGAGGCAGAGGTAGAGGAGGCCGATTTGGAGGCCGTGGTAGAAATCAGAATATGCAGCAAACTCAAGAAAACCAGTCCTATGGAGGAGGACGTGGTAACTCTAGAGGCAGGGGGAGCCAAAGAGGTCGTGGTGGATGGCAAAGAGGCCAAAATGCAAACAGCAATGTTGAATGCTACTACTGTGGTAAAATGGGTCATATGGCTAAAGACTGCTATAAAAAGCAGAATGACATTATGAATGGAAAACTGCAAGGGAATGATGCATCTTCTAGTAGATAGGGTGATGACAGAAATGAGCATTTGTTTATGGTGCAGCACATGACCAATTATGTGACAAGTGTAGAAGAAAGCAACGATGTATGGTATGTTGACTCAGGTGCATCAAACCACATGACAGGTCATGCAGAATGGATGGAGGATGCAAGGAAAATGGAAAAACCAGGATTTGTGGAGACTGGTGATGATACTGCACATCCTATTGTGTAGATTGGAAAAATTCCTTTGTCTATGCAGGATGGGAAAAAGAAATACATGTCCGATGTATTTCATGTCCCGAATATCACAAAGAATCTGGTTTCTGTTGGTCAAATGGTTGAGCAGGGCTTGCAGGTCAGATTTAATCCTCGTGGATGCTTTGTTGAGGATATGAAAAATAAAGGTCGCTTGATAGCAAAAGGAAAGAAGAAGGGCAGAATGTTTACGTTGGATGCAGACATGCCTGAATTGAGTGCAGTAATGTTTGCACATGGGACCGGTGTAGTTGCAGATATTGATATCTGGCATAAATGCATTGGTCATGTTAATGTACAGCGACTTAAATCAATGGAGGCCCAAAATATTGTTGCAGGATTGCCTAAATTCAAGGTTGCAGAAATGCATAAGGTATGTGAAGCCTGCCAATTTGGAAAACAGGTAAGGAAACCATTTCCTAGATATGTTCAAGAGAGTAAGAAGCCATTGGAATTAATCCACTCTGATGTGTGGACTACTAAAGCTGCATCTCTTGGAGGCTGTCATTATTTTGTCACTTTTATTTGATGACTATAGCAAAAAAAGTTTGGGTGTATTTTATGAAAAAGAAAAGTGAAGTTTTTGGGCATTTCAAAACTCTTAAAGCTATGGTTGAAAAAGAAACAGGCCTGCAAATAAAATGCCTAAGGTCAAATGGAGGGGGAGAGTACCTCTCAAATGAGTTTGCAAAGTTATTGCAGGAGCATGGCATAAAGCAGCAATATTCATGTAGTCATACCCCACAACAAAATGGAATTGCAGAAAGGAAAAATAGGCATATTGGAGAGGTATCTCGTGCCATGCTCAACGAATAAGACTTGCCAGATTTTTATTGGGCTGAGGTAGTTGCTACAGCAGTCTACATAATGAACAGGACTCCCACTGCAGCAATACATGGGATGACTCGAGAGGAGAGGTATACTGGTAGGAAACCAGATATTTCTCATTTGAAAATTTTGGGTTGCATTGCCTATGTACATGTGCCAGATGAGTTGAGATCCAAGTTGGATCCAAAAGCTGCGAAGTGCATCTTTATTGGTTACTCTTTACAGCAGAAAGGGTATAGATGCTATAACCCTTCTACTCGTAAGTTTACAGTGAGCAGAGATGTTGTTTTTGATGAGATGAGTAGTTGGTATAATAGTAAATGTGATTGATAATGTAGATGCACAAAATGGTAATGCTGCACAGAATTCACAGCAGCAGTCACAAAATATTAGTGGACCTAGAGCGTCCTCTAGCAGTGGTTCACATTCTTCGCCATGGACCAGCAGATTGAGATCAGGAGAATCTTCTCAAAGCAATATAGATAGTTGTATGCAGGTATCACGAAAAGAAAAAGAGAAGGTAGATCAGCCCATGTTTGATGTGAATGCAGGTCACTCTTATGTGGATGGTGAATCCAGTGTCTCAGAATTGAGCATTGATGATGAGTTGGGTATTCCTTCTATTGTTACACCTGGAGTAAGGAAGACCAGGGATGTTTTGAGAGCACCTGGGAGTGAACCTACTTTGTGCAGGTCTACCAGAGCTAGGTATCCTGTGGATAGGCTGAAATATGATGGATTTACAGCCATTCACTATGCCTATATGGTCAAAGTGATACAGGAACCAGAACCCACTTCTTTTGAGGAAGCCATGGGAAAAGAAAAATGGGAGAAAGCCATGGATGAAGAAATGTATGCCTTGGAAGAAAATGCTACATGGGAATTGGTAGCTTTGCCTAAAGGTAAGAATGAAATTGGCTGTAAGTTGGTTTATAAGGTGAAGCACAATGGAGATGGTTCTGTGAACAGATACAAGGCAAGATTAGTAGTCAAGGGGTATGCACAAACATATGGCATTGATTATGAAGAAACATTCAGTCTGGTTGCAAGGATGGCAAACGTAAGAGTAGTCATTGCTATGGCTGCATCAAAGGGATGGTCTTTACATCAGATGGATGTAAAGAATGCCTTCTTGCATGGTGATTTGCAAGAAGAGGTATATATGGAGCAGCCACCAGGTTATGTGCATGCTGTTCATCCTCAGTTTGTGGGATACAGCTCTTGCAAAGGCAGTATGGATTGGACATGCTGTCCAAATATGGGATGACAAGCTGTAAGCCTATTTCAGTTCCTTTGGAGCAGAATGTGAAGTTGAGCACAGATGCAGGTGAGCTTCTAGAAGACCCTAGACGCATAGTAGGAAGTTTGATTTATATGACTATTACTAGGCCAGATTTGAGCTATGCTGTTGGATTGGTAAGTCAGTTTATGCAGGCTCCAAGGAAACTGCATTTGGATGCGGCTAGACGCATACTCAGGTATGTGAAGTCCACATTGCAGTATGGACTACTTTATGAGACTGAGGTTCAGATACAGTTGCATGGATACACTCATGTTGATTGGGCTGGTAGCATTTCTAATAGATGATCTACCAGTGGATATATGTTCTCTTTTGGGAGTGCTGCAGTCACTTGGAGCAGCAAGAAACAGCCTACAGTTGCCTTGTCGAGCACAAAGGCTGAGTACAGGGGTGCAGCAATAGCTGCATGTGAGGTAGCTTGGTTGCATAAGCTATTTTATGATATGCATCAGCCTACAGATGGGCCAGTTATCTTTTATTGTGACAACATGAGTAGTATACACTTGGCAAATAACCCAGTCTATCATGCTAGAACAAAGCACATTGAGGTGCATTATCACTATGTGTAGGAGAGGGTTTTACTAGGTCTTATTGATCTAGTTTATGTCAGCACAGAGGATCAGGTAGCTGACATATTTACGAAGGCATTGGGCGCAGAGAAGCTGCGCAAGTTCAGAGACCTGCTTGGTGTGCATGAATTGGGATTGAGCTTGAGGGGGAGTGTTGAGATATCGAGCTCCACTTGTGATATGCCAGGGTGACCGTTGTGCATTTATGTCACCGACTTGTTAGTTGCAGATGCGGTTGGTACACTGCCCATGAATAATAGCTAGATGACAGCTATCCTTATCTACTCTAGTTCGTGGCTCAGTTAGTATGCCACCTTAGTTAGTTGAGTTTGGTTTGAGACCCATATATAGGGTTCTTCTATTTCTTTGTATAAGCGTTCTATTTGGCTTACACAACTAAGAAGAGGAAAAACTGTTTTCAGCCTCCACCTCTGTGTGTATTCCCCCATTGTGCAAGCAAGAAAGCTACAAGTTACCAAGGGGTAACAAAACTTGGTCCTATAGTGACCCGAACAGAGGAGCATTCAGACCTCAAGTGAAGAGAGTTCAAGGTCACAATCAGGGACAAAGGAAGAAAGCAAGGACAAATAACATCAACAACTTTGTTCCTACTCAAAGTAATGGTCGAAACCTCTGATGTTTCCACTGCAACGAACCCGGTTACTTCAAGAGGCAATGTCCCGAGCTCAGCGGGGGACATCGTCAAACGCCTTTCCAAGGTGCAGGCCGCAGTCAAGGAGCCGCCACCCGTGGAAGAGAAAGAACTGCCTACATTGCCAATAGACAAAGATCCGAAGAAGAAGAAGAGGAAGATCCGACTATGGAAGCAGAATTCGAAAGAGCGACAGTCCATGCCGCTTTACACAAGAAAGGGCCGAATCGCCAGTTCTCGGTGATTCAAACACTGTCGGACTATCAAGGTAAAGGTTTCAAAACCTTGATTGATTGTGGCAGTACACATTCCTTTATCTCACCAGCATGTGCAAAAACATTAGGAATAGCCACAGTAGAAGCACCTACCCTACTTGTGGAATTGGCAAATGGTCGTGAGGTAACTTGTACTAGGCAAACTGCTAAGGTGGAATTCTTTCTGGGAGGAAAGAAGACTTTAGTCAAATTCAGAGTCATGAATTTAGGTATCCATGAGTGTCTACTCGGGATGGATTGGCTTAAGCCTAATGACGCCCACATTCATTGTGGAAAGGGTCAAGTTTCCTTTCAAAACTCTGAAAGGGAATTTGTCACAACTCAAGGTGAGGCAGGAGTGCCAAGAATCCAATTAGCCAAAGTATCTCGGATCATAAAAGGAGTCAGAAAAGGATTACCCGTTTACCTGATCAAACTCAACAAGTTAGACCAAAAGCAAGAGTCTCATGAAGGACCTTCTTGGCTAAAGGAATACGCTGACGTTTTCCCTGAGGAATTGATTGAACTTCCGCCTCCAAGAGAAGTAGATCATGAGATTAGGCTAGTACCTGGAGCTGCACCAATTGCAAAGAGACCTTATAGAATGTCCATACCAGAAGCAATTGAGTTGAAGGAACAGCTCAAGCAACTGTTGGATCAGGGTTACATCCGGCCTAGCAACTCACCGTGGGGAGCTCCAGTACTATTCCAGAAAAAGAAAGATGGGACACTTCGACTATGTATTGATTACCAAGGGTTGAATCAATCAACAGTCAAGAACAAGTATCCTATTCCTAGAATTGATGAGCTTCTCGATCGTCTTCAAGGTGCAAAGATCTTCTCCAAGATTGATCTCAGGTCAGGTTATTATCAAATAAGGATCAAGGAAGAAGATATTCCAAAGACGGCCTTCAATACAAGATATGGGCACTTTTAAGTTCTTGGTTATGTCATTCGGGCTTACAAACACGATTAAGATTACCTTCCAAAAGATAACCGAACCAATCTAAACATAGAAACATTCATACCCTAAACACTTGACTACTTTCCTTACCGTAGGGACAATAAATTCATAAAGATAAGAAACTAGGGTTTGTCCCTAAGCTTCTTAAATGAAGAAACCCTAGGCCTGACATACGTCAGCTTAAAGAATCTAAACAGATTATTCCATCGCAGGACTTGCGCAACATGTATGAAATCATTTTGTGATTGATTCACAAGGAGAAAAGGGAAAACACCCTCATCAAGGACGGCAGATCCTTACGCAAGTTATCTTGCAAAAAGACGTATTTTTGGACATCCTTCTAAATAAGGAAAGTTGTAAAATAGAAACTAGCATATCTAAGGTACCTTAGGGTTAACCAAGTTGGGTATGCCCTACACCGGAATATAAGAGATCTTGCCAAGTTACAAGACACCTTAGGAACGAGTGCTGATACACTCAAAAAGGAAAGAACACTTTCTTAGCAGTTTGCCATACAACTGGGTTGATTAATGGAAATGTTTGTGCTTGCTAGAGATTTTAGGGCTCTATTTGAATTATGAATTACAAATTAAATAAGTACCTATACTTCAGGTTAAAGGCCTGAAGGGAGAGGCAGCTTCAGTTACCCCCGATTGCCTGCCTGACCCTAACCAAGGGGGTTGTTGACCGCGCCGGGAACGTGGACCGAACCCGCCGCGAGAGGTCTTTCTGTTAAGCTCTACTTGGAGTAGGAGGACACTTGGGTGCCAGGGGGACTCTGGCCATAAATCCCTCGCCTTTCGGGTCCTGCACAAGAGGCTAACGTGACTCGGGATTGGATCTTGAGGCCTGCATACTAGTTGACGGGTGGGAGCTTGGAATAGTGATCCCTGGAGATTACTGGTTAGCCTTCGGGCAGATAATGGACAAGCCTACGGGCAAAACTCCTTGTATTTCAAAGATAAAATGATGAGATGTTAAAAGAACTTGCTTGATGTTGTTTTTCTATGTCACGTGATAAGATTACGTGAAGGAACCAGTGCTTAACAAGATTAATTAAAGAAGCTAATTGTTATATGTCAAATTAATGTGTTAGATAATTACATAACTAAAACAAACCGAGGAAAGTGCGGAGGATGGGCCATGGGTCCGTCCTACGGTTGGGTGGTCCCGGTTAGCCGGGAACTTTTCTCAAAAATCTCGAAGAACAGCGGAATGATCATCATCATCAAAAAGAATAAGGAGAATGATGACCTAGAGTTACGTCTTACCCGATTTATGCTGTTTTAGGGGAACGAAATGGGACTATGCCTTATGGCAGAGAGGTTGAGCTTTGCATCCCTCTCGTTTCCCATTCTCCTTGAACCAAGTGCAGCGTGAATCTGCTTCGGACCTGGCGTTTCTGCATAAAGTAGTTCGCTCAGGTCTGACGCTAGTTGCTGTTAGCTAATGACCCATTAAGAAAACCCTAATTCCGGTCGATCCTAAGTGGGAACGGCCAGGATACTTCTGCTACGTGGCAGACGCGGGAAGAACTAGATCCAAAACCCGTAACATTCCATGGGAGTGCCGAGCGGAGCTTTCTAGACATCCTTTCCGATGGACTGCTGAGACATGTCCTGGATGATACTAGGGGACACTTTACACTTATACAAAGAAATAGAAGAACCCTATATATGGGTCTCAAACCAAACTCAACTAACTAAGGTGGTATACTAACTGAGCCACCAACTAGAGTAGATAAGGATAGCTATCATCTAGCTATTATTCATGTGCGGTGTACCAACCGCATCTGCAACTAACAAGTCGGTGACATAAATGCACAACGGTCACCCTGGCATATCACAAGTGGAGCTCGATATCTCAACAAGAAGGCATTCTTTACATCCATGTGATGTAAAGACCATCTCTTTGATGCAACCATAGCAATGACTGCTCTTACGGTTGCCATCCTTGTAATCGGACTAAATGTCTCTTCATAATCAATGCCATATGTTTGTGCATACCCCTTGACTACTAATCTTGCCTTATATCTATTCACAGAACCATCTGCATTGTGTTTCACCTTATAAATCCACTTACAACCAATTGCATTCTTATCTTTAGGCAAAGGTACCAATTCCCATGTAGCATTTGCTTCCAAGGCATCCATTTCTTCATCCATGGATTTCTCTCATTTTTCTTTTCCCATGGCTTGCTTAAAAGAAATGGGTTCTAGTTCCTGTATCACTTTGACCATATATGCATAGTGAATGGCTGTAAATCCATCATATTTTAGCCTATCCATAGGATACCTAGCTCTGGTAGACCTGCACAAAGTAGGTTCACTCCCAGGTGTTCTCAAAACATCCCTGGTCTTCCTTACTCCAGGTGTAACAATAGAAGGAATACCCAACTCATCATCAATGCTTTGTTCTGAGCCCTGCATTCACATCAAACATGGGCTGATCTACCTTCTCTTTTCCTCTTCGTGATACTTGCATACCACTATCTACATTGCTTTGAGAAGATTCTCGTGATCTCAATCTGCCTATCCATGGCGAAGAATGTGAACCACTGCTAGAGGACGCTCCTGGTCCACTAATATCTTGTGACTGCTGCTGTGAATTCTGTGCAGCATTGCCATTTTGTGCATCTACATTATCAATCACATTTATTGGTTTATACCAGCTACTCATCTCATTAAAAACAACATCTCTGCTCACTCTAAACTTACGAGTAGAAGGGTTATAACATCTATACCCTTTTTGCTGCAGAGAGTAACCAATAAAGATGCACTTCTCAGCTTTTGGATCCAACTTGGATCTCAACTCATTTGGCACATGAACATATGTAATGCAACAAAAAATTTTCAAATGAGAAATATCTGGTTTCCTACCAGTATACCTCTCCTCTGGAGTCATGCCATGTATTGCTGCAGTGGGAGTCCTGTTCATTATGTAGACCGCTGTAGCAACTGCCTCAGCCCAGTAAAAATCTGGCAAGTCTTTTTCATTGAGCATGGCATGAGATACCTCTCCAATATGCCTGTTTTTTCTTTCTGCAATTCCATTTTGTTGTGGGGTATGTCTACATGAATATTGCTGCTTTATGCCATGCTCCTGCAAAAACCTTGCAAACTCATTTGAGAGGTACTCTCCCCCTCCATCTGACCTTAGGCATTTTATTTGCAGGCCTGTTTCTTTTTCAACCATAGCTTTAAGAGTTTTGAAATGCCCAAAAACTTCACTTTTCTTTTTCATAAAATACACCCAAACTTTTCTACTATAGTCATCAATAAAAGTGACAAAATAATGACAGCCTCCAAGACGTGTAGCTTTAGTAGTCCACACATCAGAGTGGATTAATTCCAATGGCTTTAGTTTTCCAAATTCACAGGCTTCACATACCTGATGCATTTCTGCAACCTTGAATTTAGGCAATCCTGCAACAATATTTTGGGCTTGCATTGATTTAAGTCGTTGTACATTAACATGACCAATGCGTTTATGCCAGATATCAATATCTGCAACTACAACGGTCCCATGTGCAAACATTGCTGCACTCAATTCAGGCATGTCTACATCCAACGTAAACATTCTGCCCTTCTTCTTTCCTTTTGCTATCAAGCAACCTTTATTTTTCATATCCTCAACAAAGCATCCATGAGAATTAAATCTGACCTGCAAGCCCTGCTCAACCATTTGACCAACGAAAACTAGGTTCTTGGTGATATTCGGGACATGAAATACATCCGACAGGTATTTCTTTTTCCCATCCTGCATAGACAAAGGAATTTTTCCAATCTGCACAATAGGATGTGCAGTATCATCACCAGTCTCCACAAATCCTGGTTTTTCCATTTTCCTTGCATCCTCCATCCATTCTGCATGACCTGTCATGTGGTTTGATGCACCTGAGTCAACATACCACACATCGTTGCTTTCTTCTGCACTTGTCACAGAATTGGTCATGTGCTGCACCATAAACAAATGCTCATTTCTGTCATCACTCTGTCTACTAGAAGATGCATAATTCCCTTGTTGCAATTTTCCATTCATGATGTCATTCTACTTTTTATAGCAGTCTTTAGCCATATGACCCATTTTACCACAGTAGTAGCATTCAACATTGCTGTTTGCATTTTGGTCTCTTTGCCATCCACCACGACCTCTTTGGCTCCCCCTGCCTCTAGAGTTACCACGTCCTCCTCCAAAGGACTGGTTTGTTTGAGTTTGCTGCATATTTTGATTTCTACCACAGCCTCCAGATCAGTCTCCTCTACCTCTGCCTCTACCTCTTCCAGCATTTGAGTAGAAGACAGCTTCTTTTGAAGTTCCTCCTGAAGAAGATGCACCACCATTTCTCTGCTCCTCAGAAATTAGAAGAGCAATCAACTCCTCAAAATCAGGAAACCTTTCACGGACGGAAATGGATGTTCGAAACTGTGCATAATCCTTTCCTAGACCATTCAAGGTCACAGAAACTAAATCATCATCTTCCACTGGCGACCCAATGGAAGCAAGTGCATCTGCAATCTTCTTCACGTTCATGTGGTAGTCATTGATGCTCATACTTTCTCTTTGCACATTGTGCAACTCTTGCTTGAGCTGCATTTTCCTGCCTTGCGTATTTGTGCTATACATTTTTGACAAAGTATCCCATGCCTCCTTTGGCGTACTTGCATCTTGAATATGCACAATCATAGAGTCTGAAATACTGATAGATAGCCAGTACATAACTTTTCTGGCTCTCTCATACCATCCTTTAAATGCCTGCATTTGCTGTTGACTGGGAACATCAGGAAGAACTGGTTCTTCTTCATTTCCTGCAACGAATTCCCAATATCCTTTTCCCATAAGGAAATTCGTCATTCTAAACTTCCATGCTTGGAAGTTGTTTTTGTCAAGCTTTTCAGTGAGATGACAATTTGTGAAAGAGAATCAGACGCCATTACAGAACACTACAAAGAATTCTGTCACTACAAAAAACACAGCTTCAGCCTCACAAGGGCAAATCTGCAAAACTGACGAAAGTGGTATTTGACCACACAGTCACTTCCTAGTGATGATTTTGCATCAACAGGCAACAAGGATGATTCTGTAACTCCCAATGTCTCTGCGCAGAGGCATACGATGCAATTTCTACAGTAACTTTTCACCGACCTGTAGAACAGTGGTCGCACAGCATAAAATAGGGCCTTTTCTTGAGTGCGTGCAGAAAACTTCCGCCTCCAAAACAGGCCTCGAAATGGCCTCAAATAAAAAAAACAAAGCAACCAAGGGCTAAATCCCTTATCCGCAGCATATACTTCCCTCTTGCTACACCGCGAAGGGAGTCTCAATCTGAGACAATGCACTCTTGCACTTTTCGGCTATGCTACCCGCAGAGACTTGCTCCCAAAACAAAAAAATGAAAGCAACACTGGTCCTCTTACTAGAACACCGCGAACTTGGCTTGCTCTTGAGCTCCTTACCACGAACAAGGCTCTGATACCATGTCAAGATTATGGGAGAGAAGGAAGGAGTCTCACTTGTAGCTTTCCTGCTTGCACAATGGGGGAATACACACAAAGGTGGAGGCTGAAAATAGTTTTCCTCTTCTTAGTTGTGTAAGCCAAAAGAACTCAAGTACATAGAAATAGAAAAACCCTATATATGGGTCTCAAATTAAACTCAACTAACTAAGGTAGCATACTAACTGAGCCACGAACTAGAGTAGATACGGATAGCTGTCATCTAGCTATTATTCATGGGTGGTGTACCAATCGCATCTGCAACTAAGTCGGTGACATAAATGCACAATGGTCACCCTGGCATATCACGAGTGGAGCTCGATATCTCAACATACACAAGCCTTGGGGGGATCTTCTTATTTTATATTGATTGTCGATGACTACAGTAGGAAGATGTGGGTGTACTTCCTTCGTGATAAGGCTCAAGCTTTTGGTAAGTTTAAAGAATGGCTAAAACTTGTTGAGAATGAAACAAGAAAAAGTGTGAAGAAATTTAGAAAGATGGTGGTGGTGAGTTCAACTCAAAGGAGTTTGAAGACTTTTGCAAGAGCAAAGGGATCAAGCATCAATTGACGACGCCTCACACACCTCAGCAGAACGGTGTTGTGGAACGCAGGAATCGCACCATTGTGGAGATGGCAAGATGCATGCTAAAGGGCAAGGGATTGCCTAACCATTTTTGGGCTGAAGCTGTTAGTACTGCAGTCTACATTCTAAATCAGAGCTACACAAAGGCTCTCAAGGGAAAAACACCTCATGAGGCTTACACTAGTAAGAAACCATCTGTGTCACATTTCAGAATTTTTGGATGTGAATGTTATGCATATGTTCCAGATGAGAAGAGAAACAAGTTAAAACCAAAAAGCAGAAAATGTATCTTCTTGGGTTATGGTGATGAGCATAAGGCTTACAAATTATATGACCAAGAGGCAAAGAAGATCATCGCAAGCCATGATCTGGTGTTCAAGGAGGAGCCGCATACAGTGGAGGAGGAGAAGGCAAGTTCTTCCTCTTTATCATCAAGTGAAGAAGTAGTCCACTATGAACCTGTCCTGAGAGCTGTCCCTATCCTTAAGAAGGAGGAAGCATCATCTTCAGATGATGAGAAAAAAGTTCACCAACCTGACATCACCCCACCAGAAAAGCCATTGCCGCGCTGGGTGAAGCAGCTCTATGACCATAATAATCCTATGCATGCATCTATTGAGGAGAAGATAGACAAACCAAGGAGGTCTTAGAGAATAGAGGAGCAAAGGAGGGCTTCTGCTCACATAGTCAATATGGCCTTGATGGTTGAGATTATGAGAGAATTAAAGGAGCCAACTGACTTAGAAGAAGCACTTGCAGATCCATCATGGAAGGCTGCTATGCAAGCGGAGTATGACAGCATAATGAAAAATGACACTTTGGAGCTAGTGGATCGACTAGCAAAGCAGAAGGTTATTGGCACCAAGTGGATCTGGAAGGTAAAGTACAAGGCTGATGGTACCTTAGAAAAGTACAAAGCTAGACTAGTTGCCCAAGGATTTTCACAAGTTGAAGGGTTTGATTTTCAAGAGTCATTTGCCCCAACTACTAGAATGACCACTATTTGCATGGTACTTGCAGTGGTTGCCCACAAGAAGTGGCCAGTGTACCAAATGGATGTTAAGTTAACGTTCTTAAATGGTGACCTCAAGGAGGAGGTGTACGTGGCTCAGCCACCAGGGTTTGAGGCCCCCAATTCTGAGAACAAAGTATGTAAGCTGAAGAAGGCATTGTATGGGCTGAAACAAGCCCCGAGAGCATGGTACCAACGGATAGATAAGTTCTTTTTAAACCTAAACTTCAAAAGATGTACCTTAGATGCTAACTTGTATGTTTACAGGGATGGTAAAAAGTCTGTAGTGATTTTTCTATATGTGTATGACCTTCTTATTACAGGTGACTTTGAAGATATGATCAACCAAACTCGAAAGGCTTTGAGTTCTGAGTTTGAAATGACAAACTTGGGCTTGCTGCATTATTGTTTGGGAATTGAAGTCAAGCAAGAGCCAGGAAATATCTTCATCTCTCAGAAGAAGTATGCATGGGATATCTTGAAGGCATTTGGCATGACCGAGTGCAAGGAGATAGCTACACCTATGGAGGTGAATGCAAAGTTATCCGTCGAGGATACATCAGCACTAGTAGACATTGGGAGGTATGATCTACTTGTGTAACACCAAACCAGATATCAGTTTTGCTATTGGTGTTTTGAGCAGGTTCTCAAACAAACCTCATGAGAGTCATTGGAAGGCTGGGATGCGGGTGCTTAGATACTTGAAGGAAACTCTTGACTATGGTATCACATACAGTTTCGAAACTTCTCTTGTGGGGAACTGTGACTCAGATTGGGCAGGAGATAGTGATTCCAGGAAGTCAGTTTCTGGTTATTGTTTCTCTTTGGGTTCAGGAATTTTCTCTTGGATTAGTCAAAAGCAGCCAACAGTGGCATTGTCTTCTACTGAAGCAGAGTAAAAAGCAGCTTGTTTTGCTACATGTGAAGCAGTATGGTTGAGAAGGATTCTATGGCATATGGGAGTGCAGGATGAAGAACCAACTGTGCTGAGATGTGACAATCAGAGTTGCATCACCATTGCCAAAAATCCAGTGTTTCATGCACGCACCAAACATATAGAGATCCAGTATCACTATGTGCGTGATTTGATGGAGGATGGGATAGTGGAATGTGGAACTGGTCTACTGTCCAACATAGGAGAATGGAGCAGATATCTTCACCAAAGCACTTACGAAGGATCTGCTTCAAGTTCATCTTCAGAGACTCGGCATTGGGCAGAGGAGATAGTTCACCTATGGGTGGACATTGAGGGGGGGTGTTAGATATGATCAATGCCCCACCCTCATTAGGTGCCACCAATGATCCATGGTTCTCAAAGTTGTAAGGCCCCCATTATGAGGAGAAGCCAAATATGAGCCCAGACATTGGTTGAGTCCTGACTTGTATATCAGATGAGGTCTATTTGATCAGATGGAAAAAAGTGACCTTTGTGGGTCTAATCTTTGGGTTAGACAGAGTGGTTAAGGTGGTAGCAACTCGAAGTGCATTGCATCGAGTTGTGGGGTAAGGGAGTTAAAAGGGGCCCCTATTTTGAAGTCCGGGGGCCGCAGAAGCAGCCCCTGCCTAGGAGGTCCCAAGGGGGGCCAGCGGCCCCCCTGGCCGGGGTCTGGGGGCAGCGCCCCTGGCCCGATGGTAAAGGGAATATTCCCTAGCCGACTAGTGGAGGATCATATGATAGGTCGGTCAGGCCGACCTAATGACCTTCGCGGGCTATAAAAGCTAAACCCCTTCACAGCCATCTATCATTCATCTTTCACCCAGTCAGAGTTGTTGTTCCAGCTAGCCTTAAGCTCTTCACCTATCTTCTGTCTAGATCGCCATCTAAGCTTCACACATTGGAAGCGCACGGGTGGACAGAGCCATCTTTGTATCAGTTGTTTGAAGCTAAAGAATTTACTGATTCTCCTCTTATATGTTGTGTACTCTCTCTCTCTTTCTCATATTGTGTTCACTGCGTCGTGTAGTTTTTCTTACAAGTGATAGTTAGTTGAGCTACAAGAGCATTGAGCTACTGAGTCCTAGATTTTGAGAAGGCCATTTCCTAAATTTCATCATCAAATTTAGACATCATTTGGTAGTGGTTGGTATGTTAAGAATTCAAGCTCAGCTCTATTATCTTTAGGTTGTGTGTACCTGACAATTAGCTTATCCAGTTGTACTACATGTGGACATTAAATAAGTCGGTGATTTTAGACTTAGTCTATACTTGGTGTGAATGGTCTTATAGACCTTAGTGTGCTGTATTCACTCAAGTTAGATGAGTTAGAAAAATGAATAAAGAAAATAGTAGAGAGCATACAACTTCTCTCTTTGTTGCTCCCTGTCTCTATCTCTCAACATGGTATCAAAGCCATGAATGGGCTCTATGGTGGATAGCATTTTTGAAACAAACTTGGAACTTGAAGATTCAAGGTTCTTGACAAGAGGGACTGACTACCATTGCTTCTGTTGAAGCTTGCGTGTTTGCGCCTGATGCTAAGGGAGTCTCCTTGGTTGTCAACAAACTCAACAAACACTTACTAGGCTATATATTTCTTGGAAATGCTTATTGGAAGGTCCTTTGATGTCTTGATATGCTATTGCTTGGTCTGGAGATGATATATGAGCTAGAACAATTGGTTATAGGTCTGGAATTGAATACTATCTTCTGTATATAGGCAACATACAACATGTACGTATCTCTGACATGAGCTTGGAGCTCTCTAACATACCTAGAAGCATCATTGGAGCATAGACATATGCAGGGAGGACATATGGATTTGATTTTGTGCCTTGGAGCTCAGAATTTTTGCTACAATACTCAGATCTGGAAATTTTTCATAGGCTGAAAATTGACATTTATTGTGGACATCAAGCATTGTCTTTTATTGAAGCAATACATGACATTAGAAGGCTTCTGTCGTTTGTATAGCCTGGCATATGTCCTCTGAATGCCTGATGGATTAAGAAGAGTATTGGAGGCTACTGAATGCTGAAGGTTGAAGTTGGAAATAAATGCATTGACATTTACTTGGCTAGTTACAAATAGTAAATGCATTATATGATATTGTTTCTTGAAGACAGAGTTTATGGATGTCAGTATGGTCATGTATTGATCCCTACACACAATAGCAAATGTATGAAGTAATTTGAGGACATTCTTGAGCTAAATTACACCTTGGTTGTCAGTGTGTCTTGGCTATCTGCAACGAGTGAACACATTTATAACACTTGTACTTGATGATTGTGCACTAGCTTGTTCCTGTATGATTATGTATGGACTTCTACATGTACTAGCATATGTCTAGGATTTTTTTGGAGCATGTATGACATGTATAAACTTTTTCTTTGACTATGAATTAGCTACTGGTTATTGATAGTCTACAAATTTCAGACTGCATGTTTGCTTGATTGTAGTAAGTTTTCATGAGGCAGTGTTAAAGCACCTATATGGTCTATGTGTTGATTGCTGTACATATGGGTTATGCCACATTTTTGTGGATGGAATTGAGATGTTAAAGGGTTGAAATACTCTAGCTTCAGTAGTGAATTTGTTGCAGAAAACTATCATAAACAGTCAAAGACTATAGTTAGTCAGTTAGACTTGTTGGCTTGTAGGAAGTCAGGTAGTCACTAGATATTGTCTGGTACAATATGGCTAATGCAGATAGGATGGACAACATAACCCAGATAGTGGAGGAAAAGCTTGAAGGTAACAATAATTCCATATGGAAGTTCCTCATGGAGAACTTCTTGATAGGTAAAGGATACTAGGAGTTGGTGACTGGAGTAGAAGTTGAACCCAAGCTCCTAAAGAGGCCTACAAATGATGAGTACACCGAGCTTGGACTAAAAGAGCTCGCACGGTTTTACATTGTCTATCTCTATGTATCTCAGATGCTATGGTGATGCAAATCATGAACTGCAAGTCACCAAAAGATGCATGGAACATTCTGATCAAATATTATGGCACAACTACAAGTGCTAGGAAGATACATCTAAAGCAGAAATTTAACAACATGGAGAGAAAAGGCAGATCTATACAAGATTATGTCACAGATATTAAGACCATTGTGTTGGGGTAAAAGGCCTCTAGGCCTACCTGTGTACACTATGACCACCCATTCTTTATTCATATATAATATGATAGTGCAATAAGATCGTTAGTTCAGTTGGACAACACCTTCATTGTGTGTGCCCTTCTCTCTTGCGTCTTCATCTTCTCCTTCTCCACTGCCAAGAATGCACAAGGTCTGAGCCATTAGTACTAGTGTGAGTTGCATGGATTATCTGAAAATACTAGATTTTTGGATAATTTTAGCCTATTTTTGATATGATTTATTGTAAAATCTTGAAAAAGTTAGAAAAAAAGTTTCTAGATTAGGATGGCATGCAAAAAGCTAGTTGCTTTTTCAGCCAATTAGGGGATTTTGACAAGAGGGACAGATTGACAAAATCGAGCACGTCGCGATCGCTGTAGATAGGCTGAAAACTGCAAATTGAACTGAAAGAAGAAAAAGGAGTGATCTAGGAGATCCGTGATCAAATGTCCTGGGTTTTTACCCCCCTTTCGGAGCCAACAGAGCCATCAGATTTGGGTTCCGAGCAGCAGAGAATGAGCTGTAATTTTTATGCACGTGGAGCCCCAAGAGGAGCACCAAGGAAAAGGGAATTCTCTTGCAAGAAAATCTATCTTGTAACATCAACAAGCTTTTATTTCATTCTTTTGTTCATCAAAACAAAGAAAACAGCAATTCTTCACGCAGCATCATAGTAGATATCTCCCACGGATTTGATAGAATCAACCATATTCTCCAACATCTTCACAAAATCCATCAATAGAACAAAGAACACAAAGAAATACACCATCTTTGAATGGAAATACATCACATAGTATTCATCTTCAATATCTTCATAGTTCTCTCTCTCAATCTCTCATATACAATTACACCGTTTTGATAGAATTTACTATCTCTGACTCTCTCTCTCTCTCTCTCTCTCTCCATCAATAGTACATCATATCCTCACTACAATTACTCAATAATTACCCTCAATAATCCTTCTTAGGTCGTGGATGCACCTCCCAAGAGGTATGTCTGATATGAAGAGGCACCAGAGCCACTACAGTGTCTTTTCATAGCTCACCACTGTCACTTCACTCCAGTCTTTACTTGAGTCTTCAGCAACTACTTCTTTAACTTCTTTTAGCTCTTTTGCACTTGTATTCACCTCTTTCCAAGACTAGAAAACTTTCCCAAACTACACTCTCATCCAACAGAACACATACAGAGGCATAGAGAAGGTCTACAGAGGCTCACAGAAGCTCAACAAAGAGTTACAGAAGGTCAATAGAAAGCATCAGAACCACATAACTCATACCAAAACCATTCCAAACCATCAAAAATCACTCAATAAGCTTTCAAACAATCTCAAACCCTATCAATCAATACTCCATCCTTCCATACAGAGAGAAAACAGAACAAAACAAAAACTCAACAGAAGCTATTAGGACCAAACAGAACATATCAGAACATCAATAGAACTTCACATCTCTACTAATAAACATCATGAGCTTAATAAAACCATTCCAACCTACCCAAAACACTCTCAAACCACTTCCAAACCAATCAATCATCTCATAAAATCAATCATTCAGCTCTCAAAAACAACAAAAATCAGCCAAAAAATAGGTCATTTCAACACTCAACATATCCCCACACTTAATAAGAAAGCGTCCTCGCGACCCAGGAAAAAGGGAATACAAGTTCATTCAAGAGCTCAACTTTGATCTTCAATAAATCTTCAAAAACAGTCCATCCAACCACGACCCCAACTTATAACCTGTATCTGAAAGTGGGTGTATGTGTATGCAATGAATGCGCACGTCTCAATCCCCAAAATGTAGGTCAGTAATCCAAAAAGAAAAACCACGAACCAGGAATGGATTGCGTGTCAGCTGCGTGCACCAGCTAGTTGGTGCACACCACCGCACGGATAAGCGAACGTGCGTCCCCGCGCGTGAATGGCCGCTAAGCGCGCACGAACCCGCACATACGACTCCGCGCACACACACATTGCGTGTGACAGGGGACCAGGGGCTTAAGAGGGGTTTCTTCTTTTTTTATTTTTAAGGTTTCGACTGGGGGTAGGGGAAAGAGGGTGAGAAAGGGGGCTTAAGAGGGGGTGACTAGGGGATTGGGAGGGAACTGGGGTTGGGGGAGGGAATGGGGATGTGACCGGGGGCTAAGGAGGGTGGGGGTGTGTGTAGGGGGGTGTGGGGAATCGGGGGGAGGAATGGGGGCTTGTGGGGTGGGGTGTGGGGTGGGTTGGGAGTGGTGGGGGGGAATGGGGGCTTGTTGGGGGTGGGTTATGGGGTGGCAGGAGGCGGATCCGGCAGCGGCGTCCCAGGCGGGCGGCTAAACCAGCGGCGGCGTAGGCGAGTAGCACCAGGGGGGACGGCTTCGGCGAAGGGAGAGAGGGCGAGGGGTCCGACAGGCAGGTGGGAAGGAGGCGCCAGGGGGGAGACTCCAGGCGCGCGGGCGCGCGGGCCTGGCGGCAACAACGGGCGGCATGCAGCATCGGAGGGCGGCGTTCGGCAGCGGGCAGCCAGCGTCCAAGTGGCGAGGAGAGGGGCGGAGCTAGGCATCAGGAGAGGCGACGGGTGGCGAGCGACGACGCAGCCAGGCGGCAGAGGAGGAACGCCAGGGGGGAGGCGCTGTGGGCGGCGGGGGGATGCTGCAGGCGGGCGGGGGAAGAAGGGAGGGTGGAGGAGGAGAGGAGAGAGGGAAGGAGAAGGGGGGAAGAGGAAGGTGGAGGGAGGAGGAAGGGAGAGGGAGGGAGGGAGGAGACGCAGGGGGGGAATGGGGGGGAAGGTGGTTGGGAGTCGGGGAGAGAAAAAGGGGGGGTGGTTGGGAGAGGGGAGGGTGCCCGTGGGGGGCAGGGAGGGAGATAATTAATTTTTTTAAAAATAGTAAATAACAATTATTTTTTGGTAAAATAATAAATAAATTAAATAAAAGAAAGGCGTGCCCCCGTCGCACGCGCGTGCGCGGAGCGGGGTAAATAAATTTGCCGTGACGGGATCGGAAGGGCATCGGGATGTCGGTACGAGGCACGCATACGCGACCAGGGCGTGTGGAGATGCGTAAAATCGAAAACGGGCGCGTTCACGCAGAGGCCGGGTCGCGCAAGACATGTCAAAACAAGGAAAAATTAATATCTCCCAATCCGGCTATCGAAACAAAATGTTGTAAAAACAAAAATTGTGCAGGATGGCAGGAGGAAGACAAAGGAAATATGCAACGGGGGTTCCGGGGAGGTAAAGGGCGTTCACATGCAAAAAACACGAAAAACAGCCCCGAAAACGCAAACGAAAATTAATATCGGAAGATCCATGCATCAGAACGAGGTGCAGGAAGAAGGAAAAATGTGCAGAAAGACGTGCCCGACAATCCTATCACGTCAAAGCATTGTTCCGACTGAGATAAGATGCGTTCACATGGGGAAAACCCAAAAAACAGACCCGAAAACAGAATCCGAAATTAATATTGGACGAACCGCTTGCCGGAATGACATGCAGTAAAAAGGAAAAATGTCCGCAAGAAGGGGTGGCACAGGGTTGTCATGTTAGAACGCAGTTTCGGCAGAAGTAGGAGGGGTTCACATGCAAAAAACACCAAAAAGACACCCGAAAACGCATTTAAAAATTAATAATTAAAAATCCAGAAGTCGAAATAGAGTGGAGGAAAAAGGAAAAAGGTGGTAGAAGGCACGATGGACAAGGCTGTCAAATCAAATTGGAATTCCGATGCAAACAAGGCAGGTTCACATGGAAAAATGTCAAAAAGACGCACGAAAAAGTCCCAAAAAACCGCAAAAATTAATAGCGGACAAACCGTGCATCGGAAGGACACAGAGTAAAAAGGAAAAATGTCAGGAAGAAAGTGCTGGTCAGGGCTATGACATCATATCACTGTTCCAAAGCAAGCAAGACGCGTTCACATGGAGAACCGTCTAATTTGCACAAAATCCGTCAAAAATTAATAATGCAAAAACCATGCATCGGAACAGGGGTGGGTAAAAAGGAAAATTGGACACTTCGAAGGGACGAACAGGGCTATAAGGGTGGATGTGGATTGCAGTGAACGTAGGGTGCGTGCACATGGCAGGACATCAAAATCAGGGAATGACGGAAAACTGCAAGGGAATAACCCCGAGGGTGGGTGAGAAATGAACGGGTGGGTTGGGAAGGGACCCCATCAGGGTAAAAGCAAGTCATGGCATAGAGGCGTTAGCAGGTTGATGCATATGCAGAGGGGTATGCAATGTAGACGCGCAGGGACGCATCCTCACACTTAAAACCTTATTAGATATGGTTGACCGAGCAACAGGGACCTAGGACCACTCAACAGACCAACCACTAATGTCCCCATACTTAAAACATGACTGTCACTGAGAAACAGAAGGTGTAGGGTTAGAAAAACTTGGCCCATATTCCCCACACCCCCTACACACACCGCCACCCTCCTTAGCCCCCGGTCACATCCCCATTCCCTCCCCCAACCCCAGTTCCCTCCCAATCCCCCAGTCACCCCCTCTTAAGCCCCCTTTCTCACCCTCTTTCCCCTACCCCCCGTCGAGACCTTAAAAAAAAAAAAAGAAGAAACCCGCAGAAACCCCTCTTAAGCCCCTGGTCCCTTGTCACATGCAATGTGTGTGTGTGCGCGGAGTCGTATGTGCGGATTCGTGCGCGCTTAGCGGCCATTCACGCGCGGGACGCGTTCGCTTGTCTGTGCCGTGGTGTGCACCAGCCAGCTATTCACACGCAGCTGACATGCAATCCATTCTCGGGTACATATTCCCGAATTTTTAATTTCCAAACCCGAAAAAATCCTAAAAATACATTTAAAATTTCAAAAATTCATTAAAAATCAATTAAAATCCAAAAAAATTTACAAAAAATTCCTTAAAAATTTTCTAATATTTTTGTAGTCAATTGAAATATTTTTCCAAACTGAAAATCTCAGGAAAAAAATTTCAGAAAATTCTAAAAGTAAAAATTCTTTCAAAAATACATACAAAATGAGTAAAAATTCATTAAAATTTGTAAAAATATCAATTTAATTACAAAAATATTCCTTAAAATTCCATCAACTTCTTTGTTTATTTTTGGAATATTTCCTAAGTTGAAAATGCTGTCCCAATTTATTTCATTATTATTTTATGGCAAAAATGCTTCATTAAATGCCTAAATTCATGAAAAATCCTCTTTAATTCCAAACACAAGCTGAAAAATCTGAAAAAATGCAGATACCTTGGTCACACGTGGTGGATTGATGCTGAAAATCTTCAACATTTTTATAAGTGTTTTATTGTCAAAATTTTATCACAAAGATCAACAGAAACACATAAAAACCAAAATACACAATCAACAATATACAACATTTAAAAAAAAAACAACAACAATAATAACATATAAGCCATCAGTCATCCAAACAAATTCATATACACTAATCTTGTTATGTCGTGTGTCCAATTATTTTCAGTTCGTGGTTTTTCTTTTTGGATTGCTAATCTACATTTTGGGGATTGAGACATGCGCATTCATTGCATACACATACACCCACTTTCAAGTATTTTTTCTTTTATATTTTTTATTTTTTTTGCTACCCCAAAATTCACGCTTAATTTTTAACATGAATCCTAAACACCACAATTGCACGCGCGCTCGCGCCAAACACACATTTTTCTAATTAAAATCAACCCGCCGTTCACTTAGCACATGCTACGTGCGCTTCAGAGGCACCTTAATATTTATAATAAAAATGAACTAGCCGTCACAAAAGCACGCGCTGGCAAAAAAACGCTCCACATCACCTTAATTTTTAATAAATGAATTTGCATTTAGAGACCTCAGTCTGGTATCGAAGTCCGGGATTCGGATTAATGCACCGCTCCAACCTAATAATTTGTAATTAAATTTTTAAAAAGGAACCACCGTTTTCTTGTTAAGGTTTAACACTTAATTAAAAATTCACCCATTTCTTAATAATTCATAAAATGAATCTTTCATTAAATTAATTCCCCCTCATTGCACTTATTTCCCCTTTTTAATGAACCCGCTTCGTGGGATGGGCACGTACAAATCTATTAGTTGCCAATGATGTCAAGTTATGGTCCAGTCTTGATGTCTATTTTTTTTTTGTAGTCTGATTTGTTCATGTGTTACGATTACGTGTACGGTGTGTAGTTTTTTCTTTATTTCCTGATACGGGGATTTGGGTGTTTGCATGTTGCATCACATGAAGCTTTCGGTCGCATATGTGTAGAGGTCATGTCGAATTCTTTCTAGGCTGTGGTTTGCTTGGGGATAGTTGGTCAAGTCACGTTTTACCACCTTGGTTGATGTCTTATCCTTGGTTTTCGTCTGTTGCTTTGCAGGCATTCTCTTTGTTTGTCTGTGTTTGTGGTGTGTGTGTGTAAACATCTGAATGGCGCCCTCTCGTACTCCTCCCCCGATCCAGTATGTTTCTTTGGCTTTACATGATTATTCTTTGTTATTGGATTCGGACGTTGTCGCTAAAGCGGGCTTGTCCAAGTTCGTGAGCCTTTCTTTCCCATTGGTTCCAGATGATCCTACCATTTGTGATGAGTTTTTAACCTCTTACAGTAAGAGGTCTGGTCCAGTCCGTGGCACTACTGTTCTTTTGACACCGAAGAGTCTAGGCAAGGCTCTTGGTCTGCCGTATCATGGGGAGTCTGTCCCTGCTGCCAGACAGTTGTTCGCCAATGACAATATTTTGAAGCTGTTGCAGAAGCAGACTCAAGATGTTCTTGATCCGAAGAAGG